>NC_135955.1:84120141-84447641 GCF_053455715.1 Rhinoraja longicauda
AGAATGATTTTTACGTTTTGGGTCGCGACTCTTCTTCAGATGGGGCTGTGTTCCATAGCAGACCGTTCGAGTTGCTGGGCCAGGCTGGAATGGAATATTACTGGCAATGAGGAAGTATAAGAAAATAACTGCAGATGCTGGTTCAAATTGAAGGTAGACACAAAATGCTGGAGTAACTCAGCGGGCCAGGCAGCATCTCAGGAGAGAAGGAATGGGTTACGTTTCGGGTCGAGACCCTTCTTCAGTCTGAAGAAGGGTCTCGACCCAAAACGTCACCCATTCCTTCTCTCCAGAGATGCTGCCTGACCCGGTGAGTTACTCCAGCATTTTGTGTCTACCTTCGACTGGGATTGAGGAAAGTCGTTTCATGTCATGGCCCCATCTCCTTGTTTTCCATCCTCCTGTGAGTTCTTGCAAAATTATAGACATGTTTGGCTGGCACATCTGGGTGGTGGCGAATGGGTTGAAGGCAAAGTCTTATCTTAATGATCTATCCAAATACGTATTTGTAAAGGTTTGTCCAAGTTATCAGGTTGCCAAAGTGGCTGCTCAGTGAGAGTTGGTTTAGTTTAGAGATACAGCACGGAAACAGGCCCTTCGGCCCACCGGGTCCGCGCCGACCAACAATCCCCATACACTAATACTATCCTACACACACTCGGGACAATTTACAATTATACCAAGCCAATTAACCTACAAACCTGTATGTCTTTGGAGTGTGGGAGGGAACCGGATGTCACGGGGAGAACATACAATCTCCATGCAGACTGCACCCATAGTCAGGATCGAACCCGGGTCTCTGGCGCTTTTAAGGCAGCAACTCTACCGCTGCGTCACCTGGGTGTAGGATAGTGTTAATGTACGGGGATCACTGGGCGGCACGGACTTGGTGGGCCGAAAAGGCCTGTTTCCGGCTGTATATATATGATATGATATGAAAAAGCTGGAGTAACTTCAGTTTAATCTTCAGTTTAAACCAGCATCTGCAGTTCCTTCCTACAGTCTGGAAACATGTTGGGGTGTATGGAACGAGCTGCTGGAGGAGATATTTGAGGCTGGTACTATCGCAATGTTTAAGAAATATTTAGACAGATACATGGATAGGATAGGTTTAAAGGGCTATTGGCCAAATGCAGGCCAATGGGACTAGTGTCGATGGGACATGTGGTCGATGTGGACACGTTGTGTTGAAGGGCCGGGTTCCATACTGTGTGACTCTATGACCTTCACCTGGCCCCTTAACTGTCTGGGGATACAAGAGACTACAGATGTCAGAATTCTAAGCAGTAAAACAAACTTCAGAGGAACTCGGCGGGTCAGGCAGCATCTGTGAAGAGAAATGGTTACTGAACTGTAGAGAGTGGGGGTTTGGTGGGCAGTGGAAGTGGCTCAAATTGAAGCCTTGGTAAAACATGGTATCACCACGCACAGTTTACACCTGCTTGGTCCAAGTTACGGCTGCAAATTGGACAAAAGCAGTTCATAAAATCTATCCTAAATAAAGCATCTTCAATAAATAAAGCATCTTCAAGGACACCACTAAATCCTCTCTATGATAATAAACCCTTTCACATCAGCTCTTTCTCAAAACATGACATTCAATGCCATGCATTTTCTCAGGTCACTTTTATACTGATTAATGTCCATTTAATGGCTGCAGTAAGCATTGCAAATTGTACATGGAGTATTCTAAAAGTGGTCTTATCAATGAGTTATACGCTAACCTGCTTTGAGTTATAATTAAGCACCCATGATCCCAAGGTCTGAATGGCTGACATTTACTGTGCACATTTTCCATACAAAATTCTTGCTGCCAATCTTAATTTATTCCGACTCCTTACATTGCTACAAATCTCCCCTGCACCGGTTATCTTGGCACATAGCTTGAAGTCCACGACATCCTTTAAAGCTAGAAGTGCCTGCTTCCAGATTAACGCTCATAACATAAATATCAAGAAACCGTGAACAGATTCCCGTGGAATTAAGACCACCGAGGAATGCCGCTGTCATTTTCAAATGACAAATGATGCTATTCCCCCTACATTATATTTTGCATTTCATGTCAAATAAACTCTCACTGGAAGATAAAACCTTTAATGCAAAAATCCCCTCTGTGATATAATTAATTTTTCCCGGGTCCATAGATTTTTAATTTTTTCTTCTTTAGCGAATGAGCACAATGCATACAAAATATTTGTCTGTCAACAAATTCTAAAAGATAGAGGTTACTTGGTCAAAGAAGGCAATGATGTGTGGAATACCTACAGAATGAAGCCCAAGACCAGAAACTACTGTTCTCGAAAAACAATTACCGATTGGGTTACTAATAGATTTCAACTAATTACTGTGTTCTTTATGGATACTGGCCATATTACAATGTAAAGGTAAGTCTTTTTGCACACACACAAAAAAAAATTGAAAATAATTTTCTGGGAAATTTACAGATCCCGTAGAGTTTTCATGAATACAAATTAACACAAATACATATAATTTCTAGATTTTACATTAAACGGTTGATATTGGAAAATGTTATTTGTATTCAAATGTTAAATGTTATCTGTTATTTGCATTTTAGAATTAAATGCAGCTTCAGTCTGTCCTGTTTCCGGTTGTGAAAAAAAGAAGAGAATTCTTTGCATACAGTAAGTCCAAAATCTTTTTTAAAATACTAAAAAGTAGAAACGAAGAACTGCAGATGCTGGATTATCCCAAAGATGGACATGAGTGCTGGAGTAACTTAACGGGACAAGCAGCATCTCCGGAGAAAAAGGACAGGTGACACTTCGGGTCGGGAAATACTGTTGTAATAGATTAATATATAAAATGCAATTGTCTCAGTTGGCCTATCTGTCCTTTTGATCTTCACTGAGATCATGGCTGATCTTCTATCTCACTGCCATTTTCCAGCACAATCACCACATGTCTCGTAATTCCTTTAATATCCTGAAATCTATCAATCTGTTTCGAATGAATACAATGATTGAGCCACCACAGCCCTCAGTGCTAAGTAGCTTTTAGTTTAGAGATGCAGCGTGGAAACAGGCCCTTCGGCCCACACCGACCAGCGATCCTCGCACACTAACACTATCCTACACACACTAGGGACAATTTACATTTATACCAAGCCAATTAACCTACAAACGGCAGGAAACCTAAGATCCTGGAGAAAAATCTCGCAGGTCACGGGGAGAACGTACAAACTTGGAACAGACAAGCACCCATAGTCAGGATCGAACCCAGGTTTAGGGCGCTACAAGGCAGTAGCTCTACCGCTGCGCCACTGTGCCACCCAGACTGTATCCTCTGTTTCCTTTAATCCGAGTCAGTCAGTGGAAACATCCTCTCTGTACCTTACCCTTCCATTTCTTTAACATCTTTGTGAGTTTCAGTTGAATCAGTTGTACCATAAGGGTCTTCCATTTATCTTCAATCTACCATTTTCTATTATTGATTTCTGGAAAATATTTTGCCAAATTAAATAATCAATTTTGAAAATATCATCATTGAATAAATTTAAATTTATCCATTCAGCATTCTAAGCTCACACATATGTAGCTTTGAATTTTGATGGAAACCACTGTACAAGGAGGAAAATCACAAAATGATCCTTCTCCAAGTAATCACCCAGCAATCAAACCACCAGCTTTTTATCCCTCTTTAAAAAAAAAACATTTTTATGGACAGGATTAAAATTGGCGACATGGTTTATCAGTCTACTCACACTTTTCAGCTATTCTCAACGATAAATAATGGCCTTTGGCCAAAGTGCTAGAGAGTTCAAAATGAGCAAATACCACAAAAAGAAAAGAGGAACACACAAGGTTAGCAAAGAAAAATTGGTGAAAAAAAATCAAGAGGTCATGAATCTGACAGCCATATCTTCACCTGATACCCGACCCACTAATTCCATTATAATCTCACCACCTTGATGCAAGCTTTGGTATAGCTTTCAACCCCACCTCTTTAAGCTCAATGAAGATAAACATGAATGGAGAAGGGTCTTGATCCAAAATGTCACCTACTCTTTTTCTCCAGAGATGCTGCCTGACACGCTGAGTTACTCCAGCATTTTGTGTCTATCTCCAGATCTGACTGAACCTTATAAAGCAACATTGGACTTTGCTCTTGCCTTATTCCAGGATCATCCTCGATTGTTTCTTTCCTGTAATACGACCAGTCTTCTTAAACCTCTCTTCTGTGTCTTTCTCTTCACTTCTGGTTGTCAATGCAAGCAACATATGTGGTTCTTTTTGATCATGTATGGTCAGCTATTTTCTTTCCTACTCTGAGACCCATTAACCAAAACTTCTAAGATTCCCATCAGTCGTAGATCCAAAATTGCTCACACTTTCGTCACTCAATTCAGTTGACTCCTTGAAAGGAGGTCATCTTAATTCTGATAAAACATAGTGTTCTTTCAGTTTGTATCAAAATTGAACGGATATAACTGGAGAAAGACATGTTCCAAGATTGGTTTCTAAATTGCATTGATTACTTTAGCTTATTCTCATTGTTATATCTTACTGTTGGGATGACCGGAAAGGTAAATCACTTGGGTAAACACAAACTACTGGTAAGCCAAATCCCTTGCAGCAAAAGTAGACATGAAAGAAATTTCAGTAAGAGCATATCATGCCCGTTTATACAAATGTGTGCCTTGTTGATGGTAATTTGAGTATCATCACCAAGAAAAAGGATTGACTTTACTTTGGAACAATAGACAATAGGTGCAGGAGTAGGCCATTCGGCCCTTCGTGCCAGCACCACCATTCACTGTGTTCATGGCTGATCATCAACAATCAGTACCCCGTTCCTTCTCCCCATATCCCTTGACTCCGTTATCTTTAAGAGCTCTATCTAACTCTCTCTTGAAAGCATCCAGAGAATCGGCCTCCACTGCCTTCTGAGGCAGAGAATTCCACAGATTCACAACTCTCTGGGTGAAAAAGATTTTCTTCATCTCCATTCTAAATGGACTACCCTTATTCTTAAACTGTAGCCCATAGTTTTGCACTCCCCCAATATCGGGAACATGTTTCCTGCCTCTAGTGTGTCCAATCCCTTAATAATCTTATATGTTTCAATAAGATCCCCTCTCATCCTTTTAAATTCCAGTGTATACAAGCCCGGTCGCTCCAGTCTTTCAACATATGACAGTCCTGCCATCCCGTAAACCTACGCTGCACTCCCTCAATAGCAAGAATGTCCTTCCTGAAGTTTGGAGACCCAAAATTGCACACAATACTCCAGGTGTGGTCTCACCAGGGCCCTGTACAACTGCAGAAGGACCTCTTTGCTCCAATACTCAACTCCTCGTGTTATGAAGGCCAACATGCCATTAGCTTTCTTCATTGCCTGCTGTACCTGCATGCTTACTTTCAGTGACTGATGTTCAAGGACACCCAGATCTCGTTGTACTTCCCCTTTTCCTAATTTGACACCATTCAGATAATAATCTGCCTTCCTGTTCTTTCCACCAAAGTGGATAACCTCACATTTATCCACATTAAACTGCATCTGCCATGCATCTGCCCATTCACCCAACCTGTCCAAGTCACCCTGCATCCTCATAGCATCCTCCTCACAGTTTACACTGCCACCCAGCTTTGGTTCATCTGCTAATTTGCTAATGTTTCTTTTAATCCCTTCATCTAAATCATTAATGCATATTGTAATAGCTGTGGTTACCTTAGAGGCTACTGATGGCAAGATCAATGAATGAATATTTGATCAGCTTAGTTAACAATTTTCATCCAATAATTAAGATAGAGATTATTACATATTGAATGCGTTAACTCCAATATCAAAAAAGTCAAGTCACAGTCATGGAGTTTTCCAGCATGGAAACGGGCCCTTCCGCCCAACTTGCCCATACCAACCAATACGTCCCATCTACATTAGTCCCACCTGCCTGTGTCTGGCCTATATCTCGCTAAACCTGTCCCATCCATGTACCTGTCTAAATGTTTCTTAAAAATTGTGTGACAGCACCTGCAATTGCAAGTACCTGCAAAGTGTGTTTTTCCAAACATCAGCAACTGTAACAATTAATGTTAGCCAGCTTCCTGGAGTTAGAGATACTGATTGGGTACCAGAACATCTCTAAATTTAGACTTTGAAAAGGCTTGCGTACTGCATGAAGGTATGATGCACAAAGTAGGAAAAAGGTCCACAATAATAAACACATTAAGGTTGTGAGCATTTTCATATTATATGTGCCTGCATAAGAAGCCCTTTCAAAGGTGATCTGGTTTTCTTGCAAATCACTTCAGGCACAGTAGGGTGGCAAGACAATCATGGTGGAGCTAATTAGCGTGTGAAGCATAATGGGTGGAGAGAAAATAAATAGGGGGAATGGGATTGATGGATTTGGTCTGGAAGCCAACATGGATGAATGGGCCAAATAGCCTCGCCATGTGTGAGAAAATAAAAGCATGAAAGTGGTCCACTTAGGCACCCCTTAGGCCTGCTTCACCATTCAATAAGGTCCTAGCTGATCTGCGTGCAATTTCAACTATACATTCCTGTTAACTTGCAGTAACTTTTCAAATATTTTTGCATGTTGTGGGAGATAACATTAAGGGAATATGCGGAACAATTACATTAATTTAAAATTTTATTTAATATTAATTAAAATTTAATTAAAAAAAAAATCAAACCCAATAGAAAAGCTTAAATTGCATGGATTTTCTGGAGCACAAGTTTATAATGTGAGTCGCAAGTAACTACATTTGCCAGAGAATTAAGAGCTATGTATATCCATCATCGACAAAGTTACCTATTTTTTAAAAGTCTTGTATATTCAAAAATTGGACTATTGCACAATCTCAACCAGCTATATCAACTATTCCATAGCCTCTTCAAATACTGTCTGACCTGCCAAGTTCCTCCAGCAGCTTGTTTTTTTTTGGCTCCAGATTGCAGCCTCTTGCCTCCAAATGTTGCACGCCATCAAAATTTCCCATGTGTTTTTGTGAATATTGCCTGGTTTAGGTCATACGGTCATGTATTAGGCCATTCGGCCCATCGAGTCTACTCCGCCATTCAATCATGGCTGATTTATCTCTCCCTCCTGGCCCCATTCTCCTGCCTTCTCCCCATAACCTCTGACACTCGTACTAATCAAGAATCTATCTATCTGATTCTGCAAATGTGTCTGGCATGCCACTTATTGTATCTCACAGAATGGCTGCATTTTAAGATTGAGTTTGTAATTTAATGCATTTACTTTATTTGGATTTCCTTGTGCACATCATTCTTTTATAAAAGAAAAATAATTTAGATTTTGTCAAAAAGATTATCTGGCTCAACAGTGTTGGGTAAAGTTGACAATGATTCTTCTTGTTCTGCTTCACCCTGATTACCAGTTGATGATGCTGAACTCACAGGGCATGTCCTGCAAAATAATAAGAAATATGAATTATAAATCATTACAATTTTGGATGATTTTTGTATTTATTGCCAAATAATTGCCTCTCCTAAATAGTTAAAATTGTATTGATGTTCAATATTTGTTACTGAACTTTACAATATTATAGCATAAAAGCGTTCCTATTAAAGCAAAATTGCTAACTCTCAGGAAGTGTCTGGAATCTAAACAGTTTATTTATTCACTGAACCCTCATAAGCAATTTGATCGTACAGGTCCACCTTCAATTTTCCGGCCCTCTTGGTTCCAGAGCCTCTCTGGATTATCCATTTCGGAGGTCACGGCCTTCGGGAGGAGTCCGATGGTACCGGAACGGTCCACCTAGGCCGCCAGGGAGCCGAGATATCGACCCACAAAGTTTGCCTCAGGAGTTGGCTATGGGAGCGGATCTGCCAACTCTGGCCGGGCCAGAGTTCCAGAACCCCGACCGCAAGGGGATAATTCGACCTGTTGATAGGTGTGGAAGTCCCGATGAGGTCGAGGTTGGCCGCCTCAGCCGGGGAGGCCTCTGGGGGGAAAGGGGAATTTAATGTGTGCTCTAGTAATCTTGGCCCAATTAAAATAAGTGCCGGACCATCAGTTGCTGGTAAATTGCTGGTGGACCTGCCCCATAATAGCTCCATCAGCCACTTTTGATGCATTCGACGGAATTTGCTATCGAATCAACAGATGATTCCCAGATGGGTTGGGTGCATCGATGGAAGAGAGGTCTGATCCTGGACACACAGGCTCGTCACTCCCTTCAATCCAATCCAGTCCATTTTCTCCCTTCTACCTTCTGGAAGAAAATGCAGGAACTTGAAAGTCCGGATGCTCAGATTGAAGAACAATTCTTCCCCACTGCTATCAATCATTTATCTTACACCCCCAATTCCAGGAAGTGCTGCCATGTGCTCTTACCAGCCAACACCCACACACACTCACTTCACCCCTGCCATCGGGAAGAAGGTACAGGAAGGAGCCTGAAAACATCCAGGTTCTGGAGCAGCTTCTTCCCTACAGCTATTAAACACGACAACCTCCAAATAAGCTCTGAACTACATAGACTATTATTGTTATTATTGCACTATTATTTTTTTCTGTGTACGTAGGTGCGCGTGTGTGTCTATATACATATAAATAAATAAACACACACACACACACACACACACACACACACACACACACACACACACACACATATATATATATATAGATATCTATATATGCTGAACTTTTTTTCCATTTATATAAACATAGCACAAAAAGTAAGGAAATTTGTGTTTGGTAGATTATTTCTTTGTTGTAACAATGCTTCTTGGCAATAAATCTTATACCGTTGGAAAGCCTGTTTATTTCCCTTTTAAATGGTGCCACATTTGTAAGGAACATACATTTGTGGGATGAGCAGCAGAGCTGAGTATATGGGTTGCGCCCATGAAAAATTTGCCAAATCTTCTCTGCCAATGCCAAACAGCTTATTCTGCTGTTGCTATTGACTCTTGTTTTGAGCTTCTGGTACCCCCAGGTGCTGACAAGAATGGGATGCCATCCCACAACAGTGTGTGACCAGGCTGGTGACCTGCATGAGGAGGAGGTGCCAGGCTGTTGTGGCTGTGTATGGTTCTTCCACACGCTACTGTGGCTCCTGTTTATTAAATGAATAAATTGTTAAATTGCCAATATGTCTTGTTTCTTCAGACTTCAATCATCCAATCCACCAAACAACACCGAACAAGAGTCAATGGCAGAATAAGCTGTTTGGCATTGGCAGAGAAGATTTGGCAAATTTTTCATGGGCGCAACCCATATACTCAGCTCTGCTGCTCATCCCACAAATGCATGTTCCTTACAAATGTGGCACCATTTAAAAGGGAAATAAACAGGCTTTCCAACGGTATAAGATTTATTGCCAAGAAGCATTGTTACAACAAGGAAATAATCTACCAAACACAAATTTCCTTACTTTTTGTGCTATGTTTATATTATATAATGTAATATTACATAATAATATATAACCGGGAGCACCCGAAAAGCCAGTCGTCTGGCCATAACAATTTGGCCCTTGTCAAAGTCGCTCAGGTCTTTACTCCTGCCCATTTCTTCTGCATCCAACACATCAAGTTCAAAAACTGACTGTTCACTCGCTGCCTAATATATCCCACCCCTTGACAGGTGTCATTGTAACAAGATAACCAATGTTATTCAGTTCACCTGCCAGTGGTCATAATGTTTTGGCTGATTGGTGTACATACGTATGTAAAAACATAGCACAAAAAGTAAGGAAATTTGTGTTTGGTAGATTATTTCTTTGTTGTAACAATGCTTCTTGGCAATAAATCTTATACCGTTGGAAAGCCTGTTTATTTCCCTTTTAAATGGTGCCACATTTGTAAGGAACATGCATTTGTGGGATGAGCAGCAGAGCTGAGTATGTGGGTTGCGCCCATGAAACATCTGCCAAATCTTCGCTGCCAATGCCAAACAGCTTATTCTGCCATTGACTCTTGTTCGGTGTTGTTTGGTGGATTGGATGATTGAAGTCTGAAGAAACAAGACATATTGGCAATTTAACAATTTATTCATTTAATAAACAGGAGCCTCAGTAGCGTTTGGAAGAACCATACACAGCCACAACAGCCTGGCACCTCCTCCTCATGCTGGTCACCAGCCTGGTCACACACTGTTGTGGGATGGCATCCCATTCTTCAACCAGCATTTGTCGCAAGTCAGCCAACGTGGTTGCGTTGGTCACTCTGGCACGAACAGCACGCCCAAGCTGATCCCACAAGTGTTCAATGGGGTTGAGGTCAGGACTGCTGGCAGGCCATTCCATCCTTTCCACTCCCAAATTCTGGAGGTAGTCTCTGAGAAACCCTGCTCTGTGGGGGCGAACATTGTCATCTTGGAGGATAGATTTCGGTCCCAGACTGTGGAGATATGGGATTGCCACTGGTTGCAGAATCTCATCTCGATATCTCTCTGCATTGAGATTGCCTCCAATGATGACACGCTTCGTTTTTCCAGTGAGGGAGATGCCGCCCCACACCATCACACTGCCTCCACCAAAAGATGATACTCTATCGGTGCGGCAATCAGCATAGCGTTCTCCGCGTCTTCTCCACACTTTGACCCTATGATCCAACTGCCGTAGGCAGAATCTGGACTCATCGCTGAACATAACGTTCCTCCACATGTTCAGGTTCCGGTGCACGTGTTGCCGACACCAGCGCAAACGGGCCTGACGGTGAAGGGCAGTCATGGCAGGCCTCCTGGCAGCCCTATGAGACCGGAGATCGGCTGCGTGCAGTCTGTTCCGAATTGTCTGGGCAGAGAGCCGTCGGCCATATCGTCCTGCAAACCTTGACTGCAAATCTGTAGAAGACAGCCTACGGTTCCTAAGTGCTGACAGGGTGAGGAAACGGTCTTCTTCGGGTGTCCTCTTCTTGGGACGCCCACTTCGCGGCCTGTCTCTGACATCCCCCGTTATATGGAACTTGGCCTTCACTTTGGAGATGGTACTAGGGCTCACTCCAAATAATGCCGCAACTTGGTTTTGCGGAACACCAGCTTGAAGTTGCCCTATCCCACGGGCCCTATCCAGATCAGTCAAACGTGGCATGCCGATTCTTGGAGCAGACACCTACTGACCACTGTAGCAGGGCCCATGCTCACAGATGCTGCCAATCAGGTGCCAATCAGGCACCTGATTGTCAGCACCTGGGGGTACCAGAAGCTCAAAACAAGAGTCAATAGCAACAGCAGAATAAGCTGTTTGGCATTGGCAGAGATTTGGCAAATATTTCATGGGCGCAACCTATATACTCAGCTCTGCTGCTCATCCCACAAATGCATGTTCCTTACAAATGTGGCACCATTTAAAAGGGAAATAAACAGCTTTCTAACGGTATAAGATTTATTGCCAAGAAGCATTGTTACAACAAAGAAATAATCTACCAAACACAAATTTCCTTACTTTTTGTGCTATGTTTTTATATATGCTGAACGTTTTTTCCATTTATTATATTGTTTACCATATACTATGTTTACATATTCAGTTGTGCTGCTGCAAGTAAAAATGTCATTGTTCTATCTGGCACATATGACAATAAAACACTATTGAATCTTAACTAACTTATTTGGTTACTCCATAATAGCACTTTAGTCTTTTTTAACTACAGCAGATTGGTGTACAATCTTTACCTATTCTGTTGTTTTGTCCTTGTGTTTATTGTTGCATCTATCATTGCTGTGTATGCTTTTAAGCCTATGTGCTTCAAGCGAGCAAAGAATTTCTTTGCATGCTGGTGCATATGACAATAAACTCAGCAAGCTAGCATACATGGCTGTGTGCATCACAATGAAACCCAGATGAGGCGGGCAGATGTGTACTTACCAGCCAGGTGCTCCACAGTAAATTTAGTTTCATTCAGAACAAACTGGCGGTTTTTCATTCCGAACAATCAGTGGTTGTCTGCTCTTAGATGTTGTGCTTAAGGTTACAAAATCACAAGATGGCTTTGCACTATTTCAGCTGACAACCTCGAGGGAAATCTTGACTGCTACTCAGATACAACTCTCAAGAGTACATCAAAAGAGCAAAGCATGTAGCCATTGAACAGCATTAAGAAAGCAATGTGCTGCGAACTTCCTGTTCAAAATTCTCTGTTAACCAACAACATTTCTCGCTGCTAATCAACAACATTATAAGAACGAAAGGCCATATCAGAAGAGACAAACTGATTGAGGCTTTTAGTCAAAATAGACTGTGCAAATATACCTATAAACTTACAGTTATGTGTGTTCACAATCCAGATGTTCCCAACAGCCTGGGGCTACATAATTGACTGCATGTTGTGGGTTAGGTTCAAAGTTATGTATTGTGTTGAATAACACCGAAGAGAACACTTTGCTGTACTTGTAACGTCATGCACTGGGTTTGTAAAACAAATAAAACTGCAGATTCTGGACATTGAAATATAAAACAAAAGTGATGAAAAGAATTCAGCTTGTCGAGCAGCGTCTGAGAAAGGAGCACCCGGATAATGTTTCAGGTCAGCGGCCCTTTCTCAGAACTGGGCCGAGAGTGGAGGATTTACAGCTTTCAGTGCAGAGGCGGGAAGAGGCGCAAGGTGGATGAGGGGTGTTTCACACTCCCCTCCTCCTTCCAACTCTGCTTTGAACAACATGAACGACTGTCCATGCTGGATGGAGTAAGCCATGATCTTGTTGAGTTACGTGCAGGGCGGGACCGGGCGGGACCCGCCCCCTCCCCTCCCCTGACATCAGTCTGAAGAAGAGTCTCGACACGAAACGTCACCCATTCCTTCTCTCCTGAGATGCTGCCTGACCCGCTGAGTTACTCCAGCAATTTGTCTCTATTATGGCGAGTCTGGAGGCTCGTTCTTTGTCGAAGAAGTTTATTGCGACAGCAATATCCGATTACAAAGTTTTCTTAACGAGGTGACAGACAACCATTAAAACTAACTGTTCTCTTCGAAGACGTCTCACAACTGACTCTTTTCGGGCGCCAAAAGCGCACGTGACCACGCTGTCCAATCAGCGGTCTCGCTCTCTGGACCAATCCCTACGGTCGCACCCACACGTGACCGTGCTGGCCAATCTGAGGGTTCGACAACCAGGACCGCTCTCTATGGTCGCTACACTATCTTCGATTTAAACCAGCTTCCGTAGTTTTTTTTCCTACCTATTTTCTATGAATGGTGGAATCAATTTTAATGGCAGAATGGCCTTCTTCTAATCCTGTTTTGGTTAGTTTAGTTTAGTTTAGAGATGCAATGCGGAAACAGGCCCTTCGGCCCACCGAGCCCGCACCGACCAGCGATCCCTGTACATTAACACTCTCCTACACACACGAAGGGCAATCTGACATTCTTACCAAGCCAATTAACTTACAAATCTATACGTCTTTAATGTGTGGGAGGAAACCGAAGATCTCAGAGAAAACCCACGCGGTCACGGGGAGAATGTACAAACTCTGTGCAGACAGCATCTATCGTGGGGATCGAACCTGGGTCTCTGGCACTGTAAGCACTGTAAGGCAGCAATTCAAACTCTGCGCCACTGTTTCTATTATCAGTAATAGTTAAAGGCCGCACAGTGGCGCAGTTGGTAGAGCTACTGCCTCACAGTGGCAGAGACCCGGGTTCAATCCTGACCTCAGGTGCTGTCTGTGCGGGGTTTGCACGTTTTCCCTGTGACCCCATGGGTTTCCTCCGGGTGCTCTGGTTTCCTCCCACATCCCAAAGACGTGCAAGTTTTTATGTTAATTGGCACCTGTAAATTGTCCCTAGTGGAGGGAGTGAGTAGAACTAGTGTGTGCATCAAGGTGATCGATGGTCAATTTCCATGGTCCATCTCTGCACTAAACACAAATTTAAAAATATATAATATTTAAATTTATTTACACAACAATATTCGACTTAGCGAGGATGATCCTCCTGACCTAAAAAGTGGGATGTCTATTCCCTCCCCAGATGTTGCCTAGCTCACTGAGTTCCACCAGCTCTTTGTGTTTTGATTTAAAAAAACTATAGTTTGTTGTTCCATTTGGAAATTAAATGCAAAACATGACCTCAGCTCTAATTGGCCTACTGTTTGGAAAATGCGCATAGTGCAGATATAATCTGACTTGGATTGTGAGTTCCAAAAAAACAGTATCATAATGGTGTTTAAGCCCCTCAAGAAGAGAGCCTTATTCAGGATATCTTACTTTAGCTGCTGGGGACTCTTTGTTCGAATGCTGAACATCATAACCAAATACAGATTGTAAAACTAAACAAGCAATGGTGAAAAAAAATGAAAACATGACAAGTTAAGAAAAGTTCCTTTAGAATTGAGCCTTAATTCGGTATTTTTGCCTTTGACTAAAATGCAAAGAATAAGCTTTAAGATTATCAGTCCAGTACAAAACTAAGTCATTTTGCGTGTGTCTGCACATTCCTTACATTTTACATATATATAAAGGAACACAATGCTATAATTCTTGGTCACCATTCAATGTTAGCTAACTGAAAATGTATTAATTCACGCAATGAAACTAAACACCAGCCTAATTCATCAACTGTCATAAGTAAGGATTTGGTCGAGTGAAAGTTTGAAATGACAG
Source organism: Rhinoraja longicauda (assembly GCF_053455715.1). Lineage (NCBI taxonomy): Eukaryota > Metazoa > Chordata > Chondrichthyes > Rajiformes > Arhynchobatidae > Rhinoraja > Rhinoraja longicauda. The sequence goes on from NC_135955.1 coordinate 84,134,679, forward strand.
CGTCAATCCGTACTCAATTAAAATTAAAATACCACTTCATTAAAATATTAAAAAGGTTGAGGGGGAAGGGAAATTATGCCTCAACTATTTATCAGCAGAATTGCTGACGGGAATCTCAGATAGCAATTGTTGAATTCAGGTACACTTTTGTAAAGAGGCTGTCATTCAAGGTTTCATGGTCAGTTTCTTGTCACATGTACCAATTAAGGTACAGTGAAATTCGAATTAAAAACTGGGGTACTTGAGAATGGTACTTGAGGCGACCTAGTGGCGCAGCTGGTAGGGCTGTTGCTCACAGCGCCGGATGTCCTCTATGTGGAGTTTGCACGTTCTCCCTGTAACCGCATGGGTTTCCTCCAGGTGTTCCGGTTTCCTCCCATATCCCAAAGATGTGGAGTTTGTAGGTTAATTGGGCTCTGTAAATTGTCCCTAGGGATGTTTAGGGAGTGGATGAGAAAGTGTGATAACGTAGAACTAGTGTGAACAGGTGGGATTTGTGGTCGGCGAGGACTCGGCAGGCTGAAGGGCCTGTTTCCATTCTGCATCTCTAAACTAAACCTCCTGCAGAGGGTGGTGAATAGGGTTGCCAACTGTCTCATATTAGCCGGGACATCCCGTATATTGGGCTAAATTGGTTTGTCCAGTACGGGACCGCCCTTAGGCCCGGGGGGGAGCTGTAGGCCCGGACACTGTAGCCCGGACACTGTCGGCTCGGGGGGAGCTGTAGGCCCAGACAGTGTGGATCGGAGGCCCGGGCGCCGCATTACGGAGGTCGCGTAGCACCCGCCTCCCGGCCTGGGCGGCCGCCATTGATCGAGCGGGAGCACCTGGCCGCTGGCTGGGTGAGGTCACGTGGGGCGTGGGGCGGTGACGTCACCCTTTGTCCCTTATTTGGGAGTGAGAAAGTTGACAACCCTAGTGGTGAACCTCTTAAATTCTCGTGCCTGAAGGATTGTGAAAGCTTAATAATTGGAAGTATTTAATGAATAGGTGGATACATTTCAAAAGATTTGGGAATTGAGGGCTGGCACAGAAGCGGAGGTGAAACCCAGGTACACCAGCCATGCGTATATTGAATGGTGACACAGACTTCAAGGGTCGAGTGGCCTATTCCTGTTCCTATTTTCTTAAGGGCAGCACAGTGGCGCAGTGATAGAGTTGCTGCCTTACAGCGCAAGAGACCTGGGTTCGATCCTGACCACGGGTGCTGCTTGTACACTCACAGAGTACGTTGTTGTACGTTGTACGGAGTTTGCATGTTCTCCCTGTGATCGGGTGGGTTTTCTCCGGGTGCTTCGGTTTCCTCACACACTCCAGAGGGAGTGGGAGGAAATTGCAGAGGTTATAAATGAAGTGGAAATCTTAGTTTACGGTTGATTAAGGTAGGAAGTTGGTTGGTGAAGGTAGTTTAAGGTTAACAACAACAACAACCTGATGCATATATTGCATTAGATTTTGACTTGTAGATTGACAAAATAGTCATGGAGGAAGATTATATTTTGTGATGAGCTAATGGCATTTGTGATTGGGCTAAAAAATGAAGCTTTGTTTTCCCAATGATTAAATTGCAGGTAATTCTGGCCTATCATAGACTGAGCTAGGGAATATACAAAGAAAATGGGCGGCACAGTGGCGCAACGGTAGAGTTGCTGCTTTACAGCGAATGCAGCGCCGGAGACTCAGGTTCGATCCTGACTACGGGTGCTGTACTGTAAGGAGTTTGTACGTTCTCCCAGCGACCTGCGTGGGTTTTCTCCGAGATCTTCGGTATCCTCCCACACTCCAAAGACGTACAGGTATGTAGGTTAATTGACTGGGTAAATGTAAAAATTGTCCCTAGTGTGTGTAGGATAGTGTTAATGTGCGGGGATCGCTGGGAGGCGCGGACTTGGAGGGCCGAAAAGGCCTGTTTCCGCGCTGTATCTGAAATATGAAATAAAAAATATAAAATATAAATATGAAAATTCTGATAGGGTCTTCAACCTGAACCGTTAGCTCTGTTTCTCTGTCCTGCCTGACCAGCTGAGTGTTCCCAGCATTTTCTGCTTTTATTGCAGATTTCCAAAAAAGAGGGTAATGTGATCAACATGTCAGAGGGTGGTGAATCTGTGGAATTCATTGCCACAGAAGGATGTGGAGGTCAAGTCAAAAGATATTTTTAAGGTGGAGATTGATAGATACTTGATTAGAAAGGGTGTCAGAGATTATGGAGAGAAGGCAGGAGAATGGACTTGAGAGGGAAAGATAGATCAGCCATGATTGAATGGCGGAGTAGACGATGAGTCGAATGGCCTAATTCTGCTCCTATAACTTATGATAGGAATGGTGCCTTCAGCTGCTTATCTCCTATGTTCTGGCTCTCAAAATATTCGGTGAGTTTAACCAGTCACAGGCGCTCAAAAAGGTCCCTGGGCCACGTAGACCCATGCCGAACCAGTGGCATACTGCACCCACAACACTGCTGGAGGATGTGGTCCAAAGGGACAATGACCAGTGAGCTCCATCTCATATACAGTATTTTCAAAAAATGCCTTGAAATAATTAAGAAACAAAGAACTGCAGATGCTGGAATCTTGAGCAAAACACAAGGTGCCGGTGTAATTCAGCAGGTTCGACCCGAACAAGTTCTCGTTTTAACCTGAAACGTCACCTAACAATTCCCTCCAGGTATATATATAAGAAAATAACTGCAGATGCTGGTACAAATCGATTTATTCACAAAATGCTGGAGTAACTCAGCAGGTCAGGCAGCATCTCGGGAGAGAAGGAATGGGTGACGTTTCGGGTCGAGACCCTTCTTCAGACTGATGTCGGGGGTGGGACAAAGGAAGGATATAGGTGGAGACAGGAAGATAGAGGGAGATCTGGGAAGGATGAGGGGAAGGGAGGGACAGAGGAGCTATCTGAAGTTGGAGAAGTCGACGTTCATACCCTCCAGGTATATGCCTGACCCACTGAGTGAGTTACTCCACACTTTGTGCTTTGATTTTGAAATAAGTCTATGAAAAGTCATACAAGCAGTCGGAGGGAACGCTGCAGAAACCAGAGCTGGAAATTAAGGTGCACTTATTATTTTCCTATTTGAAATATATCCCAGAATCATTGAATTCTATGGTAATGTAATCCAGAAAATCTGTGGCAAAGTTTTACTTCAAGAGTCATCTTTTCTGCTTTCTCCCTGCTATCTTTCATATTCCTCCTTATAGAAGAAAGTTTCAAGGGCCTTCTGAAAGAAAGAGCTTATTGTCTCCGATTCTAAATTCCATAATGCCCTGTGAAAACTTTCATTACTTTTAATTTGGGATTAAATTAAATCCCCCCACTATTATGATCATTAAGGCTTTCACTATTTGCCTCGTCATTACTTTTTTCATAACCTTGAAAATCTCCATGAGGCTGTCACTTAGAAAAAAAAATCACTTTTCATAACTATAAACCCCTGTTATTAAAAAGAAACATGGTTAAAGCTATTATTACTTACACAAAAAAAAACCCCAACATTAATAGACCACAAGTAAGTATACCAGACAGCAGGTGCAGTGAAGGTGAACTCAGCACTCAGCAAGTCTGAGGCTGCTCACAGTGCAGCCAATATGTCCTTGAAATATTTCAGGTTTTTAAAAAATCTTGCTCGCACCACCTGGGAGCCCCTGTGTTTAATTATTTATGTACAAAGATTTTCTTGAAAACAGTTCCCAAATTTACCTTTTCCAACTTGGAATCACCAGCTGTTTAATTTGAAATACTTTCCACACTCCAGATTCAGAATCTCTTGCCCAGAGTAGGGGAATCGAGGACCAGAGGACATAGGTTCAAGGTGAAGGGGAGAAGATTTAATAGGAATCTGAGGGGTAACTTTTTCACGCAAAGCGTGGTGGGTCTTCAGAACAAGCTGCCAGATGAGGTAGTTGAGGCTGGGACTATCCCAAAGTTTAAGAAACAGTTGGACAGGTGCATGGATAGGACAAGTTTGGAGGGATATGGACCAAGCGCAGACAGGTGGGACTAGTGCAGCTGGGATATGTTGGCTGGTGTGGGCAAGTTGGGCTGAAGGACCTGTTTCCACACTGTATCACTCTATGACTCTATACTCTTCCATATTCGATATATTTCTGTGACAATCTTTATCAGCCGTGTCATTTCAGACTGTTTTCTATCTTTCTTTATAACCCGTTGCTCCGACAGTCATGTTACTCTTACGCGGTTTCCCTGCACAATGTCTACGGCTTGAAGGATTCCCACACGCTTCAGAGACCAGATTTCATTCTACAGTATTTATATTGGCTTATACACAAAAAATTAAATCCTAGTTAAATTATTCTAATAGAACATTGCACAGCAGAGAGGATTTGCGAGGATGTTGACTGAACTCGAGGGCCTGAACGACAGGGAGAGGTTGAGCAGGCTGCAACTCTATTCTTTGGAGCACAGGAGGATGAGGGGTGATCTCATAGGGGTGTACATAATCATGAGTGGAATGGATTGGGTAAACCAGAGGACATGTCGGGAGCCACGACCGCCCCAACGTGCAGCGGCAGCGTCTTCGCCCGGGTCGGCCCGCTGCGGACCTTTCACCGTCCGGCGCAGCCTGGAATGTGGCAACTTCAACAGCCTGACCGTGGGAGAAGACGGCAGGGGAAGAGAAAATACATTCTGGCCTTCCATCACAGTGAGGAGGTGACTGGAGGAGACTCACTGTGATGGATGTTTCTCTCTTTTTTTTGTTTTGTGTTGGTTTGTGATTGTGTGTGAAATTGCTTATTTTTATTGCTCTTATTGTTGGACTGTGGGTGACAAAATCTCGTCCAAAAGACTTGTTTTTTTGGATGACAAAAAAGGTTATTCTGATTCTGATTCTGATAGGTTTAAGGTGATGGGCGAAAGTTTTAAATAGGAACCTGAGAGGTAGCTTTTTCACACAAATGGTGGTGGGTGTATGGAACGACCTGCTAGATGAGGTTATTGAGGCAGGTGCTCTCGCAATGTTTAAGAAACATTTAGACTGGTACATGGATAGGACAGGTTTAGAGGGACAAGGGCCAAACGCAGGCAGGTGGGGCAAGTGTAGCTGGGACATGTTGGTTGGTGTGGGCAAGTTGGGCTGGAGGCCCTGTTGTCCACACTGTATCACTCTATGAAGACAGGAATAGGTCCTTCAGCCCACGAAGCCTGTATCGAACATGATGCCAAACTCAACCAATTATTTCTACCTGCACGTGATACATTACTTAAGATTGTTATTGTCATGTGTACAGAGATACAGTGAAAAGCTTGTTCTGCATGCTATCCAGTCAAATCACACTGTACATGACTACAATAGATCCTCTTCTGGAACAGCATGCAGAGACTTGCCATGGTCCGGCGCCATCTTGCAACTTCCAAGCCTGTGCAAAGTGTGAACATGGTCTAAGGAGATAGCATAGTCATATAGACACAGACAGCTGGAGTAACTCAGCGGGCCCGCTGAGTTACTGCAACCTTTTAATATCTATCTTCGGTTTAAACCAGCATCTGCAGTTCCTTCCTACACATAGAGTAGCATATTCATATGCCTATCTAAAAGCCTCTTAAATGCCACTATCCTATCTGTTGCCACCAACACCCCTGGCAGTGCAGTCAAGGCACCCACCTTGGACTGAAAAACTTGCCCTACATGTCTCCTTTAAATTTTGTCCATGAAATTATTATATTGTATCAGCACCAGGGCACCTCAAGGCTCCGTGCTCAGTCCCCTGTTCTACTCACCCCGAAACCCATGGCTGCGTAGCTGGACATAGTTCCAACTCCATCTTTAAATTTGCCCACAACACCACCATTGTTGGACGAATCCCAGATAACGATGAGTCAGAGTATAGGAAGGAGATTGTGTGACTGAATGGTGCCAAGACAACAACTTTGCTCTCAACGTCGGTGAAACCAAGGAACAGATTGATTACTTTGGAAGAAGGAGAACAAGGATCCAAAAACCTATCTTCATCAACAGAACGGTGATGGAGAGAGTCAACAACTTCAAGTTCCTGGGCATGCATTTGTTCGAAGATCTGTTCTGATCAGTAGATCTGTAACGTCCAGGTTCAGGAACAGTTTCTTCGCCATGACCATCAGGTTATTGAACACTACAAACTCCAAATAAATTCTGAACTGGGCGGCATGGTGGCGCAGCAGTAGAGTTGCTGCCTTACTGCGCCATAAACAGAGTTTGTACGTTCTCCCCGTGACCTGCGTGGGCTTTCTCCAGGATCTCCGGTTTCCTCCCATACTCCAAAGACGCACAGGTTTGTGGGCTAATTGGCTTGGTAAAATTGTAAATTGTCCCTAGTGTGTGCAGAGTAGTGTTAATGTGTGGGGATCGCTGGTCGACACATTAGCTGAAGGGCCTGTTTCCGCACTGTATCTCTAAACTAAACTAAGAACTGCCTTGGATGCTAAAGGGACTTTGGGCTTTTTGTTTTTGCATGATTTTAAAAAAAAATATCGATTTTGTTACAATTGTTTATCATATTATCTGTTGAGTACTTTGTTTATAAACCTGAAGAAGGGTCTCGACCCGAAACGTCACCCATTCCTTCTCTCCCGAGATGCTGCCTGACCTGCTGAGTTACTCCAGCATTTTGTGAATAAATCAATTGTTTATAAACCTGTTGTGCTGTTGCAAGTAAGAATTTCATTGTTCCGTTTCTGTATTTCTCACAATAAAATCCTCTTGAGTCTCTTGAGTCCTCTTGAGTCTCTTCCTTCAGACTGACACAGATGCTTGGAAAGTGTAAATCAGACATTTTAAATCAGGGAACCATATAAAATCCTGTATCTGTACACTGTGGGCGGCTTGATTGTAATCATGCTTTGTACAAAAAAGCTTTTCACTGTACCTCTGCACACGGGACAATAAACTAAAGTAAGAGATCCACGCAGAGCACAACATACATATAGGAAAGTAGGAAAGAACTGCATGTAGGAAAGAACTGCAGATGCTGGTTTAAATAGAAGGTAGACACAAAATGCTGGAGTAACTCAGCCGGACAGGTAGCATCTCTGGAGAGAAGGAATGGGTGACGTTTCAGGTCCAGACCTGTCTCGACCCGAAACGTTACCCGTACATATTAAGTAATTGGCCTTCAGACAAACCAAAGAAAAATTACTAAGCTTTACTCTGTAAAATCAATTTCATTAGTCTCTCTACAACCTCACAGATCATTCTGTCCCTTAAATTAAACAAATGTTCCTTCTCACCAAACCCAATTAAAGTAGTAATTGCACAGAGTAAGAGAACTTGCCAGATTTACGAGGATGTTGCCAGGACATGAAAGTCTGAACAATAGGGAGAGGTTGGGCAGGCTAGGACTTTATTTCTTGGAGCGCAGGAGGCTGGGTGAACTTATAGAGGTGTTTCAGACCATGAGGGGAATAGGGTGAAATCACAGAATTCTTTACCCAGTGTACAGAAATCAAGAACCAGATGGCATTGGTTTTAAGGTGAGAAGTGAAAGATTTAATAGGATCCTGAGGGGTAACTTTTTCACGCAGAGGGTGATGGGTATAGGGAACGACCTGCCAGGGGAGGCAGTTGAGGCAGGTAGAATAACAACATTTAAAAGACATTTGAACAGGTACATGGATAGGGAAAGTTTAGAGTGATATGCACCAAACGGGCAGGTGGGACTAGCGTAGATGGAGCATGTTGGGTGACATGGGCAAGTTGAGCCGAAGGGCCAGTTTCTGTCCTGTCTGACTCTATGACTCTATACCTAATATAGCACAGGTAATCAATGGGAGGAAGATGTGAACAAACGCAAAGTGCTGGAGGAACTCAGTGGGTCCGGCAGCATCCGTGAAGGGAATAGACAGATGCCGTTTTGGGTCTGGAGATAAGAAGAAGAAGAAGCAAATCTATTTTTGTTAATAGAAAAGAAACAAAGGTCAATTTAAGTATCCAATAAAAGAAAACTGGATTGAAATTGTTTTCAAAAATAAAGTCAGAGAATTGTAGAGTCTTACAGTGTGGAAACAGCCCTTCGGCCGAACTTGCCCACACCAACCAACATGTCCCACCTACACTAGCCCCGTTTGCCTGCGTTTGGCCCATATTTCTCCACACCTGTCCTATCCATGTACCAAATGTACAAAGTTCTAGTTACTTTTTAACCACTATTTTACCCCAATTCTTCCATGGTTTTCAGCTGCTTATGCCACTCGCTTTTCTTAAGACCCTTCTTGTATGATCCCCAGGCATTAAAGAAAACAATTTTATCAGAAATTGCATATTTAACAATACACACTTGTTCCCTCGATAAATTCACCTAAGTTCCTAGAGAGTTATAGAAACAGAGTTATATAGCATGGAAACCGACCCTCCGGCCTAACTTGTTCATGCCAACCAAGATATCTGTCTGAGGCAATCCCAATGGCCTGGTTTGGCTCACTTCCCTTTCAACCTTTCCTATCCATATCTTTCAGACATTGTAAATGTACCCTCCTCTACAGTTCTCTCTGGCAACTTATGGTGTGACGCACCCTCCTCTGTGTGCAAAGGTTCCCCTCATGTCCATTTGAAATCTTTTCCCTGTCACTTTAATTCTATGCTCTCTAGTTTTACACTCCTCTGCCCTGGGACAAAGGCTGTGAGCATCCACCTTATGTAGGTCCTTCATGATTTAATATACCTCTATAAAGTCACATCTCAACCTTGTACCTTCCAGAGAAAATAGCACTAGTTTATCCACCCTCTGCTTATACCTCAAACCCTCCAGTCCCAATAAAGTTCTTGGTGAAATCTTGACTGCACTCTTTCTAGCTTAATGGCGTCCTTCCTATAACTGTGCAAACGGGTGTGCACACTGTAGACTGCGAGGTCTCACCAGTGGCTTGTACAATGGTAACATAGGCTTGTATACACTGGAATTTAGAAGGATGAGAGGGTATCTTATCGAAACATATAAGATTATTAAGGGGTTGGACACGTTAGAGGCAAGAAACATGTTCCCAATGTTGGGGGAGTCCAGAACCAGGGGCCACAGATTAAGAATAAGGGGTAGGCCATTTAAAAAAGAGATGAGGAAAAACTGTTTCAGTCAGAGAGTTGTAAATCTGTGGAATTCTCTGCCTCAGAAGGCAGTGGAGGCCAGTTCTCTGAATGCATTCAAGAGAGAGCTAGATAGAGCTCTTAAGGATATCGGAGTCAGGGGGTATGTGGAGAAGGCAGGAACGGGGTACTGATTGAGAATGATCACCCATGATCACATTGAATGGTGGTGCTGGCTCGAAGGGCCGAATGGCCTACTCCTGCACCTATTGTCTGTTGTCTAACATGAGAGTAAACTCCTGTAAGAACAATGGCGGACCCGGCGTGGGGGGAACGCCGTGAGGGAGGGGGAAGACCAATGGACAATGGAGGACGCTGCGTGGGGGAACCACTGTGGGGGGAGAGGGGGGGGGGGGGAAACAAAAGGAAGAGCCGGTGTACTTTGTGACTTTGTCTGTGCCTAGGATGGCCGCTATTTGTATACCGAAGATAGACACGAAAAGATGGACTTCCATAGCATCTCTGGAGAGAAAGAATGGGCGATGTTTCGGGTCGACAGTGCACCCAGCACCAATCCCTGCGCCACTGGCCTCCAATCTGATTGGCAACCTTCCATTTCCACCCTCAGAGTCCTACCATTACTCTAATTTTCTCAGTATTTGATCTACTGCTGATCAAAAGGACAGGTATTTTTACACCTTTTGAGGTGACGTTCCTCCTCAGGTGCCATCAAGATCTACACATCATGTTTATAAGAGCAAAAAAAACCCCAGAGTTTTACTTTTCTTTCTTGAGAGGCATTGGTCATGCTGGGTTATGTTTCTATGATAAACAGTACAAGATGGATAGTACATTGTCCAGTAATACAGCATGGCGGCTGAGACTTCATAGTTTACAGTCTATTGAACCACCAGAGGGTGGGAAGAAGCAGAAAATCATATTACAGCCAAACACGTCCTTATCTAAGATTCAAACCACATTCAAATCAAATCTGTGAATCTGTGGAATTCTCTGCATCAGAAGGCAGTGGAGACCAATTCTCTGAATGCATTCAAGAGAGAGCTAGGTAGAGCTCTTAAGGATAGCGGAGTCAGGGGGTATGGGGAGAGGGCAGGAACGGGGTACTGATTGAGAATGATCAGCCACGATCACATTGAATGGCGATGCTGGCTCGAAGGGCCGAATGGCCTCCTCCTGCACCTATTGTCTATTGTCTACAAATGTTAGCAGGGATTTGTACATAATACGCCACAGCGGGGCAACAGTAGAGTTGCTGTCTTACAGCGCCACAGACCCGGGTTTGATCCTGACTGCGGGTGCTGTCAGTATGGAGTTTGCACATTCTCCCCATGACCTGCGTGGGTTTTCTCCGGGTGCTTCGGTTTCCTCCCAAAACTCCAGACTTACAAGTTTGTAGGTTAATTAGCTCCGGTAAAATTGTAAATTGTCCCCAGTGTGTGTATGGTGGTGCTAGTGTACGAAGATCACTGGTCAGTGGGCAGAAGGGCCTGTTTCCGTGCTGTATCTCCAAAGTCTAAGGTAAAGTCTAAAAATTAAATGCAGGAACCCTCATTAGTGGTTTTCATTCCTGCACTGGGACACTGAAGCTAACTGCAGCATTTGTGTTCCTCTGCTGCTTGAGATTAACTGAACCAGTTTAGGATTCCCAGGGACGAGATCAAAGGTAGACGTTCTTGGATCAGTGCAGCTCAGGCAGTCAACGTGTCAACTATCTGAGCCGCTGAGAGACCCCGGGGAAGTGGCACTAGCAAAGGTGATGCAATGAGCAGATGTAAAAGCTGCCACATTATATGCTGATTGCAGGATGCCTGAACACTCCCAACAGTCAATTCCAATCAGAATACTGTGTTCCTGTTTGAGGGAGGAAACTTATCTCTTGCTCTTGGGGTCAATTCAGTCTAAAGCTATTGTCAATGAAGTTGAAGAGGGAGGTCACGTTCAAAATCCATCTCCCAACGTTGCAGTTATGGCTGGGTTGAAAGCATTTTAAATAATTACTCCTCGGACAGGACATTTAGTATTTAAGATTTAAACTGCGTGCTCATGTAAAGAATACAATGGTTGTTGAAGCTGAACCTCATATGTTCTATATCAATGTAGGAATCTCTCACAAAAAGCAGTGGTGGAGCTTTGGACACTGTTCCTTTTGTGCGTGAAACTCCTTCTCGGATGTCGTCAATTTCTGGAACTTGTGCACACAAGTATAAAGTTAAACCATCACTTGCTGAATCTAGTTTGGCAAAGCACACGTTGGGCTGTGGGAAGTTTCTCTTCCTTGGCCAAATGACCTCCCTGAAGGAATTAGCCTATTGCTCGAATTTGATTCCACCGCGATCATTTTCCCTCCAGTGCTTTGCTCAATCATTATCTATCTGTGAAACTTTCACTCTTTGTGTCAGTGGACTATTTCACTTCTGGAAGCTTCGTAGCCAAGCCAGATATAACATGCTTAAACACAGGCCAACCGTTTCTACCAGCAGGGCCGATAGGTAATGGTCCTTAATACTATTCCTTCTCCTTACCTTGGGCTGCTGAGGCTATTGTGCAAGAAGGAACTGCAGCTCCTGGTTTACACCGAAGATAGACACAAAAAAACTGTAATAACTCAGCGGGACAGGCAGCACATTTGGAGAAAGGAATAGGTGATGTTTCGGGTTGCGACCCTTCTTCAGACTCAGCCAAGAGTGGGTTGCCCTGAACCGGCTCCGCACAGGGGTCGGCCGGTTCTATGCCAACATGCATCGTTGGGGGTTGCGTCCATCAGCAGCCTGCGTGTGTGGAGCAGACCAGCAAACAGCGCGGCACGCCATTTTCGACTGCACTGTCCTCCGTCCCCCTGGTGGAGGGGTAGACCTCACGGCCCTTGACAACAGCACATTGCACTGGCTACAGCGCCTGGAGGGCGTTACATAATTTTCTGCTGCCTCAAACGCAAGAAGAAGAAGACCCTTCTGAGTTACTCCAGCTTTTAGTGTCTATCTCTGCTGAGGTGAATGGAGAGTCCCACCATTACCATCCAGCTATGATTATTTAATTCAGTACAGTTTATAAGGCTGCAACTTCCGAATCTATATGGTTAGCTACAAGGATGAGGGGGGATCTTATTGAAACATATAAGATAATTAGGGGATTGGACACATTAGAGGCAGGAAACATGTTCCCAATGTTGGGGGAGTCCAGAACAAGGGGCCACAGTTTAAGAATAAGGGGTAGGCCATTTAGAACAGAGATGAGGAAGAACTTTTTCAGTCAGAGAGTGGTGAAGGTGTGGAATTCTCTGCCTCAGAAGGCAGTGGAGGCCAGTTCGTTGGATGCTTTCAAGAGAGAGCTGGATAGAGCTCTTAAGGATAGCGGAGTGAGGGGGTATGGGGAGAAGGCAGGAACGGGGTACTGATTGAGAGTGATCAGCCATGATCGCATTGAATGGCGGTGCTGGCTCGAAGGGCTGAATGGCCTACTCCTGCACCTATTGTCTATTGTCTATTGTCTATTGTACACAATGCATAGATCTACTAATATTCAGAGTAAATTCAAGGGGTGTTTAAAAACAAATGAGATCCTTTGTTTTATAACGGATGTACAGAAACTAGTAATGCAAGCGTTTTATTCTGTGGAGCAGATAAGGTTAAGATTGACAGGGCTATTCAAAATCATATACGATTTTGATGGAGAAGTAGTTTTTCCAAGGGTAGCAGATTTGTTAACCTGTATAGAACGTGGGTACTCAGCAGTAGCCCAAAGGGACCTACCTTGTGTGTCAGGTTTAGGTAGTGTATTCTGATAAAATATTCAGATTTGGAATGGTCTAAATACTCAATACTCACTTTATACTCAAACAGTTCTCCAATTCAGATTTAATATACCTGGCAAAAGAACTGTACATAATAAACATAACACTAAAATATGCCTTTTGGTTAACAGAGTCTACTGAACATCTATGCTTTATATGAGTCATATTCATCTGACTCCATCAAATTTTATTTTTTTTACACATAGGTTTATACAAACCTTTTGTGTAAACCAGCATCTGCAATTCTTTGTTTCTACATTTATACAACCTCCTCTTACATGCATCTATATTATTGTAAAGAGTTTCCCTTTTGAGCTACTCTCTGGGATACAGATGCTACTTCTGACAACTCTAGTGAATTTTAGTGGCCATCCTGTATTTATGGCCTTTATATCAGGTCTTCCAGCAAGTACAAACATCTCTCTGCCTGTACTATCAAACCATTCCAAGCACTTTCAGGGGAATCGATAGTGTGAATGCATAGTCTTTTATCCAGGGGAAGAGAACCTAGAACCAGTTTGCTGATGACACTGTGGTGGTGGGCCGGATCTCCAACAACGATGAGAAGGCCTACCGGGAGGAGGTGGCTGATCTGGCACTCTGGTGTCAGGACAATAGCCTCCTCTTGAATGTCACTAAAACAAAGGAGCTGATTGTGGACTTCAGAAGGGCTAAACATCCAAGGACGTACACGCCACTGGAGATAGATGGGTCTACTGTGGATAGGGTGAGCAGTTTTAAATACTTGGGAGTCCGCATCACAGAGGATCTGACGTGGGCAACGCACATTGCCGCACTGGTGGGTAAGGCTAAGCAGCGCCTTTACCACCTTAGATAATTGAGGAAATTCAGAGTGTCTCTGAGGATCCTTCATTGCTTCTACTCTGGGGCTGTAGAGAGCATCCTGTCCGGCAACATTACAGTCTGGTTTGGGAACAGCTCTGCCCAGGACAGGATGGCCCTGCAGAGCGTAGTGCATTCGGCAGAACGCACCATGGGAACTACACTCACCCCCCTGCAGGACCTATACATCAGGAGGTGCAGATCCAGAGCAAGCAAGATCATGAGGGACCCCTGCCACCCCAGTAACGGACTGTTCCAGATGCTACGATCAGGCAAACGCCTCCGCTGTCACGCTGCGAAAACGGAGAGGATGAGACGGAGCTTCTTCCCACAGGCCATCAGGACTGTCAACTTTTATAACCCCAGAGACTAAATGTTTGTCGACACTAATAGTAACTTATTAACTTTATTTATACGCTGTAACTGTAATTCTTTTTTGTGCACAACCCGCAGGCATTGCCACTTTCATTTCACTGCACATCGTGTATGTGTATGTGACAAATAAATTTGACTTGACTTGACAGAGAACATAGGTTTCAGGTGAGAGGGGAAAGATTTAATAGAAAACTGAGGGGCATCTTTTTCATTCAGAGGATGGTGGGCATATGGAATGAGTTGCCAGAGGAGGTAATTGAAGCAGGTATAATAACAGTATTTAAAAGATAAGTACATGGATAGGAAAGTTGAAAAGGAATTGGGTTAAATTCGGGCAAATGAGACCAGCTTAGATGGGGCACCATGGACGAATGGGGCCGAAGGGCCAATTTCCCAGCTGTATGACTTTATTTCTATGATACCATGACTATGCTCATATCACCATTCAATCTTCTCATTTCTGGCAAAGAGACCCAGCCTGATCCACCTTTTCTGACAGTTTTAACGTCTGATTTTACATTAGCACATTTTCCTGGGATCTTCTCCAGTATAATCTTTCTACAATGTGGAATCTGGACATTTTTCACCATTCTCCAAGAGTGATCTATCCGAGGTTTGATACAAATTTCACGTTACTGATTAATCCCATTCCTTTTGAAATTGACCGAGGTATTTTGCTTAGTTTATAGTCTGATTAAATTTCATCACAATTTCAGTGACAAGAGGGGTCTTGAGGATTTTTCTTTACGTTGCAAACTACCTCAATCAGAACCCATTGCCCTAAAGATCAAGCATAATTTTCAGCAAGAAATTTGATAACGGGGCACAAAAATTACAGTACTATTGGGAAAAAGCAAGAAGGACTAATTGGACAGCTATTTCAAAGAGCTGGCACAGGCATGATGGACTTCTCAACAATATGATTCCCAAAAGGAATGGCTTAATGAAACAATTGCCCTTAATGCAAATTGTCTGTAGTTCTTGCCATCAAATTTACAAAATATCAATAAATTGTGCTCCCACTAGGCTCTCTTATGAAATAATTAAAAGTACAAAACCAAGGTTTATTTATTTTAATTTTTCTCTGTTCAATGGCCGTCTTAATACGATAGAAATGTAATTTTGTTTGGCCACGTTGAGGCCACACACATAGATTTCGCATTTTTCTAATGTCTCATTAATTAAGAGTGAGCTTTTGTTCAGACCATGCTTTAATCTACATTTATTCCCAATTTATACCCTTCATCTGAATCGGAGCTGGCTGAGAAAATGACTGCAAAAGAACACAAAGGAAAGAGGCAGAGCCATACATCTGCAACAAGAGTTCTTTATGAGCTAACTGCAGACGTCAATCACTGCAAGCAAACTATTGTACACATGTGAACCAGATGCTCCTTCTGTAAAACAACCCAGGGTGTTACACAGATGAGTCATTGAGAAGTTAATTACCCATCAGTCTTAGCTATTAGTCTGGGCACTTTTTTTTCTAATTCCATCTGCTGCAATCCAGCCCAAACTATATGGAAAAAAAGGGGAACATTACAAATGAAAATTTCGCAAGCACAAAAGCTCTTTTGAGGTTCTGAATTTTTGAAAGAACAATTTTCAATTGTTCTCCTTGCTGGTAGCTCAGAATCCCAACAGTCAACAGGTTTGCATTTAGATGGTATATTATTTCTCATGTGCCACTTTATGAATTATGCTATTAACTTCTGTCAGTCAAACATTTATTGAGCGGCATTGGCACGGTGACTTTTAATAAATCACCACGGCAAATATATGTTCGGGTCTATGCACAGTTGATAGCAAACATCAATTCCGGTTTCATACTATATTTGTGTAAAGTTTTCTTGGGATGCTTTTGAAGGAATGCACTGCATGAAGCAGGCCTGCTTACTTGACCTGATGTGCACTCCTTGGTTGCTAACTTGGCTTCCAATAGAGTCCTGAAATCTGGGTCCACTTAAGAATTTGGTGGGAAGAGCAGATGAGAAGACATTGATTCATGTCGGGGATCAACAAGCACAGAAATTGCAAAGTTGGAGTTTGCCGTTGAACTTTCATTTGGGACTGCGATTGGGATTTCATCTGGTAATTATTCATTATCCAGTTCAACATCATCATTTGGTGCTTCAGTAAATTGTTTCATCTTTCCCTTCCCCCACTTAATGAAGGATTGAGAGGAGGAGCTTTATCTTGTGGTTTTGATTTGCACAGAAATCTCTTTACCTGAGGTTAAAGCTCTGCTACAATTTAACTCACCTTATCCATGTAGACAAAACTTCCCTTCATATTTTGTTTTTCCATGTGGTCATGGAGAAAAATCAATTTTCTACCACAGAGCTCCGCAGAATCTCCATTGTTGTTCTCAGAATACCATGAAAATGTTTACTTTTTTTATCAAGACTCCAGGTGAAAGTTTGAATCCCACGGGGCAAGCCAGCAGCAGACAGAAATTGGGAACTGAGTTGAGTTTAGTTTAGAGATACAGCGCAGAAACAGGGCCTTTGGCCCATCGAGTCTGCGCTGACCAGCGATCCCCGCACATTCTTACTATCCTACACACACTAGGGACAATTTACACTTATACCAATCCAATTTACCTGCATATCAGTACGTCTTTAGAGTGTGGAAGGAAACCAAAGATGTCAGAGAAAAGCCACGCGGTCATTGGGAGAACGTACAAACTCCGTACAGACAGCACCAGTAGTCGGGATCGAACCCGGGTCTCCGGTGCTGCAAGCGCTGTAAGGCAGCAACTCTACTGCTGTGCCACTGTGCCGCCCTTATGATGAAGTGTATTTGGTGCAGTCAGCCACAGTGAACCACGAGCTGCTTTGATTGTGCCATGTTGAACCACTGGCGCAGTCTTAGACGTTGATGCATTTAAAACGTTGCAAATTGATGTTCACTCCAGGATGAGTGGAAGATTCAAAAACCTGAGCGATGTAGTATTGAATGGCTCCCAGTGCCAAAGATAAGATTGGGTTAAGATTCTAAATCCACTACTTCCAGCTTACGTATGTGTTTGGGGAAATATATCAGCCTTAGTGTGTCAATCGCAAATCGCAGTATAAAAGAGGTTGCGAAAAGGAGCCAAATGAGACAAAAAAACTATGATTCAGTGAATTCTTTCCAATTGTAACAGAAGAACAGTGGTATTGGAGATGTAACTGACAAATGCATTTAGCCAGCACCACCAGATTCACATCATATTTTCTGCTATATATAGTCATTCTCATTCTGGCCTTTTTAACTATGTGGCAGCTTTTCTTTAAAATCCAAATTCCCAATTCTCTCTTTTTAGAAAATTTATTTTCTTTCTATCTTTCTATCTTTCTATCTTTCTATCTATCTATCTATCTATCTATCTATCTATCTATCTATCTATCTATCTATCTATCTATCTATCTATCTATCTATCTATCTATCTATCTATCTATCTATCTATCTATCTATCTATCTATCTATCTATCTATCTATCTATCTATCTATCTATCTATCTATCTATCTATCTATCTATCTATCTATCTATCCTTCTATCCATCTATCTATCTATCTATCTATCTATCTATCTATCTATCTATCTATCTATCTATCTATCTATCTATCTATCTATCTATCTATCTATCTATCTATCTATCTATCTATCTATCTATCTGGAATAATATATACACGTGTATGTTATATATATATATACACACACACACACACACATATATATATATGTGTGTGTATATAATGTATATATATACATTTAAAAAAAATTATATATTTTATATATAAAATGTATATTATATAAATATGTACTCCATTAGGGGTTAGCAGTCTACAAGAAGAAAGGAGGTCTAAATTCAGAACATTTTATGTTAGGCTTACTGGGAATACTGCCATCAGAATCCTTTGTAATGTCAGCAGAGTCAGCAGTGGGTTCTTATCTGTGAAGAGATTGAAATAGCAAGTCAACGCAATTGACTGGAGGTTTTAAGCTGAATGCACTGAGGATTTGTGTAGGTAATTATATCATCTGGAGCATCTGCAGCAATGGAACATCAACACAATCGTGTCTATTATTCTGTTTAGAGAGCAGATAAATGTTGATGCTGAAATAAATCCCTGACATCCCTACAGTAAAGACTTAATGACTAATATGACCAACAGGATCTGGATGAAGACCAATTGTGAACAGAACAATCAGTCTTCCTGCAGAGTGCTGGAGGCACTCTTCCTAACATTGCTCACATTGACAGAACACCCTTTTGAAGTCTCCAAATTTTCCCCTCTCTAGCCAATAGCACATCCTACATTTTATGATATTGCTTTTAAACAGCAGGCTTTATCCTTAATCCCATCTAAAAGGGTTTCACTCATGCACTGCTGCAAAATGGGTCCAAATCAGAGGTCAATACAAGAAATATTCTGAAGGTATGGCGTAACTTCCAAGGTATTCTACCATTCTCACCATGGATCTCACCATATACGGATACCTTTAACTGTTAGATGTGCACACTGCAGAACTCAGGATAATCTATCAAAAAGCGAATTTATCGCAAAATGGTGTGCTTAAAAATAATATTTATATAATTAGTAAAAGCTCTTGTCTATTCAGCACATTTTTTCTCATTTTCTAAAAGAATCAACTCACTTGTGCACTTGGTATGATGAGCCACATTCAAACGTATGGTCTTCAAGAGACAATGCTTCATAGTGAATGGCCCAGAAAGGAACTATCATCGGGCTTTGCGATGGACGACCCTCAACCATCCATGCATCTCGCATTGTGGCAGATGTAACCACTTTGTGATCAGGAGCCAGGAATCTGGCTGAAGTTTCTATTTTCAATCTTAAGGCAACTAAAAAGAGACACAAAATGCTTGAGTAACTCAGCGGGACAGGCAGCATCACTGAGTTTCTCCAGCATTTAGTGTCTATCTTTGGTTTAGTCATAGTCATAGAGTGATATAGTATAGAAGCAGGCCCTTTGGCCCAACTTGCCCAAACTGGCCAACATGCCCCAGCTACACTGGTCCCACCTGCCTGCATTTGGTCCATATCCCTCCAAACCTGTCCTATCCATGTACCTGTCTAACTGTTTCTTAAATGTTGGGATAGTCCCAACCTCAACTACCTCCTCTGGCAGCTTGTTCCATACACCTACCACCCTTTGTGTGAAAAAGTTACCCCTCAGATTCCTATTAAATCTTTTCCACTTCACCTTGAACCTATGTCCTCTGATCCTTGATTCCCCAATCTGAGCATTTAATCCTCTCATGATTTTTGTGTCTATCTTCAGTTTAAACCAGCATCTAGAGTTTCTTCCTACACCTTAAGGTTAACTCGGCCAGTTCTCGTATCTAAACGACTCTTCTGGCACAGACTGTACCTTGAGACTTGTTATTCGTGGCTCTGTTTTCGTTAATGGTGTAGGAAGGAACTGCAGATACTGGTTTACCCTGAAGATAGACACAAAAAGCAGGTAGTATAATGGAATAACTTAGTGGGTCCAGCAGCATCTCTGGATAAAAGGAATAGGTGATGGTTCAAGTCGAGGCCCTTCTGCATTAATGGTGCACTGACCAACTGATATTGACCATTCATGACAAGGTGCAACTGACTTCCAGTTAAGTATTCATCTATCTAGAGCAGAGGGTTTTTCTTAAACATCAAAATGTGAGATCAGAGAACGATTTTGACTGGATTCTTTTTCTTGCAGGCCAGGAGTGTTGTGCTAATTGTGGTGATGATCCATTTCAGGTCCTTGCACCAAGTGACTTACTTTAGACTTCAGAGATATGGTGCGGAAATAGGTTCTTCAGCCCACCGAGTCCGCACTGACCTGCAATCACCCCGAACACTAGCAAAATCCTACACACTCGGAACAATTTACACCGAAGCCAATTAACCTACAAACCTGCTCGTCTTTGGAGTGTGGGAGGAAACCAGAGCACCCGAAGAAAATCCACGCGGTCACAGGGAGAACCTACAAGACAGCACGAGTAGTCAGGATCGAACCTGGGTCTCTGACAGCAATCTATTGACTGTTATGCAACATGTGCACCTCATGCAACAGCTAACATTACTAATGGCTGTATGATGTATTGTTTAATACTGTATTGTTGCAGAGGTATCAATAGTTTGCTGTCGGTTTCAATGGCCACCCACAGTTATTGTGTTTTTAAGGGACAATGGTATTACAGCAGGGAGGTTACATCTAAACAGAATTTTTGTTCCTCTGTGCTGTTTAAATCCAAGACAGCTTTTTCCTGCTTGTCAATTTCCAAAATAAATTTTAATGGTTCCCTAGTTCCCAATTGAAATTACATTGTAACCAATGTGGCCTGTGTAATGGAAATTGTGTTCTTTAATTCATTGCCCACATTATATCCAATTTGTGCTTTGGAAAGATGTGTTATTGCAGAACTATCTGTACAATCAAAGTCGTTGCTTTGCAGATTCCAATGGAAAATTTGAAGGCCCATCTGCAGACTCAGATGGATGTGAGCTATTTAAGAACAGGAAAGTCCTGACAATATTTATCCCTTGTCAATATCACCACAGATTATCTGGTCATTAAAGCATTGCTCTTTGTGGATCTGTGCTCTTTGCAAATGGGTGCCATATTTCTTTAGTACAACGAATGCATATTAAAAGTATTTTATTGTCTGTAAATGACATTTGGGGCATCCTGAGGTTTGAAATGCATCATATAAATACTCATCTTTTAAAACTTAATTTCACTCTCCCACTGCAGTACCGAAGTAACATACTTTTAAAAGCACTGAAAAGAGTTTAATGGTTTAATACAGCTGGAGACCGACCGCTCAGCATTAAATTAACAAACTGAGAAGACTTCAATTTCCTTTACGTAGGAAGAGTGGAAAGCAAATCTGCTTCCAGATGTACAGAATAAAGAGCCGCACAAAATGTATTCATCCACTGGAAGCTATTAGAACTTTAAGCAAGCAAAATCTTGAAGACATTTCAGCATTTCATAAATAATTTGGTTAACTGGACAG
The DNA here is from genome assembly GCF_053455715.1 of Rhinoraja longicauda. Lineage (NCBI taxonomy): Eukaryota > Metazoa > Chordata > Chondrichthyes > Rajiformes > Arhynchobatidae > Rhinoraja > Rhinoraja longicauda. The sequence goes on from NC_135955.1 coordinate 84,155,743, forward strand.
TTACGTTTTTTTTTTAGCAGGTTAAAGAAAGAAACTTGGCATCATATGGTAAAGGGACAGTCTTGCTGAACAAAATGTTTGGCAAACGTTTTAGCTTGTAATAAGCCCTGATAAAACACATGACTGTGCATGTTCATGCTATGTGAATAGGTTATGTAGCTTCTAGCCTTTTTATTCAAAAGAAGAAGAACTGCAATTTTTTAAAATGAAAGCAATATGAATTTCAGAATTTAACCGTTTGGGTTAAGGGAAAAAAAAAGGACGTCAAAGATACTCTTTAAGAAAACACAGGATGGCATGGTGGCACAGCGGTAGAGTTGCTGCCTGACAGCGCTTACAGCTCCAGAGACCTGGGTGCGATCTTGGCTATGGGTGCGTGTATGTAGGGAGTTTGTACGTTCTCCCCGTGACAGTGTGGGTTTTCTCCGAGAACTTCGGTTTCCTCCCACACTCCAAAGACGTACAGGTATGAGGGTTAATTGGCTTGGTGTAGATGTAAGAATTATCCCTAATGTAGGATGGTGTTAATGTGCGGGGATCGCTGGTGCTGTTTCCGCACTGTATCTCTAAACTAAACAACTCTTAAAACAAGATTTTAAAAATTAACCCGATAATAATGCACTGCATTTGAGATGTTAAAACAGTTCAGGTGAGCATTGCATTTTCTATAATATGGTCACAAATATAAATATTTTATTCAAACGAACAGTTGCAAAGCCTATTTAACTACAAAGTGGCAGCTAAAGTCCTCAAATAATCTACTCATTTGATACCCTTTCCCTTTCAAGCTTATTTGTTCTAGTATTCAAGCTGAAATAAGAATTAAGAAGGAACAGCAGAGCTCTTAACTCATTCCGGCCCTGATCTTAAATTAATACAGGTTCAGGCTGGCTGGAACATTTTCAGCAAACATCTGTCTCTTTTGATGTCCAGTTAACTGACTTGAGAGTCAAAAGGTCAATGTAAATTCAACAGTATATTTAGACATCTTTACCCTGAAAAGTTTACAGTTACTTTGATCTGTTTATTACTGTATCATTATTTTCAGCTGTTTCATACTGTGGAGAATAAAGTTGCTTTGATTTGTTGATCTTTAGGCTCAGAAATATATTTTGTTACCTCAATGGACTGGGAAGGGTTAATCTGTCAGTCAGTGGATTTATTTTGAAAAAGGATTACAAAGGCATTGAATCAAACCCTTTTTGCACCAAGTGTGTGGTCTACAGAACTGCAGAATAACATCCATGCAATAACATCGCAGTTGGATCTATTTATTATTGATGGTCTTTGTGTAAGTCTGGCACTCTCAGTGAGAGAGGAATGACCACAGATTAATTGTGCACCCAGCAATTTAAACCACAGTGTTGGCTCAGCAACTCCCCTTCACATTGATCAGCGCTATTTCAAAACTCCTTCATGCATTTCTCTAGCGTACCCATCAATGTCTGCAAGCCATGTGATCATATGTGGAAGCCATGGTTTCTTGGCAAGAAACCCTTCCCATCATTATTGTAGTGAGGAACAAACAACTGGTACGGTATAGAAACATAGAAAATAGGTGCAGGAGTAGGCCATTCGGCCCTTTGAGCCAGCACCGCCATTGGTCATGGCTGATCATCCAAAATCAGTACCACGTTCCTGCTTTTTCCCATATCCCTTGATTCCTTTAGCCCTAAGAGCTAAATCTAACTCTCTCTTGAAAACATCCAGTGGATTGGCCTCACAGATTCACAACTCTCTGGGTGAAAAGGTTTTTCCTCATCTCAGTCCTAATTGGCCTACCCCTTATTCTTAAACTGTGACCCCTGATTCTGGACTCCCCCAACATCGGAAACATTTTTCCTGCATCTACTCTGTCCAATCCTCTAAGAATTTTATGTTTCTATAAGATCCCCTCTCATCCTTCTAAATTCCAGCAAATACAAGCCCAGTCGACCCATTCTTTCAACATATTGCATGTCAGTTCCACGATCCCGGGAATTAACCAGGTGAACCTATGCAGCATTCCGTCAATAGCAATAATGTCCTTCCTCAAATTAGGAGACCAAAATTGCATACAATACTCTAGGTGCAGTCTCACCAGGGCCCTGTACAACTGCAGTAGGGCCCCCTTGCTCCTAAACTCAAATCCTCGTGCAATGAAGGCCAACATGCCATTAGCTTTCGTCACTGCCTGATGTACCTGCATGCTTATTTTCAGTGACTGATGTACAAGCACACCCAGGTCTCAATGCACCTCCCCTTTCCCTAATCTGACACCAGATAATAATCTGCCTTCCTGTTCTTGCCACCAAAGTGGATAACCTCACATTTATCCACATTATACTGCATCTGCCATGCTTCTGCCCACTTACCCAACCTATCCAAGTCACCCTGCAGCCTCATAGCATCCTCCTCGCAGCTCACATTGCCACCCAGCTTTGTGTCATCCGCAACCTTAGAGATGTTGCATTTAATTCCTTCGTCTAAATCATTAATATATATTGTAAACAACTGGGGTCCCAACACCGAGCCTTGCGGCACCCCACTAGTCACTGCCTGCAATTCTGAAAAGGACCCGTTAATTCCTACTCTTTGGTTCTTGTCTGTCAACCAGTTCTCCCCATGTCAATACCCCCCCCCCCCCAATACCACGTGCTCTAATTTTGCACACTAATCTCTTGTGTGGGACCGTGTCAAAGGCTTTTTGAAAGTCCAGATACACCTCATCCACTGGCTCTCCCTTATCCATTCTACTTGTTACATCCTCAAAAAATTCCAATAGATTAGTCGAACATGATTTCCCTTTCATAAATCCATGCCGACTTTGACCGATTCCATCACTGCTTTCCAAATGCGCTGCTGTAACATCTTTAATAATCGACTCCAGCATCTTCCCCACTACCGATAAAAGGATAACTGGTCTATAATTCACCATTTTCTCTCTCCCTCCTTTCTTAAAAAGAAAAGCTACCCTCCAGTCCACAGGAACTGACCCAGAGTCGAGAGAACATTGGAAAATGATCAGTTATGCATCCACGATTTCTACGGCCACGATTTAACGATTTATCTGCCTTCAGTCCCCACAGTTTACCTAACACCATTTTCTGATTAATGTGGATTCCCTTCAGTTCCTCCCTCCCACTAGATCCTCAGTCCCCTAGTATTTCTGGGAGATTGTTTCTGTCTTCCTTAGTGAAGACAGAACCAAAGTACTCATTTAACAGTTCTGCCATTTCCTTGGTCCCCATTATAAATTCACCTGTCTCTGACTGTAAGGGACCTACATTCGTCGTCTCCAAACTTTTCCTTTTTACATACCTAAAAAAACTTTTAGTCAGTTTTTATATTCCCCGCAAGCTTTCATTCATACTCTTTTTCCCCCTCTTAATTAACCCCTATGTCCTCCTCTGTTGAATTCTAAATTTCTCCCAGTCCTCTGGTTTGCTGCTTCTTCTGGTAAATTTATATACCTATTCCTTGGATTTAACACTATCCTTGACTTCCCTCGTCAGCCACGGTTGAGCCGCCTTCCCAGTTTCATTTTTTTGCCAGGCAGATATAAATAATTTCTGGAGTTCATCTATACAGTCTTTAAATCTTTGCCATTGCAACTCTACTGTCAACCCTTTAAGTATAATTTGCCAGTCGATCCGAGCCAATTCCCGTCTCATACCTTCAAAGTTTCCTTTCTTTATGTTCAGGACCCTAGTCTCTGAATTAACCATGCCACTCTCCATCCTAATGCAGGATTCCACCATATTATGGTCACTGTTGTCCAAGGGGCCTTGCACAACAAGATCGCTAACTAATCCTTCCTCATTACACAATACCCAGTCTAGGACAGCCTGCCCTCTAGTTGGTTCCTCTACATATTGGTTTAAAAACTCATCTCGTATACATTCCAGGAAATCCTTTTCCTCAGCGCTGTTACCAAATTGGTTGGCCCAATCTAGATGCAGATTAAAATCACCCATGATAACCGCCGTACCTTTGCTACACGCATCCCTAATTTCCTGCTTGATGCAATCCCCAACCTCCCTACTGCTGTTTGGTGGTCTGTATACAACTCCAACAAGCGTTTTCTGCCCTTGGCTATTTCGCAGTTCTACCCATACCGATCAGACAATAGACAATAGACAATAGGTGCAGGAGTAGACCATTCGGCCCTTCGAGCCAGCACCATCATTCAATGTGATCATGGCTGATCATTCTCAATCAGTACCCTGTCCCTGCCTTCTCCCCATACCCCCTGACTCCGCTATCCTTAAGAGCTCTATCTAGCTCTCTCTTGAAAGCATTCAGAGAACTGGCCTCCACTGCCTTCTGAGGCTGAGAATTCCACAGATTTACAACTCTCTGACTGAAAAAGCTTTTCCTCATCTCTGTTCTAAATGGCTAACCCTTTATTCTTAAACTGTGGCCCCTGGTTCTGGACTCCCCCAACATTGGGAACATGTTTCCTGCCTCTAACGCGTCCAACCCCTTAATAATATTATATGTTTCAATAAGATCCCCTCTCATCCTTCTAAATTCCAGTGTATACAAGCCTAGTCGCTCCAGTCTTTTAACATACGACAGTCCCGCCATTCCGGGAATTAACCTAGTAAACCTACGCTGCACGCCCTCAATAGCAAGAATATCCTTCCTCAAATTTGGAGACCAAAACTGCATTCAGTACTCCAGGTGCGGACTCACTAGGGCTCTGTACAACTGCAGAAGGACCTCTTTGCTCCTATACTCAACTCCTCTTGTTATGAAGGCCAACATTCCAATGGCTTTCTTCACTGCCTGCTGTATCTGCATGCTTCCTTTCAGTGACTGATGCACTAGGACACCCAGATCTCGTTGTACGTCCCTTTTTCCTAACTTGACACCATTCAGATAATAATCTGCCTTCCTATTCCTACCACTAAAGTGGATTCTACAGCATCCAAGCTAATGTCTCTCCTTGCTATTGCAATAATCTCCTCTTTAACCAGCAATGCCACCCAACCTCCACTTCCTTTCTGTCGATCCTGCATGTTTAGCTCCCAGCCTTGGTCACCCTGGAGCGATGTCTCCGTAATTCCAACTATATCATATCCCTTAACTACTGATCAGCGCATTCAATTCATCCACCTTATTTTGAATGCTCCTCGCATTAAGGCACAAAGCTTTCAGGTTAGTTTTGCTTATCTCCCTTCTAGCTTTCGCTTCTGTCCTCCTTTTATGGCCCTCTGTCTTGGGTTGGGTCCCAACCCCCTGCCCTGTTAGTTTAAGCTGACCTTGCCAGCACTTTCTTTCCCGTTGGCTACAAGGATACGCTTCCATGTTGTTGACTCTACCCCCCCACCCCACTTTTTAGTTTAAACCCACCCATGTAGCACAAGCAAACCTGCCTGATAGATTATCGGTCCCCTTCCAATTAAGATGCAACCTGTCCCTTTTGTACAGGTCACCCCTGCCCCAGAAGAGATTCCAGTGATCTCAAAATCTCAATCCCTGCACCAACTCCTCAGCCACACATTCAGATTCCCCATCTCCCTGTTCCTACCCTCACTAGCACGTGGTACTGTAAGCAACCCAGAGATAACCACCCTAGAAGTCCTGCTTTTCAGCCTCCTGCCTAGTTCTCTGTACTCACATTGCAGAACCTCCTTCCTCTTCTGACCCACGTCATTTGTGCCTGCATGCACAACTACTTCCGGCTGCTCCCCTTCCCTCTCGAGGATGTTCTGAAGTCAGTCTGAGTACTGGAACTTTATTTGTCACATGTACATGTACATGTACAGTGAAATTCATTTTTGTATGCAGTTCAGTGCAAGTGTCACTATGCATAAGCACTTAGATACATATTAGATAGGCATCTCAGATACAGTACGTGTGTTGCAGTAGTACACTGAGACAGTATACAAAGTCGCCGGTTTGGCGCCATTTTCAAGTCCCCAGGTCAAGTGCAGGGATCTTGACCTGACCATGAAGGCCTGTTGTCCTGCATGCAAGGTCGGCCTGGCCAAGCGTAGCCATTGGTGTCCTCCATCGCTGCTCCACCGCTATAGGCCATGTGCGGTCCACGTGCTCGGCCTCTTGGAGTGGCGCTCGGTCTAGTCGTGCCCAAGGCAGCTGCAGGGCTTCCAGCCATCTGTATAAGAGTCTGAATGAAGCAGGGTCTTCACCTGAAACATCATGTATTCCTTTTCTCCAGAGATGCTGCCTGACCCACTGATTTACTCCAGATTTTGGTTTAAACCAGCATTTGCAGTTCCTTCCTCTACAATCAACTGTATAATCCTGTCATAACGTCCTACACAATCAGCAGCCCTACCAATCAACATACTACTTTTCATCAGTCCTAACTGCTCCCGAATAGTATTACTGAGCATACCCGTATACACAAGCTTCATAAAAGTACGTGTCAGCTTCTACACATTTATGAAGACAGATTGATTGAGAACTTGTGTAAGAAGGGACTGCAGATGCTGGTTTAAACCGAAGACACAAAACATTGGAGTAACTCAGCGGAACAGGCAGCATCTCTAGAGAGAAGCAATGGGTGACGTTTCAGGTCAAGACCTTTCTTCAGACCTGATCTTTGATTGAGAACTTGCTGTAAGAAGTTACAGTGATGTTCTTCGTGCTCACAGAGATCACAGCAACTTTTGGATTATGCATTTGCACTGTAAAACATGAACATTTACAAATTGCTGTGTGACTCCCTGCTTATTAACAGGGAGAGCTTTTAACAGCCTTTTGAATTTATGAACGATTGTTAAAATGCTGAAAATGTAACCTGTTGTTACATGAGGTGTAAAAGAATGTTTAATGGTATACTAATTCTTAATTGCAGTTTAATAATCTCTCTAATGTCTCAAATAATTTGAAAAATTCACCTTTTTATAATAAAAAATATACTTCATTTTCTGCCTTAATCTTAGATGTATACAACGATTTTTATTTTACCTGCCGTAAAAATGGTTAACAAGTTGGGTCAGTTTATGCTCTCTTTCTGGCTTGTTGTGTTAGAATTCTTCAGTGGAATTGGTTCTTTAGTTTGCCTCATGACTTCATAACTAATGTTGGAACCTTAACATCCCCTAAAGTTCATGCCTATTATTGGGAAAGGTGCACCACGGAAATCACTCATGGACCTTAGCTTTCTTTGACATCAGAGGGAAACACAAGTGCTTCATACATGACCACAAAATCTGGATTGGTGAAAAGTGACCATCAGTGATACGGGCTCAGTTTTAATTCTTAATTGGCGCAGTCTGACCTGCTTGGCAAATCTTGCAAATCTGCATTTCACAGTTTTAACTTTCCTTTGTGCGTTCTAATGCTTAAATAGACAATAGGTGCAGGAGTAGGCCATTCGGCCCTTCGAGCCAGCACCGCCATTCAATGTGATCATGGCTGATCATTCACAATCAGTACCCCGTTCCTGCCCTCTCCCCATACCCCCTGACTCCGCTATCCTTAAGAGCTCTATCTAGCTCTCTCTTGAATGCATTCAGAGAATTGGCCTCCACTGCCCTCTGAGGCAGAGAATTCCACAGATTCACAACTCTCTGACTGAAAAAGCTTTTCCTCATCTCCGTTCTAAATGGTCTACCCCTTTTCTTAAACTGTCCCTCATTTCATGGCCCTCATTTCATCTCTTTATTCTGATTTACTCTCTCTCTAACGGTCTCCAATAGTCCATCTCTGGACGACCTTATTCAGTTTATACCAACCATAGAAACATAGAAAAATAGGTGCAGGAGTAGGCCATTCGACCCTTTGAGCCAGCACTGCCATTCAATATGATATGGCTGATCATCTAAAATCAGTACCCCGTTCCTGCTTTATCGCCATATCCCTTGATTCTTTTAGCCCTAAGAACTAAATCTAACTCTCTCTTGAAAACGTCATGTGAATTGGCCTCCACTGCCTTCTGCGGCAGAGAATTCCACAGTATCTCTGGTCTCATTTTATCACTGATTTCGCTTTGATCTATATAACCCTCCCCACCTTCTGTGCAAACTAAAACAAACTTGTTTTCTCTCTATCCCACTTCTGAAGACGGCTTCAATCTGAAACCTTGACCCTGTCTCTCTTTCCGGCACTGTTCAATCATTTTCAATCAGTGATTACATATCATTTTAAATGAATCCCAACATATATTATTTGTCTGAAGAAAAGGATGGTGGGTGTGTGGAACAAGCTACACGAGGAGGTAGTTGAGGCTGGGACTATCCCAACATTTAAGAAAAAGTTAGACATGTACATGGATAGGGCAGGTTTGGAGGGATGTGGACCAAACGTGGGCAGGTGGGACTAGTGTAGCTGGGGCATGTTGGCTGGTGTGGGCAAGTTGAGCTGAAGGGCCTGTTTCCACACTGCATCACTCTATGGACTCAGGGGGAATGGGGAGAAGGCAGGAACGGGGTACTGATTGAGAATGATCAGCCATGATCACATTGAATGGCGGTGCTGGCTCGAAGGACCGAATGGCCTCCTCCTGCACCTATTGTCTATTGACTCTAAGAGGGGTCCTGACGCGAAATGTAACCTACCCATGTTCTCCAGAGATGCTGCCTGACACACTGAGTTACTCCAGCACTTAGTGTCCTTTTTTGTAAACCAGCATTTGTAATTCCTTGTTTCTACTTATTGTTGGTGCAGTAAATTTATTCTTGCTGAATTTTTAATTTATTTCTCATGATTTTAAATTAGCTGATCCGAATTAGCTGTGTTATTCTTAGGAATGGTCTGGGTGTTTTGTGAACATTTACAGTGGCACGGTGATGTAGCGGTAACTTACAGCGCCAGAGAACCAGGTTCGATCCTGACTAGAGCTGTCGTCTGGCCAGTTTGTATGTTCTCCCCTTGACCTGCGTGCGTTTTCTCCGAGATCTTCGGTTTCGTCCCACACTCCACAGACTTACAGATTTGTAGGTTAATTGGCTTAGTGTAAATGTAAAAATTGTCCCGAGCGCTTGTAGGGTAGTGTTAATTTGCAGGGATCGCTGGTCGGTGTGGACTCAAGTGGGCCAAAGGGCCTGTTTCCGTACTGCATCTCTAAACTAAACTAAATTTAACCAATTTATACCTTAACGTTAAAAAATATCATTGAATCCACTTTTTGCTGGATTGGAGAGCTTCAGTCTCACAAAGCTTTCCTCACCGCTGGTCTCCTTCATGTTATAGGTCAGACTGGTTGCTTGTTTTTACACCTGCCGAGGGATTGCATTTGTTTTTATGGCATTGTGACCAGATTTGAGCAACGCAATTCGAGTAGCAAGATCAGACTTTCTCCATTGCCTTTCCCACTGTATCACTCTGCTGCTTTTCATACGTACAGCTGTGCCCAAATGAGTAAGAACACACAAAGAAAACAAGGAAACAATGAAACTCAAGATAATGCGATTCAAGATTCTGTGATATTTATGAATTCTGGCACCCTTAAAAATCTCCAAGGCGGTCTTTATCATGTTTCCTGTTTCAGCACAGACCGTCTGGGTCACAGAGATATCCACAGGTTCAGTCATTGGTGCTTGTGTAAGCTCAAATAAACGGAGACTAATCTATTGCACGTTTCCATAATTGAGATCCTGTCTCTCGGTAAACCTGCCTGTCTTTATGGGAATACATGTTAATGGGTAACCTAGTAATCCTCTGTATATCTGCCAGGTTTAGCACTTACTCCTGGAGAAGTGAGAAACAATGTTAAAACAGCTGCAGTTCTTGATCAAAACTTTCGTTGTTAAGTTTTGAGAGTAAGTAGCAGTTTGTCTACAGATACCAATGGACAATAGACAATAGGTGCAGGAGTAGGCCATTCGGCCCTTCGAGCCAGCACCGCCATTCAATGTGATCATGGCTGATCATTCACAATCAGTACCCCGTTCCTGCCTTCTCCCCATGCCCCCTGATTCCACTATCTTTAAGAGCTCTATCTAGCTTTCTTTTGAAAGCATCCAGAGAGTTGGGCACTACTGCCTTCTGTGTCCAACCCCTTAATAATATTATATGTTTCAATAAGATCCCCTCTCATCCTTCTAAATTCCAGTGTGTATAAGCCCAGTCGCTCCAGTCTTTCAACATACGACGACTCACTGTAGGGTATAGTTGCATTGTTTGAAAAATCCAAAAACCGCAGATGATGAAAATCTGAAACAAAATCCAGAGAAAGTAGACTGGTGAGGTAACTGCAAGGTTCGGTTCTTGTGATCCAGCTATCTACAATCATCAGCGATAATTCAGCTGAGGAGACTAAATGTCACATTCCCAAATTTGTTGGCAAAACTAAAAAAGGTGAGATTGAGAGTATGTAGGAAGATACAAAGAGGCTTCAAGGGATAGACACACAAAGCTGCAGTAACTCAGCAGGACAGGCAGCATCTCTGGAGAGAAGGATTGGGTGACGTTTCGGGTCGAGACCAGCCTGAAGAAGGTCATCAATTCCTGCTCTCCAGAGATGCTGCCTGCCTGAGTCACTCCAGCTTTTTGTGTCTAACCGGTTGAAACCAGCATCTGTATTTCTTTCCTACTCGGCTTCAAGGGATTATGGACTAACTGAGTGAGTGGGCAGGAATGTGACAGACGGAAATATAATGTGGAAGCGATGAGGTTATCCAATTTGCTGTACAATAATAGAATATTTATAAAAAGGTGAGAAACTGGGTGTTGTTGATGTGGAAAGGCACCTTGGTGAGCTTGTGCACAAGTCATGAAAGACAAACAAACAGATGCAGCAAGTGACTGAGAGGGAAAATTGTACGCAAGCCTCAGTTATGAGAAGATTTGGATAGTGGAGAAAATTGGCGTTACTGCGCTTGTACAGATCTTGATGAGGCTGCACCTGGACTTTTGGTTTCCTTATCTCAGAAGGGATGTACTTGTCATAGAGGACGTGCAGCAAGGGTTCACTTGACTGGTTACAGGCAGGGCAGATCCGCTGTATGAAGAAAGATTTAGTAGGCCGGGGACACAATCTTGAGCAAAGCACAAAGTGCTGGAGGAACTCAGTGCATCAGGCAGCATCTTGAGAGGGAATGGACAAGTGGCATTTCGGGTCGGGATACTGCCTCAGAAAGTAGTGGAGGCCAAGTCTCTGAATGCTTTCAAGAGAGAGCTAGATAGAGCTCTTAAGGATAGCAGAGTGAGGGGGTATGGGGAGAAGGCAGGAACGGGGTACTGATTGAGAATGATCAGCCATGATCACATTGAATGGTGGTGCTGGCTCGAAGGGCCGAATGGCCTACTCCTGCACCTATTGTCTATTGTCAGACATGATCACATTGAATGGCGGTGCTGGCTCGAAGGGCCAAATGGCCTACTCCTGCACCTGTTGTCTATTGTCCATTGTCTATTCAGACTGATTGGGACAGTATTCTCTAAAGAATGGGAGAGACTCATCAAAATACATGTTACTCTTAAGGAGCTTGACATACTGAATCCAGGAAAAAATGCTTTCCATGACTCAGGAATCCAGGACCAAGGTGCAAGGTTTCTGAATCAAGATTGAGCTGAGGAGAAATGTCTTTATTCAGAAGGTAGTAAACGTTTGGAATTCTCTATCCAAGAGAGTTGTGGAGCCTCACGGAGCCACAAGAACCGCACGGTGGCGCAGCGGTAGAGTTGCTGCCTTACAGCGAATGCAGCGCCGGGGACTCAGGTTCGATCCTGACTACGGGCACCGTCTGTACGGAGTTTGTACGTTCTCCCCGTGACCTGCGTGGGTTTTCTCCGAGATCTTCGGTTTCCTCCCACACTCCAAAGACGTACAGGTATGTAGGTTAATTGGCTGGGCAAATGTAAAAATTGTCCCTAGTGGGTGTAGGATAGCGTTAGTGTGCGGGGATCGCTGGGCAGCGGACCCGGTGGGCCGAAGGGCCTGATTCTGCGCTGTATCTCTAAATCCAAAAAATCGAAATCTCATTTGTTGCGCAAATTCAAAACACAGATTGATAGACTGCTGGACAATAGGGGCTGAGGTAAAAATCACCCACAAGTAATGAAAAGCAGAACTGCTTCAAAGGTCCTCTTGCTAATTCTTATGTTCTGCTGAGGCATTTGATAAGGACTTGATGAGACACTTAGATATTAGAGAAACAGGCCCTTCCTTCACCCTACCGACCAGCAATCACACCGTACATTAGCACCATCCTACACACTAGGGATCATTTACAATTTTACCAAAGTCTATTAACGCACAAATCTGTATGTCTTTGGAATGAGGGAAGAAACTGGAGCACCCAGAGAAAACCCACGCAGACAGCACCCATTGTCAGGATTGAACCCGGATCTCCGGCGCTGTAAGGCAGCAACTCTACCCCTGCGTCTTCATGCCACTGAGGATTTAAGCCAATATATTCCCAATAAAAGTAGAGAACTCCCAATTCTACATGTCATGGAATATTGAAGGTGGGATAAGGCGAAAATGGGAAACATAACTTGTACCCAAAGTTAAATATCAGGGAGAAAGCCCAGAGAACAGTAGCAGGTGAAATGAAAAAAGAAATTAAGAAATTAAGGAGAGCATGAAAACATACTGACAGATGAAAGGTATTTTCTAAATACATGGAAGGAAATAATGTAATGAAACTAAGAGGAGGTCCAATTATACCGCAATGTTTGTGGAAGTGGAATTCATACTTATTTCCAAATTAATTATTTGCGTTTGTGTGGTCAGAAGTGGGGAATGTTGCACATGGTTGTTTTCCAGATGAATGTGTGAAGGTTTAGAAGTGATAAAAAGGAGATGAGACAACCTAAGGAGGCTTGTGGCCTAACGAATCGAAAATTCGCAGACTCTGAGAATTCCCAATTCTCTTTGTCTACAGCTATGTTGCTGGAGAACTGGGAGAAGGTGAATATGGCAATGTAGATTAAAAAAGGAGAAAGAGTTAAGACTGTAACTGAAAACCAGTATGACTAACGTCTGCAACAGGCAGGTTTTGGGGAATAAAAACCAGAGGAACAGCATAAATTAGCATTTAGACAGTCAAAATAGATTTGTTAAGAGAAGGTCATGTTTGATCAACTTGACTGAATGTTTCAGGAGGCAACTCAAAGTTTGATGGTAGGAGTACATACATATGATGCAATCTACTTGGATTTTAGCAATGTGTTTGATAAGAGCTCACATGACAAATTAATCAGGAAAGTAATTGTTTATAAGCAAGGGAATGGGGCATGATACATTAAAAGAGAGAGTAAAGCACGATCAGGGAGATCATGTTAAAACTGAGCTAGTTAGACCAGCTAAACATTGCATACCATTCTGCGGTATTGCATTTATCGTTGTTGCAAACCAATTACTCTGTGAACTTTATATTGTGGTCTCTGTCATTATCATGTATACTGTTTAATCTTTGAGCTTCACGAGAACAAGGAAATTCATTGCACCCTGGTCGCCACACCAGAAGAAATATATTATAACGTAGGGCAGGCCACAGAAGATATATGACTGAGAATGACAAGCAGAGAGGTTAACCAGAGTGGCATTTTCCTCTTTGTAATAGGAGAATTAGGCATGACAATTTTAATGTACAAAATTCAAGGCAAATAATAAGGATTGATTGGAATAGTTCAAAAACGACACATTGCCACCCTTATTATTATGAAAAAATGAAATTAAAATTAATCACTCTCTGTCTTGAATAAATTGAATAAACTCAACCTCCACTGTGACCGTGGGAAGTGAATTCCAAAAATTCACTCCACTCCATGTAGAGACATTTCTTCTCATCTCTGCCCTGAAAAACCAACCCCTTCTATGGAGAATGTGATGACTGACCCAGACAGGGGAATGTGTAGTTTTATCTCAGTTTGCTTTGTTGTTACCTTCTCCCAGCTAACAATGATCTACTGTTATAAATTTCCCTTGATCTCCATTCCCTTTGACCTGTTTTCACAACTTACACTTCCTTATCTATGTATCTCCCTCTGCCCATGGCATCAGTCTGAAATGTCACCCATTCCTTCTCTCTAGAGATGCTGCCTGACCCGCTGAGTTACTGCAGCATTTTGTGTCTATCTCCAGACAGGGGAATATCAGGCAAGAATATTGCACCAGTCTGAAGAAGGGTCCCGACCTGAAGCGTCTGTCCATTCTCTCCACAGATGCTGCCTGACCCGCTGAGTTCCTCCAGCAGTTTATTTTTTGCAGGAGAATATCAACCCTGCTCCTCCCCTATCAAGCCCTTTCAGAATTTCAAATGGCCCTTCAAGTGGTCATCAGGTACATTTTAAAATGTAATGAATTCCAGACCCTCATTTCTTTGTATGATTGTTTGGTTTCACATCACCTCTCCAATAATTCCATAAATAAACTTAAATCTATGTCCCCCAGTTATTGTCGTCTCTACCAAAGGAAATAGTTCCTTCCTGTCTGGGCTCCTGAGAATTCTGTACAACACAATTATATATCACTTAATTCTCCGCTCCAAAGAAAACAACCCATTATGACCCTTTGCTGCACTCCATCTATTTGTGATATATCCTTTCTTAGGTAGGGGGAACGCGATGTGCTCAGAATATTTCAGTGCCATCTATTAGAACAGATGTTAAGCAGAGGCCCTGTCTCCTCTCAGATGGACCCAACAACTTGAGAAAATAGGTTAAAAGAGAAAATCAATTCTTCCCTATATACTGGCCAATATTTACACAAAAATAATCTGTATTTTTTCCATGAACAGATTATTTGATTGTTATCCAATAACTGTTGATGGGTCCTTCTATGCTTAAACTAGCTGCTGCATTTCCCACAGTTAAATACTGGTTACATTTTGCAAAGTTATTCACTGACTGTAAAGCATTTTGACAATTTCTGGAAGGGTCTTTAAAGGTGTTAATTAAATACAATCCTTTCTTGCTTTTATTTTGGGTTGACAACAACTTGTTTCTTGTTCAAGACTAGGAACAGAGTTGTCTGTCCCTAAATACCACCAAGACCAAGGAGCTGATCATCAACTTCCGTAGGTCACATAACGGGGAATATGCCCCGATCTCTATCAACGGGGACAGTGTGGAGAGAGTGTCCAGCTTCAAGTTTCTGGGCACTCACATTTCGGAGGACCTAACATGGTCCAATAACACTGCTGCGCTGGTCAAGAAGGCACAGCAAAGACTGCTCTACCTAAGAACACTGAAAAAGTCTGGTCTACCCCAACAACTGCTGACGACCTTCTACCGCTGCACCATAGAGAGCATCCTAACGCATGGCATCCCTGTGTGGTACCTCAGCTGCACGGAGGCAGAAAGGAAAGCTCTACAGCGGGTAGTCCATAGAGCTCAGAGGGCCATCGGAACACAGCTACCAGACGGAGGGCATCTACAACACACGATGCCTCAGAAAAGCCACCAGCATCCACAAAGACTCTTCACACCCCTGCAACAGTCTGTTCGAACTCCTTCCATCGGGCAGACGATACAAGGCCTTCTACGCCCGCACCTCCAGACTCAGGAACAGCTTCATCCCCAGGGCCATAGCTGCTATGAACCGGTCCTGCTGAGCTGGATGGTCACAACGCATAGATCAACTTGCACTTTACCCTGTCTAAAACTGTTACAATTGTTTCGTTGGGTTGCTGTTGTCTAAATTACTTAAATTATTGCATCGTATGGGAGGCGCATTCCCAATCTCGTTATACCTCTGTACAATGACAATAAAGATATATTGTATTGTATTGTATTGTATTGTTTAGTTTAGTTTATTGTCAGGTGTACCGAAGTAGCGTTTCTTCTTTTCCAGGACTAGAGATGCTGAGGTTCAGTTGTATTGGCACAGATGCCACCTCACCAAAAGATAGCAAACTAAAGGGTGGCACAGTGGCATAATTAGTGGTGCTGCTGCCTCACAGTTCCAATTCCTCGGTTCAATCATGACATCCAGTGTTGTCCATGTGGAGTTTAGTTTTAGTTATAGAGTTATAGAGTGATACAGTATGGAAACAGGCCTTTTGACCCAACTTGCCCGCACCGGCCAACATGTCCCAGCTACACTAGTCGTACCTGCCTACGCTTGGTCCATATCCCTCCAAACTTGTTCTATCCATGTACATGTCTAACTGTTTCTTAAACGATGGGATAGACCCAGCCTCAACTACCTCCTCTGGCAGGTTGATCCATACACCCACCGCCCATTGTGTGAAAAAGTTACTCCTCAGATTCGAATTAAATCTTTTCCCCTTCACCTTAAACCTATGTCCTCTGGTCCTCGATTCCCCTACTCTGGGCAAGAGATTCTGTGCATGTACCCGATCTATTCCTCTCATGATTTTATACACCTCTATAAGATCACCCTCATCCTCCTGCGCTCTAAGGAATAGAGACCCAGCCTACTCAACTTCTCCCTAAAGCTCAGACCCTCTAGTCCTGGCAACATCCTCGTAAATCTTCTCTGAACCCTTTCAAGCTTGACAACATCTTTCCTACAACATGGTGCCCAGAACTGAACACAATACTCTAAATGCGGTCTCACCAACATCTTATACAACGACAACGAGTTGGGAGGTCATGTTGCAGTTGCATAAGACATTGGTGAGACCGCATTTAGAGTATTGTGTTCAACACAGCATGGAAACAGGCCCTTCAGCCCACAAAGTCCATGCCGACCACTAGTGTTGCAGTGCTAATTTTTTAGGTCCTAGAGCTGTCACTGGTGCCAACCACTCTGTTAAAATTCCCCGCTGTTTATTTATTTTATTTTTTTACAGAGGTGCTGGAGCGGTGATCCGGTGACCTCCGGCAGCACAGCACCCCTGACAACCACTGGTTAACTGTTCACACTAATTCTATGTTAGCCCACTTTTGAGGTTTGCAGCTTCTCCATTTGACTGTGTGGGTTTCCTCCTGGTGCTTCGGTTTCCTCCCACCACTCCAGTTTCCTCCCACCTTCCAAAGTTATGCTGGATGGTTAATTGGTGACCATATATCGTCCCAGGTGTACAGAAAAGCGGCATAATCTGTGGGGAGTTGATTGGAAAGTGGAGAATGAAATATAATCAGTGTAATTGCATTCTTGCTGGTAGATATGGACTCATTGAGAACAAAGGCCAGTCTTTACAATGTGTAACTCAATGGCTATGACCACACACTGGGTAAAGATAGCAACAAGACTGGCCTTGCAGGGGCAAAGTGGATACTGTTGGGGGGGGGGGGGGGGGGGGGTGGACTGGTCAGGGGAGAGCAGTAGTAGCAGTCCGGTCCATGTCAGACAGAGCCAATGTGACAGGAGACACCTTAGTTTGTGGGGCGGACAGGAGATTCTGTGGCAGCAGACAAGACTCCAGGATGGTGTGTAGAAAGGAACTGCAGATGCTGGTTTAAACCGAAGATAGACACAAAACGCTGGAGTAACTCAGCTCAGCACCTCTGGAGAGAAGGGTTGGTTGACGTTTCGGGTCGAGACCCTTCTTCAGACATTTAATACATTCAGACACAGGGAAGGAAGTTGTTAGGATCTGAAGAAGGGCCTCGACCCGAAACGTCACCCATTCCTTCTCTCCAGAGATGCTGCCTGCCCCGCCGAGTTACTCCAGCATTTTTGTGTCTATCTCCAGGGTGGGATGTTGCCTCCCTCTTGCCAGGTTCCAGCATGTCTCTGAGCGGTTACAAAACATTCTCAAGGGGAAAGGCGAACAGCCCAAAATCATTGAGCACATTGGCACAAATGACATAGGTAGGAGAATAAATGACGTCCAGCAAAGTTCACATTGGGGGTTAAGCAGAAGATTAAAAAACAGGAGCCCGGGGGTAGCACTCTCTGGATTACTCCCAGTGCCATGTGTTTGCGAGGGTTGAAATAGGAAGACAGAGAGTGGTGAAGGTGTGGAATTCTCTGCCTCAGAAGGCAGTGGAGGCCAGTTCGTTGGATGCTTTCAAGAGAGAGCTGGATAGAGCTTTTAAGGATAGCGGAGTGAGGGGGTATGGGGAGAAGGCAGGAACGGGGTACTGATTGAGAGTGATCAGCCATGATCGCATTGAATGGCGGTGCTGGCTCGAAGGGCTGAATGGCCTACTCCTGCACCTATTGTCTATTGTCTATTGTCTATTGTCTACTGAATGCAAGGTTTAGGAATTGGTGCAGGGGGCATGGTTTCAGAATTTTAAACCATTGGGAAGTCTCGTGGGGCAGGGGTGACCTGTGCAAGAGGGACGGGTTCCATCTGAACTGCTGGAGGCCCAATATCCTTGCAGGGAGATTTGCTAATGTTACCCGGGAGCATTTAAACTAGAGAGACAGGGGGTGGGTACCAGAGTAGAAGGTAATAAAGTGGAAGGAGTAATGGGAAGGTAGAGGTTAGGAACAGTGAGTCTAAAAGGAAGGGCAAACAGGGAGAGATAAAGGAATATGGTGATGCTGATGGGCGGTGTTCATTTTATTGCAATGAGTATAGGAAAAAACTATAGATGCTGGTTCAAATCAAAGATAGACACAAAATGCTGGAGTAACTCAGTGGGATAGGTAGCATCTCCGGAGAGAAGGAATGAGTGACATTTCGGGGTCGAGACCCTTCTTCAGACTGAATGCAATGAGTATTGTGGAGAAAGCGGATGAGAGAGCCTGGATCAGTGATTGGGACTATGATGTTGTCGCCATCGCAGAAACATGGTAGCACGAGGGACACGACTGGCAGCTCAATGTTCCAGGGTTTCGATGTTTCAGACATGATTGAGAGAGAGGTAAAAGAGGTGAAGGAATTGAGCTGTTAAACAGGGAGACTGTCACAGTGGCACTCAAGGAGAACATACTGGAGGGTTTATCCACTGAGGTGATATGGGTTGAGCTTAGAAACAAGCAAAGTAACTGGACTGCACTGCAGGCCAATAGCAAGCAGGAGATATAGGAACAGATATGAAGACAGATTACTGAAAAATGCCAAAGTAACTGGGTTGTTTTAGTGGATGACTTTAACTTCCCCATTATTGACTGGGACTTGCTTAGTGCCAAAGACTCAGACAGGGCAGAATTTCTGAGATTTCTGAGGAGGTAATGAAGGAGATCAATGAGGATGGTGGATGTTGTCTACATGTATTTTAGCAGGGCAAGTTTCTCATGGTAGGCTGATCCAGAAGATGGTCGTATGGATTCAGAATGGACTTACTGACAGAAAGCAGAGAGTTGTGGTGGGAGGACAGTGTTCAGAGGACAGTGAGGAAGGTCTGGGACCAGTGAAGTTCCAGAGGGATCGGTGCTGGGACCTCTGTTGCTTGTATATAAATAACTTGGAAACAAGCGTAGATTGGTTGGTTAGTAACTTTGCACATGACACCAAGATTGCAGGCCCCCACTCCCGCCTGGCAAAATATGCAGCGAGAAATAGATCAACTACAGAAATGGGCAAGTAGGTATGAGGTGTGTATGTGAGGTGTTGCACTTTGGGAGGTCAAATAAATGTAAAGGGAAAATATACAATTAATGGCATGCCCCTTAACAGCATTGATGTACAGAGCGGTTTTGAGTTCCACGTAACTCCCTAAAAGTGGCAACACAATAAATAGAGTGGTAAAGAACGCATATGGTTTGCTTACCTCATTAAGTCGGGGCATTGGGTAAAAGAGTCAGGAAGACATGACGCAGCGTTTTAGGACTTTAGCTAAGCTGCATTTGGAGTATTGCATGAAGTTCTGATCACCACATTACATGAAGGTGATTTAATGTAATCTTCATTAGTTTAGAAAGGAGGTCCACCAGAATGATGTGTAAGGAAGGAACTGCAGATGCTGGTTTTAATCGAAGATAGACACAAAAAGCTGGAGTAACTCAGCGAGACAGGCAGAATCTCTGGAGAAACGTCGCCCATTCCTTCTCTCCAGAGATGCTGCCTCTCCCGCTGAGTTACTCCAGCTTTTTGAGTCTATCTTCGGTTTAAACCAGCATCATCTGTAGTTCCTTCCTCCACGGCTTCAAGTGGTTACGGACTAGCTGAGTGAGTGGGCAGGAATGTGATAGATGGAAATATAATGTGGAAGCGATGAGGTTATCCAATTTGGTGTACAATAATGGAATATTTATAAAAAAGGTGAGAACCTGGGTGTTGTTGATGTTGAAAGGCACCTTGGTGAGCTTGTACACAAGTCATGAAAGACAAGTAAACAGATGCAGCAAGTGAATGAGAGGGAAAATTGTATGCTAGCCCCGGTTATAAGAAGATTTGGATAGTGGAATAAATTGGCGTTACTGCACTTGTACAGATCTTGATGAGGCTGCACCCGGACTTTTGTGCGCAGAGTTGGCGCGCAAGGTAATACACTGGCCACAGACATGGCGCGTAAGGCGATACACACAGCGCTATCAGCTTGGCACGCAAAGTTTTAAACATAACGCTACAAGCCACAGCGCCATCAGGCACTGACTGTTCGGGAAAAACTCTCACTATTAGAGGGCATGGCTTTAAGGTGAGAGGGGCAAAATATAAAGGAGCTGTGCAGCGCGGAGTGTGGTATCATATCATATCATATCATATCATATCATATCATATCATATCATATATATACAGCCGGAAACAGGCCTTTTCGGCCCTCCAAGTCCGTGCCGCCCAGCGATCCCCGTACATTAACACTATCCTACACCCACTAGGGACAATTTTTACATTTACCCAGCCAATTAACCTACATACCTGTACGTCTTTGGAGTGTGGGAGGAAACCGAAGATCTCGGAGAAAACCCACGCAGGTCACGGGGAGAACGTACAAACTCCTTACAGTGCAGCGCCCGTAGTCAGGATCGAACCTGAGTCTCTGGCGCTGCATTCGCTGTAAAGCAGCAACTTTACCGCTGCGCTACCATGCCGTCCTGGTAGGTGCCAGGAACATGCTACTGGGCTTGGTGGTTGAGTCAGATTCGACAGGAGCATTTAAGAGGCTTTTGGATAGGCACATGGATTTGCAGAGAATGGAGGGATATGGATTGCATGCAGATAGATAAGAGATGGTCTTGGCATCATGTTCGGCACAGACATTGTGGGACGAAGGGCAAATTCTTGTGTTGTACTGTTCTATGTTCTAAAGCCAAGTTCAGGATTTCAATTACCCAAATATTACTCAAAAGTTGAATTATATTTAATGAAACATCGAAAATAATCAGCACATGTTGTGAATTCTACATCATATGTGGCAGGAACAATTAAAAGAAGCATGATGGCACAATTTGCTCTTGTAAGAGTATCCGTTGACACTAACTCAAAAGACATGGATGCTTTCTTTATAAATTTGTAAAAAAGGATGAAATAATTACATGCAGCAAGCTCTGGATCAGCATGAAAGTCAGTTTCCTGACACAATATATTATCTTACAAAATGTAAGCATGAAACTGGGTGCAGCTTGAACATACGGTACAAATGAACTTCCCTACAAAGCTCACAGTTAATTGATGCTGGCAAGAAGGAAAAGAAAGTATTCCACGGACCACAGAGGTTTCATTTGAGAAACCGAACCCTTGGAACACATGCTGATGTATCAAAATAATCTTTTTTTAAATGAATATTAAATATCTTTGGCAGCAACTGACTTCAACAGAACTGTGCAGAAGGAAAAAGTTAGCTTGGCATAAGGCTGTCATAATTAATCACAAAATAGGTCTAAATCCTCCTGAAATCAATTAGGCCATGCTTTACCTGAGCTAACTTTAGTCAGGAAGTGATAGGAACACTAGTCTCACCTGCCCGCGTTTGGTCCATATCCCTCCAAACCTGTCCTATCCATGTACCTGTCTAACTGTTTAAATGTTCCCAGCCTCAACTACCTCCTCTGGCAGCTTGTTCCATACACCCACCACCCTCTGTGTGAAAAACTTACCCCTCAGATTCCTTTTAAATATTTTTCCCTTCACCTTAAACCGATGTCCTCTGGTCCTCGAATCACCTACACAAGGCAAGAGACTCTGTGTATCTGTGCAAATGCTATTGAAATAATCTAAAATGAAACAGGTTTCCAATACAGATATACAGTAATAGACGGACGATAAAATAGCTCAATGCACCCAGTGCATTGGGCCAACCTTTTAGTGCTTCATAGCTCCTTGATTAAAGGTAAACTAATACGGGCCTCAAAATTGAAAGGCAGAGTTTCACTGCTCCAGCAACTTCACCTCTCAGGCTGTCTTTGTGGAGTTTGCACATTCTCCCTGCAATTGCATGGGTTTTCTTTGGGTTGTCTACTTTTCTCCCACATCCCAAAGATGTTGTCATTTGTAGTTAATTGGCTACTGTAAATTGTCCCTGGTGTATGTAGTTTGGAGGAGAATTGGGGCAGGGTCCTCATTGAAACTTACCGAATAGTGAAGTGGATAGAGTGAACGTGTGAAGGATGTTTCCACTAGTGGGAGAGTCTAGGACCAGCTGCCATAGCCTCAGAATAAAAGAACGTTCCTTTAGAAAGGAGATAAGAAAGAATTTCTTTAGTCAGAGGGTAGTGAATCTGTGACATTCATTGCCACAGATGGCTGTGGATGCCACCAATGGATATATTTGATGCGTAGATTGACAAATTGTTGATTAGAACAGGTGTCAGGAGGGAGTTATGGGGCGAAGGCAGGAGAATGGCGTTGAGAGGGAAAGATAGATCAGCCATGATTGAATGGCAGAGTAGATTTCATGGGCTGAATGGCCTTATTCTGCTCCTAGAACTTATGAACATGAATTGTATCTGCGTACACAGTATTCTGTGTACAGTTTTGGTCTCTATATTTAAAGGAGAAACTTACATCAGAAGCACTGCAGATGTTGATTCTGGGATGCTGGGGTAGATCTATGAAGAAAGGTTGGGCAGGTTGGGTTTACACTCACCGTAAATTAGAGGAATGAGGGGTATTGAAACAAAACCCAGAGAGTTGTGTATTTGTGGAATTCTCTGCCACAGAAGGCAGTGGAGGCCAATTCACTGAATGAATTTAAAAGAGAGTTAGATGAGCTCTCGGGGCTAGCGGAATCAAGGGATATGGGGAGAAGGCAGGCACGGGTTACAGATTGAGGATGATCAGCCATGATCAAATGAATGGCGGTTCTGGCTCGAAGGGCCAAATGGCCTCCTCCTGTACCTATTTTCTATGTTTCTATGTCCATGTTTAAAACAGATTCTGAAAGAAAGTGTCCTCAAATATGGTTAGCTGGAATTGGGGACAAAGTTTCAGATTAGTGATTCACCCATTTCAGATTTAGATGAGGAGGAATTTCTTCTCTCAGTGGGTGGGCAATATTTGGAATTCTCCAAATATGGAGAAAGGATCTGGAGGAAGGATCTTTGAATATACTGAAGGTTCGGATTGATCGTCATTTTAACTACGAGGGATCAAGGAATAAGGGGATAAAAATGGTGTAGGAAAATAACTGCAGATGCTGGTACAAATCGAAGGTATCACAAAATGCTGGAGACAGTGGGAGAACTGGGAAGGGGAAGGGAAGAGAGGGACAGAGGAACTATCTAAAGTTGGAGAAGTCAATGTTGACTTCTCCAACTTTAGATAGTTCCTCTGTCCCTCTCTTCCCCTCCCCCTCCCCCTTCCCAGTTCTCCCACTGTCTTCCTGTCTCCACCGATATCCTTTCTTTGTCCCGCCCCCCTGACATCAGTCTGAAGAAGGGTCTCGACCCGAAACGTCACCCATTCCCTCTCTCCTAGATGCTGCCTGACCTGCTGAGTTACTCCAGCATTTTGTGATACAGGGGATAAAAATGGGATCTGCCTTGATCTTATTTATTGACCGAGTGGCCTTGATGGGCTCATTAGCTACCCCCTGTTCCTGCTTCTTATGTTTTTAGTGCTATTTCAGTTTAGTTTAGTTTAGAGACACAGGGCGGAAACAGGCCCTTACGCCAACCGAGTCTGCACCGGCCAACGATCTCCGCACACTAACACGATCTTACACACACAGTAGGGGCAATTTACACTTATAGCAAGCCAATGACCCTACAACCTCTATGTCTTTGAAATGTGGGAGAAAACCAAAGATCTCAGAGAAAACCAACATGGTCATGGGGAGAATGCACAAACTCTGTACAGATAGCACCTGTAGTTGGGATCGAACCAGGGTCTCTGGCGCTGCAAGTGCTGTAAGGCAGCAACTCTGCCGCTGCGTCACCTTTGCCCTTAATATTGCAATATAACTTAGCGTATATTACAAACTTGAAGTGTCAGTCTGAAGAAGGGTCTCGACCCGAAACGTCACCCATTCCTTCTCTCCCGAGATGCTGCCTGACCTGCTGAGTTACTCCAGCATTCTGTGAATAAAAGTCTTTGAGAAAGTTTTTTTCCCTACTGATGATGAATGATGGTAATGGATTTTCACACTATGTGCAGGATTAATTTGATCTTTGTTGGAAAAGTTTCTGGGGGAGGCATTATTAAGATTATGTATTGAATTCTGATTGAGCATGTGGAGAATTATTAGTAAATTGAGAAACGACAACAGTTTAAATACCTAGCCTTAATTTTCAATGCTGCCTATGAGATCAATACATGTTCAGCATATATTGAATAAACAAAAATGTTTTTATTATTACAGATGCTAAATTGGTTACCAAGTTTCTTTCAAATCTGAACATCCTGAGAATCAATATCCAGGGCAATTATACCTGCAATGCTAATAGCAAAGGTTATTGAAGTATCAAGAACATACAACCACAGTTATCAAATGCAGCAGCTGTTAGTAAAAAAAAAAGATAAAGTCTTTAAATAATAATGTAGTCTACATTGAGAATAATGAAATCCACATTTTATTTGTGAACTAACTGAAGCGGGAAGGTCCAGTACAGAACGCCATACAAAAAGAGGAAACAGATGGGATCCTTCGCGATTGCTTTGAGTTGGTGGGCTGGTCCATATTTAAAAGCCATACTGAGCCACTGCAGTCACTGACTTCATCAGTAAGTGTAGAGAAATACGTGCCAAAGAAGTCAATACGAATGTTCCCATTGATGGACTATGAGAAAAGGAATTGCAATGCTGGTTCACACTGAAGATAGACACAAAATGCTGGAGTAACTCATGCTGGAGGAACTAACTGGCAGCATCTCTGGAGAGAAGGAATGGGTGAGGTTTCTGAAGAAGGGTCTCAGCCTGAAACGCCACCCATTCGTTTTCTCCAGAGATCCTGCCTGACCCGCTGAATTACTCCAGCATTTTGTGTCTATCTTCTATGGACTGTGAGGTCCATTCCTGTGTGCAGTTCAAGTCTGCAGCATTCAAGTCAAACGATCCCGAGCGGTCTACGAGATCAATGTATGACTTTCGCAAAGCCATCAAGGATGACAACAGGGGATGCCAGACCAAGCTAGAGTCCCAGGATAACCGCACGGACATCCATCGATTGTGGCAGGGCAGCAGTATCACTGGCAACAACACTTTCTTCCTCGCGAGGTCAATGCTGGCTTGGAAAGAAGGTTGATGGCTTGACGTCATCAGTACCCACCGATACTGCTACAAGTGTCCAATCAGCCTTGCGAAGCCGCGGAAAGCAACTAGCCTGGATCGTTTTCTTGGCCGCATCCTCAGAACCTGTTTAGGACCATCTGGTAGGAGTACCCGCGGACATCTTTAATTGAGGTGCCCACCTGCTTCAAGATCCCTATCATCCCATTGCCAAAGAAAGGAAGGTAGCGTGCCTAATGACAACCACCCAGTGGGTCTGAGTTCAACCATCATGGAAATGTTTTGAGAGGCTGGTCATAGCAAATATTAACTCCAGCCTCCCAGAGAACCTTGATTCACTGCAGTTCACCTGCCACTGCAACAGGTCCATGGCAGACTGTCCCCCGTCCCCCCCCCCCCCCCAACACCCATCCCTGGAACAATGTCAGAAAGGCAAAGGAGCTTGTAATTGTTTTCAGGAACCATGCTGCACACGCTAGAGTCGGTATCAATGGTGCCGACGTGGAGATGGTCACGAGTTTCCAAATTCTTAGGCCTAAATAACACCAACAGATTGGCCCAAACCAACCACCTTGAGGCACCTGGATAAGAGAGACACCTACGTAAGACTCCTATTCATAGACTACAACTCTGCCTTTAACACCATTATACCATCCAATCTCAACACCAAACTCGCGGGATGTGATGTCTGCACTCATCTCTGCAACTGGATCCTCGACTTCCTGAACAACAGGGATAGGGCACAAATCATCCTCTACGACAATCCTCAACACTGGTGCTCCACAAGGATAGGTTCTTGGCCCCCTTCTTTTCCACCCACGACTGTGCAGCCATGTACAAATCCAATTCAATTGACAAATTTGCAGATGACACCACCATTGTGGGCCGGATATCAAATAATGATGAGGCAAAGTATAGGAAGGAGATCGACAACCTCGTGTCGAGACAATAACCTTTCTCTCAATGTCAGCAAGACAAATGAGATAGCGATTGACTTCAGGAAGCGCTGAAGTTTGCCCCATGCCCCAGTTTGCATTGACGGTGTCGAAGTAGAGATTCCTAGGTGTAAATAGCACCAACAACTTCTCCTGGATCACCCGTATTGAGGCAGCGACCAAGAAAGCACACCAATGCCTCTACTTTCTTATAAGGCTTAGGAAGTTTGGCATGTCCCCAACAACTCTCACCAACTTCTACAGAAGCTCCATAGAAAGCATTTTATCGGGATGCATCACAGCTTGGTTTGGGAACAGCTCCATCCAGGACTGTAAGAAATTGCAGCGAATTGTGGATGCAGCCCAGACCATCACACAAAGCAATCTCCCTTACATTTACTCCATTTATACCTCATGCTGCCTCAGCAAGGCCAGAAGTCACACCCTGGCCACTCTCTCTTCTTCCCTCTTCTATCAGCCAAAAGGTATAGAAGTGTGAAAATGCACACCTCCATATTCAGGGCCAGTTTCTTCCCAGTATTATCCGGCAACTGAATCATCCTATCACAACCAGAGAGCAGTGCTGAACTACTATCTACCTCATTGGTCACCCTCGGACTATCCTTGACCGGAGTTTGCTGGCTTTACCTTGCACTGAACGTTATTCCCTAAGGTAAACTAAGGCGGTTTACTGTGTCTCCAATGACTCTTTCCAACCTCTGTAGATACACTGTAGAAAGCAATCTATCAGGATGCATCATAGCTTGGTTTGGCCAGAGCTGTGCCCAAGATTGTAAGAAATTGCAGAGCGTTGAGAATGCAGCCCAATCCATTACACAAATCAGCCTCCCCCCTATTGATTCCATCTATACTTCATGCTGCCTCTGGAAACCAGCCAACATAATCCAGGATCATTTACACCCCGGTTATTCTCTTTCTCCTCTCTCCCATAGCGCAGAAGAAACAAAAAGCTTGAAAATTTGAGAAAGCTAGAATTTTATGCAGTTTAATATAACTTGGATTCATCTGGTCGCAGAGTAATACAGCGTGGGAAAAGGCTCTTCGGCCCAACTTGCCCATACCAACCAATATGTCCCATCTACACTAGTCTCACCTGCCTGTGTTTGGTCCATATCCCTCTAAACTTGTCCTATCCATGTTTCTTAAAAGTTGTGATAGTACCTGCCTCAACTACCTCCTCCGGCAGCTCGTTCCACACACTCACCATCCTTTGTGTGAAAAAGTTGCCCCTCAGGTTCCGATTAAAGCTTTCCCACTCACCTTAAACCTACGGTATGTCTTCTTGTACCACCAGATTCAGGAACAGCTTCTTACCTGCTTTGATCAGACTACTATACCATTTTCCCATAAGCTCGTGGCGTAGCCCTGATCTCCTAACCTAATTCATTGCAGCCCTTGTGCTTTTTTGTTGTCTGCACTTGCTCTGTAGTTGTTACTCTTTTGCACTGTAACACTACATTCTGCACTCTAGTATTTTTTTTTTTCTCCTTGCATTACCTTGCAAGACCATTACTTATGGATGGTCACAAAATGCTGGAGTAACTCAGATGCTCAGGAACTGCAGATGCGGGTTTTAGCCGAAGATAAGACACAAAATTCTGGAGTAACTCAGCGGGACAGGCAGCATCTCTGGAGAGAAGGAATGGGTGACGTTTCGGGTCGAGCTGGGGTGATTGCACTCGTGCACAGAATGGTATATCCGGATCGCATGCAAGCAAAGCTTTTCGCTCTGTCTCGGTTCACGTGACAGTAATAATAAACCAAACCAAAATAATCTTCCCCCTTTTGGTAATGTTCGAAGCAGTGAAACATCATTGATTTAGACAATATAACTTCAAGAAGTTAGTTTTGATCATAGATTTTGAAGATTTATTAAGACCATAGACCTACGTATAAAAAGCTTTGCTATTAATGTTGTATCTAAAAAATTACCAACTTCAGTACTGTTTATGATGGCACTGAAATCTTTATGTGTCGAGTTATATCTACTTGCTGAAAGTTAACTGTATGGGTTTCCAGTTTTCACATTATGCAAGCTTTCCAGTTATAAAATCGTTATTAACTTTAAAGGGTATTGCGGGTCACCAATATGATGAACAAATTGGACTCTCTCTCATTTTCCTTTGAGCTCTTCAAGTGTCCAGCTGACCTTTTGTGACCTCAGCAGGATAAAGGCTGTCAAATCAAAGGATTTGCATGAAAGATACTGGTGCAGGTAACAAAGGTTAAACTGGAGAGAAAATTAAAGGTTGCTTGAGTTAAACTTGAAAGAACAAGATAAATGATATCTCGTTCACCCATCTTATTATACATATTTTTTCAAGTATGTATATACACGAGTTAAGAGACTGGCTCGTTTTCCAACCTGTTCGACTTTTATTGTGTACATATGGTTGTTGAGAGTCAACATGATCTGCTCAAGTGACATTTTTGCTTCCTGCCAAAGATGATCACACAACCTTAACCAGTTGGCTAGAAGTACTGAAGGGAGTTAGATGCAAAGTGGTGGTACATTCTCAGAGTGGATTTCTTACTAAAATGTCCAAATGCTGAATAAATATACAGTTCCATCTAGATCAGGAATGCTTTAGGGTCGATCCAGTGCTTGGGCCGAGTTAACTAATCTAGGAAGTTGGGAAGATGGACACAAAATGCTGGAGTAACTCAGCGGGCCAGGCAGCATCTATGGAGAGAAGGAATGGGCAGCGTTTCGGGTTGAGACCTTTCTTCAGACGGTTCAGTCTTGACCCGAAACATCGGCCATTCCTTCCGTCCAGTGATGCCCCCAGTCCCGCTGAGTTACTCCAGCATTCTAGATTTTTTTGAATTTTTTTAGATTTTTAGATTTACAGATACATCGCGGAAACAGGCCCTTCGGCCCACCGGGTCCGCGCCGCCCAGCGATCCCCGCACATTAACACTATCCTACACACACTAGGGACAATTAACCTACATACCTGTACGTCTTTGGCGTTTGGTGACTCTCAACAACCATATGTACACAATAAAAGTCGAACAGGTTGGAAAACGAGCCAGTATCTTAACTCGTGTATATACATACTTGAAAAAATATGTATAATAAGATGGGTGAACGAGATTTTGTGTCTATCTTTGGTGTAAACCAGCATCTGCTGTTCCTTCCTACACATGGGAAGTTGCAATTCACCTCAGTGTCACTTAGACTTGCTGGAAGATGATGGCAGGATTGACCTTGGGACTGTGGTCACAGACGGTCTGTTGACATGTACTGTCCATGGTCACACAAGAGGTGTCAATCTTGGAGAAGGTACCATAGGACAGCTGGCAAACGGCAGTCAATGACATGATCCTCTCAAGCATGTACTTTGAAGAAGCAAGAAAGCTGGGGAAGTATCTCCGCTGCCCAATATCCAGAAATAATGGACTACTAGTCTTTCTAAAATCACAAAAGGAGTGAATGACTTACAGCTCTGATAATTGCTGGTTGCTCAAAGTGTTTCTCTTTCAGGGGGTATGGATGCTTGGTAGTCCAGGGTCTGGGATAACAGAGCTCCTGCTTTCCAGATGGTCTTCAGGCTGCACATACACATGCTTAGACATATTCCCTACACTGGTCATCACAGCTAAGGTAAACTGCTCCAGGGAAAGGAACTATTAAAGAATGATTTTTACAGCATCCTGCCATGTGTGAAAATACTAAACTTACAGAAATTACTCATATAAAAACACAGAAGAGCTGCAGCATAGCTTTTGCTGACTTTAAGATGATACGTGCGAGGAATGGCAAAAATTGCTAAGTTTACGCTGTATAATAATGTTCTTATAGTTTCCATGCATTCCA
This sequence comes from Rhinoraja longicauda, assembly GCF_053455715.1. Classification (NCBI taxonomy): domain Eukaryota; kingdom Metazoa; phylum Chordata; class Chondrichthyes; order Rajiformes; family Arhynchobatidae; genus Rhinoraja; species Rhinoraja longicauda. The sequence continues at coordinate 84,185,832 of NC_135955.1, forward strand.
ATCAATGGTTTGGAATATTTTACAGTATTAAATATGAGCATGATTGTTCACTCAGAACGTATACTGTAAAATCCAGATTTGTGAACCAAACCATAAATTGCACAGTATTGTTTGTAGATGTAAAAGGGGCTATCATCAGTTCCAGATTGCGAGCTGAATGTGGCTGTAAGGGATGTGAGAATGTGACAAAGTGTAAAAGTCAGAACGTGAAAGAGTACGAGTAAGGCGTGGGAGTGTCGAAGACTTTACTTGGAGAGAGTTGAGAGAGAGAGAGAGAGAGAGCAATAATGACTGTGTGAGACTGAAAGGATAGTTTAGTTTGAAGATAGGCACACAAAGCTGGAGTAACTCAGCAGGACAGGCAGCATCTCTGGAGAGAAGGAATGGGTGACGTTTCGGATCAAGACCCTTGTTCAGTTTAGTTTAGTATATGTGTACTGAGGTGTAAACCAGCGGAATGCATGTCTTGCGTGCGAACCAGTCAGCGGAAAGACAATACATGATTGTGAACTGTGAGAAAGATGCTATGAGGTTGCAGGGTGACTTGGACAGGTTGTGTGAGTGGGCGGATGCATTGCAGATGCAGTTGAATGTAGATAAGTGTGAGGTTATCCACTTTGGTGGTAAGAATAGGAAGGCAGATTATTATTTGAATGGTGTCAAGTCTGGGTGTCTTAGTGCATCAGTCACTGAAAGGAAGCATGCAGGTACAGCAGGCAGTGAAGCAAGCCAATGGAATGTTGGCCTTCATAACAAGAGGAGTTGAGTATAGGAGCAAAGAGGTCCTTCTGCAGTTGTACAGGGCCCTAGTGAGACCGCGCCTGGAGTACTGTGTGCAGTTTTGGTCTCCAAATTTGAGGAAGGATATTCTTGCTATTGAGGGCGTGCAGCGTAGGTTTACTAGGATAATTCCCGGAATGGCGGGACTGTCATATGTTGAAAGACTGGAGCGACTAGGCTTGTATACACTGGAATTTAGAAGGACTAGAGGGAATCTTATCGAAACGTATAAGATTATTAAGGGGTTGAACATGTTAGAGGCAGGAAACATGTTCCCAATGTTGGGGGAGTCCAGAACCAGGGGCCACAGTTTAAGAATAAGGGGTTGGCCATTTAGAACAGAGATGAGGAAAAACTTTTTTAGTCAGAGAGTTGTGAATCTGTGGAATTCTCTGCCTCAGCGGGCAGTGGAGGCCAATTCTCTGAATACATTCAAGAGAGAGCTAGATAGAGCTCTTAAGGATAGCGGAGTCAGGGGGTATGGGGAGAAAGCAGGAACGGCGTACTGATTGAGAATGATCAGCCATGATCACATTGAATGGCGGTGCTGGCTCGAAGGGCCGAATGGCCTACTCCTGCACCTATTGTCTATTGTCTATTGTCTATAAGACTTGTCTATTGTCTATTGATTACAATTGAGCGATCCACAGTGTACAATCTACAGTCTACTTGATAATGGGAACAATGTGAATAACGTTTAGTGCAAGATGAAGTCCAGTCAAGTCTGATCAAAGATAGCCCGAAGGTCTCCAATGAGGTAGATAGTAGCTCAGGACTACTCTCCAGTTGGTGGTAGGTTGGTTCAGTTGCCTGATGACAGCGGTCAGAGAGAATGAGAAATTGAGAAAGGTTGTTTGTGCGTGTTTGTGCTTACAAATATATGTGGGTGAGTACACAAATATATAAACGTGAACACATATACGTGTGTACGTGTGAGTTGTGCATGCGCGCACATACATGATTTGCATAGAAATCACTTCTGAATCTTAGTAATAAATGTGAGAGTGTGAATAAGTGCAAGGTTATATCAGTTTCTCTTATTTCCCGAGCTCAGTTCTGGACAGCTGTTGGAATCATTGAGGCCAGGATACACACCTTAAACATTCATTAAATCTGTTTATATTCAAAGGACGTCAAACACGGGACCAAATAAAAAAGCTGTTGCAAATATTTTCTTGAAAATAGACTGCATTTCTATATGCAGTGCTTAGTTTAGGATCAAAGCACAGGCATCTGTTTTAAAATGCAACTACTGCCTGCAGAAAATTAAATCCCATGATAGAGGTACAGAATCCTCTGTTGTTGTTTGACTTGAGTAAGATTTTTTTAAATAAATGGAAGGCAGATTTATATGGTAGGCATCTGCTAAAAGATTTAATTTCTTGCAAATTTTAGATACTGCACAATTAAGCAATGAAAGGGGCTGTGTAACCTTCTTATTTTACAACATAGTTCAATTTTACAATACCTAAAATTGGCAGAAAGCAAATTTCAATGGGACTCATTTAATGGCAGTCCCGCCTGAAAAGGGTGACCATTTGGAAAGTCAGGTTAACTATTTAGGCACTACATTCGTTCTGAAGTGACACTGAACTAATTCCCTAGTAGTACATATTAAAAAAAGACACAATTAACTATTGGTATTGGCGTAAGATGCTTATACCATGAGACAGACACAGATTGCTGTCTCCACCTGAAACGTCACCCATTCCTTCTATCCAGAGATACTGCCTATCCCGCTGAGTTACTCCAGCATTTTGTTCCTTCCTACACATATCCCATGAGTGAATTCATTTTCAAAATTATTTCAGCATTTTGCAAATGTCACCACTGCTTGAAGAATTCCAAATGTTGTTTTGTTTAAGTGTTTGTAAGCCTAGATAGGTGGATTGAATACATTGCAGCAAAAGGATTTGAATGCATCTTTTGTACACAGTCATCTAACTAAGAAACTGCAGGTAGCAGTGGTTAAACAGTGTTATCTTAATGGACGTAGGGGGAATTTATTTTTTGGGATGTGATGAATATCTGGCTGCCAGTGTTATCAGTTTAGTTTAGTTTATTGTCACGTGTACCGAGGTACAGTGAAAAGCTCTTGTTCCGTGCTAACCAGTCAGCGGAAAGACAATAGACAATAGACAATAGGTGCAGGAGTAGGCTATTCAGCCCTTCGAGCCAGCACCGCCATTCAATGCAATCATGGCTGATCACTCTCAATCAATACCCCGTTCCTGCCTTCTCCCCATACCCCCTCACTCCGCTATCCTTAAGAGCTCTACCCAGCTCTCTCTTGAAAGCATCCAACGAACTGGCCTCCACTGCCTTCTGAGGCAGAGAATTCCACACCTTCACCACTCTCTGACTGAAAAAGTTCTTCCTCATCTCCGTTCTAAATGGCCTACCCCTTATTCTTAAACTGTGGCCCCTTGTTCTGGACTCCCCCAACATTGGGAACATGTTTCCTGCCTCTAATGTGTCCAATCCCCTAATTATCTTATATGTTTCAATAAGATCCCCCCTCATCCTTCTAAATTCCAGTGTATACAAGCCTAATTGCTCCAGCCTTTCAACATACGACAGTCCCGCCATTCCGGGAATTAACCTAGTGAACCTACGCTGCACGCCGTGATTACAATACATGACAATACATGAGTACAATCGAGCCGTTTACTGCATAGATACATGAGAAAGGAATAACATTAGTGCAAAGTAAAGCCTTGGTACGGTTTGTTAAAACAAACGTCTGAGCTTCAACAAATTCTTAATATATATATATAATTAGTAAGCTGCATTCTGTAGTTTAAAGGAAAACTGACTGAGCAATGATTGTGCTACAATGGTGCAATCATTATGACTTCATGACTGTGAGGTGAAGTCAAAGAAAAGGTAATTATTCAAACATGAGGTTTGAGGGGAGACTTCATGGAGGCGAGGATTATAATGATTTAAATCGATTTATCTCAGAGAGGCAGATGTGTCTGTGCCTAATTCCAGTGATTAGCTTTTATTTTCAGCACTTATACATTGATGGAGGTGACAAATCTTTGCAAATACTTAATTTGCCTCAGTTGTATTCGAATGAATCATTTGAGAAAAACAATGACTATGGGCTCAGTTATCTTTATTACAAATGAAAAACAAATGTACATGCCCACAGGCCTTACTGACCCTCGAGTAAAACACTCATGTTACCTTTATGAATGGAAAGTACTATTAACTGTGGTTAACAAACGCACATTTGAACACACTGCATGGTGTGAAATATCAAAAGATAAAAGGGAAATGTTTTGAACCCAGAGAAAAGCATTGGTTAACGCTTACTAATTGGATGTCAGTGACTCAGCTGTAAAAGCAATTTTTCAGTTGGCTCATAAACGAGCTGAGTGATGTTTTTCGACGCAGATTTTCTCATGAATTGCATTGAGAAATTTTCCTAAAAGGGGAGAGAGGGGAGAGGATTTAAAGAAATTCCTCCAGGATTGATAAGTGGGCTCAGAGATTAAGGTTCCACGATGGTGTAAGAAAATAACTGCAGATGCTGGTACAAATAGAAGGTATTTATTTCACAAAATGCTGGAGTAACTCAGCAGGTCAGGCAGCATCTCAGGAGAGAAGGAATGGGCGACGTTTCGGGTCAAGACCCTTCTTCAGACGATGGGATTCAACGACAAGGTTCAACGATGGGATTCTTACTGTCAACTACCCCTAAAGCACATTTGGACAGGTATCCCTGTACATGAATGGGAAAGGTTTAGAGGGATACCGGCCAAAAATCCATGATTCTGGTGACCCAACCCTCCAAATCATGAGAGGAATAGATCGGGTAAACACTCAGTCTTTTGCCCAGAGTAAGAGAATCAAGAACCAGAAGCCATACGTTTAAGTTGAGGGGGGAAAGGTTTCATGGGAACCTGAGGGGGTAACTTTTTTACACAAAAGGTGGTGGGTGTATGGAACAAGTTTCCAGAGGAGGTAGGTGATGCAGGTACTATTGCAATGTTGAAGAAATATTTAGACAGATACATGGACGGATAAGGTAGATTAAGAGGGATATGGTCCAAAAGCAGGTAGGTGGGACTAGTTTAGATGGGGCATGTTGGTCAACCTGGGTGGGCCTGTTTCCACTCTGTATGACTCTATGACTATGACTCCAATCCCTTCTCCCAGTCAGCGACCCTAATTGCATCTGGTTGCATTTCCACCTCACAGAATCTTTGGGTTGCAGCCACAAAACCTGTTGGATTTTTTTTTAAATATTCCTGCTACTAAATACAGCACAGCATTCAGAAAACCCTTATTTTTGGACTTCGCTAATCCAGCACCCATCTGTCTTCCTGGCTCCAAGTTATTTCCAGATCCTATGCTTCCAGATAACTTTTGCTGTGTGTAGTTAATTTGTTTTCTTTCAAAATTATACATTATTCATAAAATTAGTATGTAGATAATAATAGCTATTTATATATCACTGCCCACAGTTCGAGATATTCCCTTTAATATATTTACAATACGGCAACATAATATCAATAGGAAAAAAAACTGCAGATGCTGGTTTAAATCGAAGGTAGACACAAAATGCTGGAGTAACTCAGCGGGTCAGGCAGCATCTCAGAGAAGAAGAAATGGGTGACGTTTCAGGTCAGGTCTTTGCCCCGCCCCCGCCCCCTCCCCTGACATCAGTCTGAAGAAGGGTCTCGACCCGAAACGTCACCCATTCCTTCTCTCCAGAGATGCTGCCTGTCCTGCTGAGTTACTCCAGCTTTTTGTGCCAATCTTCAGTTTAAACCAGCATCTGCAGTTCCTGGAGAGACGGAATGGCTGACATTTCGAGTTGAGACTCTTCTTCAGACAAGGGTCTCGACCCGAAATGTCACCCATTCCTTCTCTCCAGAGATACTCCAGCATTTTGTGTCTATTTTATACACCACCTTCACCACCTTGTCTACCTGTATCTCCACTTTCAAGGAACAACACTACCCACCGGAAGTGGCGGCGCCTAACGGCTGCGGCTCGCTAGCAGTCTGTTTGTCTTTTTTCCTTTTTTTTTGTTGTGTGTCGGTGTTGGGATGGTTTTTGTATTTTTTTTTGGTTGTGTATGTGAGGGGGGGGGGGGGTGGTGGTGTGGGTGCGGGGGGGGAGAGGGGGGGGAGAGGGGGTGGAGAGGGGGTGGGGGAAACTTTTCTCTTCCTCATGGCGCGGGGTGCGGCTCGGCTGCGGGGCCTAACATCGCCCGGTGCGGCTTGGCCGCTGGACTTTACATCGCCCGGTGCGGCTTGGCCGCTGGACTTAACAGTGCCCGGTGCAGCTCGGCCGCGGGACTTAACATCGCCCGGTGCGGCTCGGCTGCGGGACTTTACATCGCTGGTGCGGCTCGACCACGGGACTTTTCATCGCTGGTGCGGCTCGACCACGGGACTTTTCATCGCTGGTGCGGTTCGGCTGCGGGACTTTACGTCGCTGGTGCGGCTCGACCACGGGACTTTACATCGCCCGGTGCGGCTCGGCTGCGGGACTTAACATCGCCCGGTGCGGCTCCGCTGCGGGACTTAGCTGCGCAAGGCTTGGTCGCGGGGCCTTTCATCGCCCGGCTCGGCCGCGAGACGTTTCAGCGTCCGGTGCGATTCGGCCGGGGGGACTTCCATCCCCTTGCGGGGACTGTGCGGGTCGGTCGGGGACGAGCTGTCTGTCCGTGGGCGTGGGGAAGAGAGTGGAAGTTTTGTTGCCTCCATCACAGTGAGGGGGTGTTTGGAGTCACTGTGATGGACGTTTGTGTTGGGGCTATGTGTCTTGTGTTCTTTTTTTCTATGACTGCTATGTAGTTTCGTTCGGTACTTCGGTACCGAATGACAAATAAAGCTCTGTTATATATATATTTACTGTGTGAATGGAATTATGGGAATGCAAACATCATTGACAAGTGCAGCATTGCCCAACAATAATAGCTTCTGGGGTGGGAGCCACTGACTTGCACTTCTTCCTCCCTCCCGATGAAGTCGCTCCCATTGTTGTTGGATAAAACTCTAGGATCAACCACCAGTGACAATTAAGTTAGAGTGTTGTGCGATTTTGAGAGGATTCTGGAGGTGTGAGTATTCCTTTCTCTTAACTCAATGTTGGAGAAAGACCATGGATATTAATGGTTACAAATATCTAAACCTAAAATTATTGAACTTTTGTTTGGGTATGTTTTTAGATCTAGAAATGGTGCTGAGCAGGATGTACAAAGCTCAATTGGATGGCACAACACTGGGCCTCCAGACATGTTTTTATGCCTTAGACAACCTTGTGTGCCACATGATGGTCATTGTTACTGTTGTGGAGAGTAGACACTTAAAGCATTTGTTGGAACTGGGCCTGTACTCGCTGGAGTTTAGAAGGATGCAGGGCAACCTCATTGAAACATACAGAATAGTGAAAGGCTTGGATAGAGTGGATGTTGGAGAGGATATTTCCACTAGTGGGAGAGTCGAGGACTGGAGGTCATAGGCTCAGGATTAAAGGACGTTCCTTTAAGAAGGAGATAAGGAGGAATTTCTTTAGTCAGAGGGTGGTGAATCTGTGGAATTCTTTGCCAAAGAAGGCTATAGAGGCCAAGTCAGTGGATATTTTTAAGGCTGAGATAGATAGATTCTTGATTAGTAAGGGTGTCACGTCAGGGGTTATGGGGAGAAGGCAGGATAATGGGGTTAGGAGGGAGAGATAGATCAGCCATGATAGAATGGCGGAGTAGACTTGATAGGCCGAATGGCCTAATTCTGCTCCTATCACTTATAGAAACATAGAAACATTAACAATTAACAAAAATCAGTGCTGCAGTTTCACAGCCACCTTTACCAATACCAGAGAATCCTATTTCTAGCCTCTTTATCTATATACTAAAACTCTTGTTTGTTTGTTTATTTGTCCCTGAACTACAGCCAAAACGGTACACGATAGCGCGACAATTTTAGGCCCACCTTGCTCACCGTCGCCCCTTTGGTGCTAATGGAAGAGGTTTCATTGAAATCGATGTTATATTTTAAAAGTCATTCACATTTTAAAGTTTAAATCTATCTCCTAGGGAGGGAGGGGGGAGGGAGGGGGGGTGGAAGGGAGGGAGGGGGGGAGGAGGGAGGATAAGGGCGGTTGAGGGGGATGGAGGGGGGGGAGGGGAGGGGGGGAGGGGAGGGGGGAGAAGAGGGAGGGGGGGAGGAGAGGGTGCTGCACCAATGCAGGAGAGGTTTGGGCCCAACTTGGTCTAGTAAAATATAAAATCATATTAATATCGCAAACATAATTGAAATCAGGACCTGAATTATTTGCAATAACCAATCAACATCATCTGAAAATCTTTTATTTCTTAAAATTTGAATGCTACCAATAAAGATTATTTTAATATTATTTATACTTTGCCAACCAGATGCAAACATTTATCTTCCCACTAACTGCTGCTAATTCCCAACTAATTGATAATCCTGCCCAGAGGAAGATTGAGCATTATTGCCCACATGGAAACATTACACTTATAAGCTTAGGATTAGATTCAGTTTGAATTTTAGATGGATTCAGGTAGAACATGATAACAATTACTGTTACCTGACCCTTTCTTTGTTTGGTGCTGACACTCAATGTTAAAAATGAAACCGTCCCACTGGGAAGTATTGACTTCACTCATCATGATATGCACAGAATTAATCAAGGGCGGCCACGGTGGCGCAGCAGTAGAGTTGCTGCCTTACAGCGCTTGCAGCCCCAGAGACCCGGGTTTGATCCTGACTACGGGTGCTGTCTATACGGAGTTTGTAAATTCTCCCCGAGACCACGTGGGTTTTCTCCGAGATCTACGGTTTCCTCCCACACTCCAAAGACGTACAGGGTTGTAGGTTAATTGGCTTGGTGTATGTGCAAATTGTCCCTAGTGTGTGTAGGATAGTGTAAATGTGTGGGTCGGTGCGGAATCGGTGGGCCAAAGGGCCTGTTTCCACGCTGTATCTCTACAACTATAAACTAAAAGAAAACTTTTCTAAACTTGAAAAACACCATGCAAAACAATTTTGTTTCTTCAAGATTTCATCATATTAAATTACAAGGATGTAAGTTTTTCTCAATGATCAGGAATGATAGTGCAATGAAAGTTTAAAGCCGTCAATATAATATTTGTTTTGGTGAATTATATTTTCTATTTAGCATTAATCTGGTGCTGGTAAAGAGTGATCCTTTTGAATTCCATGTTATTCCAGAACTAAAAGTACTGAAAAGTAATGAACGCTCCTTGCTGGATTTGCGACTGGTGGCAAATTCCTTTGAATAAAATCAGGAATGATAGCCTGACTAATGAAAAGATCCTTTAATTGCTCATAATACCCTATTTTCTCCTTTGGAATAATTCACAAGCACCATGGCTTGTGAAACTTCACACAATTGGTGCAGTTTTACACTGCATTGAACAAGATTTCTCAGACAGAAAACTCACTTGTAAAACTCACCAAGGTGATAGAATTTTATTTTTGATTACTTCTGATTAGAATCTTAAAATAGATCACTGCTGCAAGTATTTAGAATGCCTGTTCTGAATTCTACCCTTAAAATTACTGTCCGGTTGCCATTGTGCATTTCAATGTTTCTACCAAAATTTAGGTTCAGAAGAGCAAACATACAAGATTAAATATTTTCAACAAGGTAGGCAATGGCTCCCGAGTTACTTGCAAGTTCCTCGGTTTTTAATCAATACATCCCAGTCACAGAAGGAAATCTGACATTTGGTTGTGAAAGCAGCATTTGGCTCTGATGCTTACAATTTCTAGCTTAGACTGGGTGTATAATACCCATGAAATGTTATGAACTTATTTATCTCTTAACGGTATTTATTCACAAAATGCTGGAGTAACTCAGCAGGTCTGGCAGCATCTCAGGAGAGAAGGAATGGGCGACGTTTCGGGTCGAGACCCTTCTTCAGACTGAAGAAGGGTCTCGACCCGAAACGTCGCCCATTCCTTCTCTCCTGAGATGCTGCCAGACCTGCTGAGTTACTCCAGAAATTTTGTGAATAAATACCTTCCATTTGTACCAGCATCTGCAGTTATTTTCTTACACTATCTCTTAACGGTAAATAACAGTACCCCAGAGACATTGGCTTGATTATAAAAAGGATGTATTTTTCTAATTCTCCCACCTCACCTAACTTATGCCGTCTCAGCTTCTGATGTTCTAAATTCCCTCTCAAAACCTCTCACGATTCTTGGTGTGAACTAAGATAATGAAAAATTAATTTATTTAACCTTTAGGATTTTGCAAATCACCCTCTGTTGGCATGGGAAACGTAACTTTGCTCCGGGAGTGGGCAGAAGGGATTCAAGGAGAGGTGTAGAAATGGAACAGGCACAATTGAGTGCCGGTGGAGGGGAATCCACAGTTGAGGAGAGAGGTCTTCATTAGTATGAAAGATTTAATCATTAGAAGTGATGTACTGGATATGAAACTGCTGGGAAAGTGGAATTGGATCCTTCTTATGGGAAGCTGGATGGAAGGAAGTACCATAAAAATTGAGTGGAAATCATTGGAGTTGAAGAAGACACTAATCTCTCCCCTGAAGTAAAAGAGAAGAAATCTAGGAGGAGTCAGAATGGATTACGTGCAGGCGAAAACTGGCACCAAAGGTTTCGACCCGAAACGTCACCTATCCAAGTTCCCCAGAGATGCTGCCTGACCTGCTGAGTTACTCCAGCACTTTGTGTCCTTTTGTTTACCTAAGGTAATGACATTTTCTAGTTCAGGGGGACAGCAGGAAGCAAAACAAACACAATCATCTATGTCCCTTTCTAGAAAAGGTGGTGAAGGAAGGAACTGGAGAGGCACTGAAATAGAATATGTTTCACAAATCTTCCAGAAAGATCAATTTAGTTTGAACTAACTAATGTGGGTTTTCCGAGCACCAATTTTTTGATTGAAGCCTTTTAGATGAGGGAATAAACTCCTAGCAAAACGTCGTATCATTTTTCCATGTGGTCTTGTGCTTTTTAAGGCAAGTTTAAGATCGCCACATCGCTATAGTACTTATAGAAGCAACTTAAATTCAGGGGCGCCCATCTGCTTGTCATTCTGTCGTTGTTTCACAACAACAAAAAATGTGATTGTAAATCATGCTCAAATAAATGTTTCCCTTGTTGCTGCAGAAACTTTTTTGAAAGATCTCACATTTCAACATGACTCTTCCCCCTGACTAGGTCTAACATGACACGGCCAAAGTTCATGGCAATATAACCTTGGCTGCATTGCATCAGGTCTGCGCAGACTGACTGAACAGAGCTTTCACAAACATGTTTTGACACTGTTTTTAATAATTGTATTCAGTTGCATAGTAATAAATCCGTTAGCTTTTAATTTCTGGCAAAGAGTATTCTCCTTATTAGCCTTCCTGCTGTTATCATGGGAGCTATTGCACACACGAGCAGCAAAGGTTCCCCTTTTCTCAGCTTAGCCTGTAAGTGCTCAGGGATTATGTTATGGCAACAAATAAACACTTCCAGAGAGCTCACCAAGAAAGCCAAATAAGAGGCAAAAGTTCTAAACATATATATATAATTTTTGGCATGCAAGTAGAGTGCACACTGCCGGTTAGCTCAAAGATAAGTCCATTGGAAACAGCTGAGATGTGAGCCAAGCACTTATACCATGGGACAGGGTGTTGCAATATCTCTCTGAGATACTGGAAAATACTTGGCTATCCAAAGTAGCACTTTGTGAAATGACGCTTACAGTGAAAGACTGCATCTTTGCTGTGGCTGTGCACACAGGCAGGCCTGTTCAGCTCAAAATTACACGAGGACATTTGGAGCTAGTGATTCCATGCCCAGAACGGAACTATTTTAGAGCAAGAGAAGATAGACACAAAATGCTGACGTAACTCAGTGGCTCAGGCAGCATCTCTGGAGAAAAGGAAGTGGGTGATGTTTCGGGTCGAGAGCCTTCACATGAAGGGTCTCGATCCGAAACATCAGCTGTTCCTTTTCTACAGAGATGCTGCCTGAGCCGCTGAGTTACGTCAGCATTTTGTGTCTATCTTGGGTGTAAACCAGCATCTGCATTCCTTCTTACACTATTTCAGAGCAAACCGGCATCAAGCAAAGCTGAGCCATTGCCCCAATCATTTTTTTCAATTTATCTCACTGCAATACCGTCACTCACTTCCAATGGACATCCAGCTCGACAGAGCAAATCTGTAGGTCAAATGGCAAAGAGCGCAACATACAAAGCCTTGGATCCCAATTTAAGGTCACTCCAACTTTGCTGGTCAATCTGGAAGGTGCAGATGACACTTGCGTGAGTGAACTCAACGAGAACAAGTTTTTGGTCAGTGGTTCACCATGCCATTTGAAAAATTGGGCTTTGCTAACCTGCACAACACTGCCCTCTGACAGTAAAGGTCCGTGAAGAGACCATAGGAACATCTGGGAGAGTCCAGACATCGAAGATTACATTCAGCACCAGCTCCAAGGTGCCAGCAGAGCCTTTGGCTCTCTGAGGAAAGGAGTGTTTGAAGATTAAGACCTAAACCTTGAGACAAGGTTTTATAGTCTATTATTTTAGAGTGATCCCCATGTGGCTGCTGCCATATCAAATTCTTGCTATTGAGGGCGTGCAGCGTAGGTTTACTAGGTTAATTCCCGGAATGGCGGGACTTTCATATGTTGAAAGACTGGAGCGGCTAGGCTTGTATACACTGGAATTTAGAAGGATGAGAGGAGATCTTATCGAAACGTATAAGATTATTAAGGGGTTGGACACGTTAGAGGCAGGAAACATGTTCCCAATGTCGGGGGAGTCCAGAACAAGGGGCCACAGTTTAAGAATAAGGGGTAGGCCATTTAGAACTGAGACGAGGAAAAACTTTTTCAGTCAGAGAATTGTGAATCTGTGGAATTCTCTGCCTCAGAAGGCAGTGGAGGCCAATTCTCCGAATGCATTCAAGACTGAGCTAGATAGAGCTCTTAAGGATAGCGGAGTCAGGGGGTATGGGGAGAAGGCAGGAACGGGGTACTGATTGAGAATGATCAGCCATGATCACATTGAATGGCGGTGTTGGCTCGAAGGGCCGAATGGCCTCCTCCTGCACCTATTGTCTATTGTCTATTATCAATGGAGAGATAGCATCAGGTCTGTCTTTGCAAAACCTTCAAGTACAGTGATAGGGTAAGTGAAGAAACTGCAGCATCCATCATCCCTATTATTGAAGCTCCAATTACATTGTCCACTCTACTTGTCAGGCCAAGTCGCTCACATGCCTCACATCAGTCAACTGAAACAATCTATTCTAAACTCCAGCAAGGGAAGATATTACCGGGAGGACAATGAAATCATTGATCACTTTTCCCAAAAGGTCTCCTTAAGATGGTGTAATATCGGGGCTGTAAAGCCACAGCGAGTAAGAATTTCATTGTTCTGCTGCCAATTTATGTATCGTACTGCCAATAGCCTCAGAATAAAAGGGACGTACTTTTAGAAAGGAGATGAGAAAGAATTTCTTTAGACAGAGGGTGGTGAATCTGTGGAATTAATTGCCACAATCAGCTGTGGAGGCCAAGTGAATGGGTATATTAAAGGCGGAGATTGGTAGATTCACGATGAGTAAGGGTGTCAGAGGTTATGGGACGATGGCAGGAGAATGGGGTTGAGAGGGAGGGATAGGTCAGCCATGATTGAATGGCAGAGTAGACTTGATGGGCCGAATGGCCTAATGCTGCTCCGAGAACTTATGAACTTATATGGCAATTAAGCACTCTTGATTATCTCGATTTTAGACCATCCTAACCAACTCATGAGAATCTCCAGCTTACAGCCACACGCAATAGAGTTGCTGCTCAGATAATGGATTAATACCCAACAAGACCAAAGCGAATTGCAAATTCACTGGAGCCTGAGGACGTATACATTTTTGCCAGATTCTAATCTGACCTGACCCAGCACCACTTGTAGAAATGTGGAACAACAGGAGGATGAGGGGTGATAAAACCATGAGAGGAATAGATCGGGTAGATGCACAGAATCTCTTGCCCAGAATAGGGGAATCGAGGACCAGAGGACATAGGTTCAAGGTGAGGGGGAAAAGATTTAATTGGAATCGGAGGGGTAACTTTTTCACACAAAGGGTGGTGGGTGTATGGAACAAGCTGCCAGAAGAGATAATTGAGAAATACTAGGAGACCGAAGATCAAGTGGGATGGAGGAATTGAAGGGAATCCGCATTAGTCGGGAAATAACAGTATAACAGTATAACAGTATAACAGAGCTTTATTTGTCGTTCGGTACCGAAGTACCGAACGAAACTACATAGCAGTCATAGAAAAAAAAAAGAACACAAGACACATAACCCCAACACAAACGTCCATCACAGTGACTCCAAACACCCCCTCACTGTGATGGAGGCAACAAAACTTCCCCTCTCTTCCCCACGCCCACGGACAGACAGCTCGTCCCCGACCGACCCGCACAGTCCCCGCACCGGGCGCTGAAACGTCTCGCGGCCGAACCGGGCGATGAAAGGCCCGCGACCAAGCCTTGCGCAGCTAAGTCCCGCAGCCGAGCCGCACCAGCGGTGAAAAGTCCCGCAGCCGAGCCGCACCGGACGGTGTTAAATCCCGCAGCCGAGTTGCACCGGACGGTGTTAAATCCCGCAGCCGAGTTGCACCGGACGGTGTTAAGCCCCGCAGCCGAGTTGCACCGGACGGTGTTAAGCCCCGCAGCCGAGTTGCACCGGACGGTGTTAAGCCCCGCAGCCGAGTTGCACCGGACGGTGTTAAGTCCCGCAGCCGAGTTGCACCGGACGGTGTTAAGCCCCGCAGCCGAGTTGCACCGGGCGGTGTTAAGCCCCGCAGCCGAGCTGCACCGGGCGAAGTAAGTCCAGCGGCCAGCCGCACCGGGATGTAAAGTCCAGCGGCCGAGCTGCACCGGGGGATGTTAGGCCCCGCAGCCGAGCCGCACCCCGCGCCGTGAGGAAGAGAAAAGTTCCCCACACCCACCCACCCACACCCCCCCACACCCCCCACCCCCACCCCCCACACCCCCACCCCCCACACACCACCACCCCCTCCCACACATACACAACCAAAAAAAATATATAAAAATCATCCCAACACCGACACTCAACAAAAAAAAGACGGACAGACTGCTAGTCAGCCGCTGCCGTTAGGCGCCGCCACACACTGTTGGGAATGGAGGTAGATAAATCCCTGGGGCCTGATGGTCTGCATCCCAGAGTACTCAAGGAGGTGGCCCTAGAAATCGTGGATGCATCGGTGATCAGTTTCCAATGTTCACTCGACTCTGGATCGGTTCCTGTGGACTGGAGGGTAGCCAATGTAACTCCACTTTTTAAGAAAGGAGGGAGAGAGAAAATAGGAAATTATAGACCAATTAGCCTTACATCGGTAGTGGGGAAGATGCTGGAGTCGATTATTAAAGATGTCATAGCAGCGCATTTGGAAAGCAGTGACAGGATCGGTCAAAGTCGGCATGGATTTGTGAATGGGAAATCATGCTTGACTAATCTTCTGGAATTTTTTGAGGATGTAACGAGTAGAATGGATAAGGGAGAGCCAGTGGATGTGGTGAACCGGCCTTTCAAAAAGCCTTTGACAAGGTCCCACACAAGAGATTAGTGTGCAAAATTACAGCACATGGTATTGGTGGTAGAGTATTGACATGGATAGAGAACTGGTTGGCAGACAGGAAGCAAAGAGTAGGAATTAATGGATCCTTTTCAGAATGTCAGGCAGTGACTAGTGGGGTGCCGCAAGGCTCGGCGCTGGGATCTCAGTTGTTTACTATATATATTAACGATTTAGATGAGGGAATTAAATGTGACATCTCTAAGTTTGTGGATGATACAAAGCTGGGTGGCAGTGTGAGCTGCGAGGAGGATGCTATGAGGCTGCAGGGTGACTTGGATAGGTTGGGTGAGTGGGCAGATGTATGGCAGATGCAGTATAATGTGGATAAATGTGAGGTTATCCACTTTGGTGGCAAGAACAGGAAGGCAGATTATTATCTGAATGGTGTCAGATTAGAAAAAGGGGAGGTACAACGAGACCTGGGTGTGCTTGTACATCAGTCATTGAAAGTAAGCATGCAGGTACAGCAGGCAGTGAAGAAAGCTAATGGCATGTTGGCCTTCATTGCGAGTGGATTTGAGTTTAGAAGCAAGAAGGTCCTACTGCAGTTGTACAGGGCCTTGGTGAGACCGCACCTGGAGTATTGTGCGCAATTTCTCCTAATTTGAGGAAGGACATTATTGCTATTGAGGGAGTGCAACATAGGTTCACTAGGTTAATTCCCGGGATGGCGGGACTGACATATGATGAAAGAATGGGTCGACTGGGCTTGTATTCACTGGAATTTAGAAGGATGAGAAGGGATCTTATAGAAACATATAAAATTCTTAAAGGATAACATAGAAACATAGAAAATAGGTGCAGGAGGAGGTCATTCGGCCCTTCGAGCCAGCACCCCCATTCATTGTGATCATGGCAGATCATTCACAATCAGTACCCTGTGCCTGCCTTCTCCCCATATCCCTTGATTCCACTAGCCCCTAGAGCTCTATCTAACTCTCTTTTAAATTCATCCAGTGAATTGGCCTCCACTGCCTTCTGTGGAAGAGAAATCCATAAATTCACAACTCTCTGGGTGAAAAGGTTTCTTCACACCTCAGTTTTAAATTGCTTCCCCTTTATTCTTAGACTGTGGCCCCTGATTCTGGACTCCCCCAACATTGGGAACAATTTTCCTGCATCTAGCTTGTCCAGTCCTTTCATAATTTTATACATCTCTATAAGATCCACTCTCATCCTTCTAAACTCCAGTGAATACAAGCCCAGTCTTTCCAATCTTTCCTCATCTGACTGTCCCGCCCTCCCAGGGATTAACCTCCTGAACCTACGCTGCACTGCCTCAACAGCAAGGATGTCCTTCCTCAAATTAGGAGACCAAAACTGCATTGATACACTACATCCACTGGCTCTCCTTCATCCATTGGACAGGCTAGAATAGATGCAGAAAAAATGTTCCCAATGTTGGGGGAATCCAGAACCAGGGGTCACAGTTTAAGAATAAGGGGCAGGCCATTTAGGACTGAGATGAGGACATTTTTTTTCACCCAGAGAGTTGTGAATCTGTGGAATTCCCTGTCACAGAAGGCAGTGGAGGCCAATTCACTGGATGTTTTCAAGAGAGAGTTAGATGTAGCTCTTAAGGCTAACGGAGCCAGGGGACATGGGGGACAAGCAGGAACGGAGTACTGATTTTAGATGATCAGCCATGATCATATTGAATGGTGGTGCTGGCTCGTAGGGCCGATTGGCCTACTCCTGCACCTAATTTGCTCTGTTTCTATGTTTTATTACAACATAGCAAGCCATTCAATCCATTGCAGCTCCTGCAGAGCAATCCTACCAAGGCACATTCACCCACTCCTGGTTACCTCTTGATTGCAACTTACACTCATTACATACCCTTGAATCTTTTTTAAAAAATCACTAATCTCAGCCTGTCTTTGGGATGTCAGAGGCTATTTACCAGAGTAACGGGCTGCACGGTGGCGCAGCGGTAGAGTTGCTGCCTTACAGCGAATGCAGCGCCGGAGACTCAGGTTCGATCCTGACTACGGGCGCCGTCTGTACGGAGTTTGTACGTTCTCCCCGTGACCTGCGTGTGTTTTCTCCAAGATCTTCGGTTTCCTCCCACACTCCAAAGACGTACAGGTATGTAGGTTAATTGACTGGGTAAATGTAAAAATTGTCCCTAGTGTGTGTAGGATAGTGTTAATGTGCGGGGATCGCTGGGCGGCGCGGACTCGGTGGGCCGAAGGGCCTGTTTCCGCGCGGTATCTCTAAAATCTAAAAAACAAAAAAAGTACCTGGTGGAAATCTAAGCGGCTGAAGTGAGGAAGTGCAAACTGAACAAGTCAGGATAGACCCTGGGTCACTGGAACTACCATGCAGCAATACTACATCACCCATGGCGCCCATTTTGGGCAACTTGGACAACCACACAGTTGGTTCCCACTGAGCACATCTCTCGTACTCCTGGTCCAATGTAACCGTGCTAATGTGCTGTGCAGGCTGTCCCCAGGTTACAGCAGTGTTCCGTTCACAAGAACTGTTTGCAGCCCAAATCGTTCGCAAGTCAGAAATGCACCTGCAAAACCGAGTTCCCACTCGGCACAAGATGCTTGCAGAGATGGGTTGATCCATATGTTGCTGGGGAAGGATTTCAAATCTCATTTTACTATTCATAATAAGAAAGGTGAGATTAACAGGCCACTCGAGTCTTCACCAGCCATTCGATCACGGCTGATGTTTCTTCCCTCTCAACCCCATTCTCCTGGCTTCTACACCTAACCTTTGACACCCTTACTAATCAAGAACCTATCAATCTCCGCTTTAAAAACACCCAATGAATTGGCCTCCACTGCCTTCTGTGGCAATAAATTCTACAGATTCACCACCCCACAAACTTGTTGTTACAACCTGGACAGGTGTAGATGCAATGATGATGGTTCCCCTGACAGGAATGTCCAGAAGCAGGGGTCACAGTGTCAATGTAAGTCAACCAGTTAGAAATATAGAAAATAGGTGCAAGAGTAGGCTATTCGGCCCTTCGAGCCAGCGCCGCCATTCACTATGATCATGGCTGATCATCCAAAATCAGTACCGAATTCCTGCTTTTTCCCCATGCCCCTTGATTCCTTTAGCCCTAAGAGCTAAATCTAACTTAAAATTTAGGACTGAGAAGAAATTTCCTCACCCAGAGGGAAGTGAACCTTTGGAATTCTCCATCCCATCTTTCAAGACTGAGATAAAAAGACTTTCAGATATTAAAGGTATCAAGGTACAGGAAAGTGGGACTAAATCGCAGACGATCTGATTAAAAGGTAAAGTGGACACGAGTAGCTCCACTGCCTACTCTTACTTTTATTTCTTATGTTCGTACATTTTTTATCATCAGATGCAATTTTTTTATCATCCTGTATTTGAGATAGATTGCTATCAGGATTTCATTGGTTACAGATTTTATCGCCAAACAATTTCCAGATGGCGACTGTATCAGGTTTGAATCTTTCAACGTCGATTTATCACCCAAAATTATATATATGATAGGCAAAAATGTCTCCACTAAGCTGTTTGCAAACTAATTTTCATCAAAGAACAATGCAATAAAAGTACACATTTTCAAAATCACATGCAGCATGATGTTCAGGACTTCTTTGCTGCAGCAGCCAAGCTGTGGTCAACATTCAAAGAGGACTTTGAAAACTGCCTCAGAAGGCAGTGGAGGCCAATTCTCTGAATGCATTCAAGAGAGAACTAGATAGAGCTCTTAAGGATAGCGGAGTCAGGGGGTATGGTGAGAAGGCAGGAACGGGGTACTGATTGACAATGATCAGCTATGATCACATTGAATGGTGGTGCTGGCTCAAAGGGCCGAATGGCCTACTCCTGCACCTATTGTCTATTCTATAACACTTGGAAAGATTACAGTTCCGAGGTTATGGAGAAAGAGTGGCTGAAAGATTAACTGTGTGGCCCTTTAAGTGAGGAGAAGAAGCATGTTCAGTCTAGAGGCCTCTTTCCATCATTCTGTGATGACTCCTTCATGTTACAAAGGGAGCTCACATGTAACCTCAAGAATGTTTCAAATAAAGGTCCAAACCACAAGGTGGCCCCAGGTTAAAAAGCTAGTCTGTATTGAATTAGTTGATCTCAGCTGGTGAGGGACATTACAAATGACCTTCATCCAGTTCGCCAGGTTTTCTGCCACATGACCTCTGCAGTTAAATAGTTTCATTGATACTCAATGTGAAGTCAGGAACTGGATGCCACCTGGCACCACTGGATATGTTTTTCAGCAGGTTTTCAGGATAAGAGGTCAAAAGCTGACAAGAAAACAGGAAAAATACATTACTACATGACTTGCAATGAAAGCTGCATTATTGTCTGCAGATGCATGAAGACAAATTTACTGTATGGAATGTGTAAGAGATTCAAGAATCTAGAGTGTATAAGTGTTGTATGTACTAATAATAAAACGGTGAAATTCTTGCTGCAGCTTATCGAACTCGTAAACACAACTGCACACTGATAATATTTTGTCATCAAAAATATAATAAATCAATATTATGGTATTATGGGTTTGTGCAAAAACCCAAGTCCGTGTTGCAACCAAAGGCAGTCCATAGAAGATCATAGTTGCTGAGGTTAATGTGTGTGTAGTGTTCGAGAGCATAATCATTGCTGGGAAGCAGCTGGTCTTGAAGCTGGTGATCACAGTTTTCAGGGTCCCTTACCTTCTTCCCATTGGTGGTAGGAAAATGAGAGCACGACCAGGTTGCTGTGGGTCTTTGACGACATTAGCTGCATTTTTGAGACAGCGCCTTCTATAAATCCCTTCAATGGTCAGGAGTCCGTGAGGTTTACCGTTCACTGCCATCCAGCTGCTCAGAAAAGGACAGGAAGGCCCTTCAGAGGGTCATCACGACGGCCCAGAAGATCATCGGCTGCTCACTGCCCTCCCTGGAGCACCTGTTCAGCCTACGCTGCCTCAGTAGAGCAGGCAAAATAATAAAAGATCCATCCCACCCCGGCCACCGTCTGTTTGTTCATCTGCCCTCTGGTCGACGTTTCAGGTCGATCAAATCCCGAACAAACAGACTTAAGAACAGTTTTTACCCCAGGGCCATACGAGAACTGAACACTACCTTCTGCACTAGGCAACACTGTAAAAAAATCTTTTGTACTTAATATAATTGTATTTATTTGTTTTTGCATTTATTGCATATATGTTTTTACGCACCGTCAGGATTGGCTATTTTTTAATTTCGTTGTACTCGTTGCAATGACAATAAATGAATATTATTATTATTATTATCTATTTTATTCTCGGGCGTTTGAGTTGACAACTAGTCAGTATGCTCTCTAATGTACACCTGTAGAAGTTAGAAGAGAGTATTTGTTGACATACCAAATTTCCTCAATCTTCTCAGAAAGTAGTGTCGTCGATGAGCTTCCTTTGTGATTGCATCCCTTGTGTTTAGTCCAGGACAGATGATCAGAGTTATACGTGCCGGGGAACTCAAAGCTGTTCACTCTCTCCACTGCCGTCTCATCGCAGAATCCATTGTGGATCCCTGGCATTCTCCTTCTGAAGTCAAAAATAAGCTCTTGGTCTTGCTAACATTGAGAGCAAGTCCTGGCACCATTCAAATAGATTTCCAATCTCTTCTCTGCACTCTGACTCGTCGTCATCCATTATTCGTCCAACAACAAAAGTTGGTGTTGGAGTTGTGTCTGGCTACATGAGTATAGAATGGAATGGAATGGAATACTTTATTGTCACATGTGACGAGGCACAGTGAAATTCTTTGCTTGCATACACAATGTATACAAATAGCGGCCACCTACAGTGCTGACAAAGTTACAAAGTACGCCGGCGCCTCTTTAGTTTTCTTCCCACCGCCCACAGCAGTTCCCCCCACACTGGGTCCTCCGTTGTTCTTCCCTCTCCCTCACAGCGGCTCCTCCACGTTCTCATCGACCGTGGGTCGACCTGCGAGGCATCGCCGCCACGGCCGCGAGGCTTCACCGCCGCCGAGGCCCCATCGTCGCGAGGACTCACTGTAGATCAGTCACTATATTCCTGATCCATGACGGGTATTCGTTTTAGACTGTTCCTGGAGTATCTTATCCAGCGCATGCGTGCTATCGAGGTTCAGTCAGACAGGGAGTGATCCGGAAGAATGTAGGGGCTTTGTCTACGGTCTGCAGCCTCGTGGTTAATAAAAGCTATTATAAAGTTAAACAACTTGTTGTTATTCACACAACTTCATACACGCACGGCCACCGCCGCCGAGGCCTCACCGCTGCCAACGTCCCACTTCACGTGCTTCCGCCTCGTCCATTGATCGACGGCATCATCGGCCGCTGCACCGACCTCTCCACCAATGTTGCCGGGTCCTCATTGGAGGCCTCCGTGGTGTCGACCCGGGCCCCAGCCGCGGGCTCCGTCAGCCGCTCCGCCGACCCAACCCGCGGGGCGAGGCTCCTCCAATCGAGAGAGTAGTGCAAGGGACTGAGCTCATCAGGTGCTCTTATGTGGAGGAATTGAGTTATCGAGGAGGAAGTATTGTTGTCAATTCAGACTAATCGTGGTCTGCCAATGAGGAAGCCAAGCATCCAGTTAGACAGGGATGAACAGACACTCAGTTCTCTGAGTCTGGTTGCAAGTTTGGATGCAATGATGGTGCTGAATACCAAGCTGTAATCGTTGAACAGTCTGACCTACATGTTCTTGTTGTCCAAGTGGTCCAGTACAGAGTGGAGAGCCTGCTGAATAGAGAAGATTGTATTCTCCACATTGTTCATAAGCTAAGGGACATCAATGTTCTCCCAATGCTGTAAGATTCTGATTTCATGGCGTGTTACCAGATGCCCACCGCTAGGGGATGGGGAATGATACACGTCTAAAATGATACTGATGAGGCCATTGTGGGATCAGCGGACTCGGTCATAGGTGGGCAGGGGGTCTTGGCCGGAGTTGAATAGATAACTGGGGAGTTCGTGTCCTCCATCATT
The DNA here is from genome assembly GCF_053455715.1 of Rhinoraja longicauda. Classification (NCBI taxonomy): domain Eukaryota; kingdom Metazoa; phylum Chordata; class Chondrichthyes; order Rajiformes; family Arhynchobatidae; genus Rhinoraja; species Rhinoraja longicauda. Next base: position 84,208,211 of record NC_135955.1, read on the forward strand.
TATCCTGAACTTTCCTGTGCACTTGATGAACGAGGTTCTTAATACCATCCTAAATGCTCCTCCATTTTGAGCCGTCATGGTCCAGAAATTCAGATTAGTCCATGACTTTGTTACATTTTTAAGGAGGCATTGAGAACAGCCTTAAATCTTATCCTCTCTGCACTCAGTATTAATATGTTAGTTTAGGAGAGATTACTGATGCAGGTTTGCTTATCCTGCCAGTGTATCTGGATGATCTTGTGGAAAAAGGTGGAATCTGGAGATATTCCACATCTCAGAAGACTCAACTCCAATTGATTAGCTTAAGGAAAAAGGAGATATGATCTCTTTGATCATGTACCAATTCATATTTCAAAGACAGACACAAACTATCAGGGAAGTAGTCTGAAATATCAGTCTGAAGAAGGGTCTCTACCCGAAACATCACCCATTCCTACTCTCCAGAGATGCTGCATATCCCGCTGAGCTACTCCAGCATTTTGTGTCTGTCTATACTGTAAACCAGCATCTGCAGTTCCTTCTGACATATCTCCTTTATTTCAGTCTGAAGAAGGGTCCCAACCCAAAATGTCATCTGCCCACTTCCTTCCAAGACCACTGAGTTCTTTCTGTAGTTCATTTTTTGTCATGGCCAAGGAAAGTATTCATCAAAGATTCACATGCACCTCCTCTAACCTCATGTACTGCATTTGGGGCTTGTGATGTGGCCTCCTTTATATCGACAAGACTAAGCAAAAACTAAGCGACCGTTTTGCCAAACACTTGCGCTTGGTCTGCCTAGGCCAACTGGATCTTCCGGTTGCGAACCATTTTACCATATTAGTCAAGATAAAACTGTCCGATGAACTTCTCGGCACCAGAAACGTGGCCTCTCTTGTGTACTGCCTCGGTGAGGTTTGCTGTACGATATTACCAGGTTGTATGCAAAACAATGCATTTCACTGTACCTAGGTGCATGTGACAATAGAGTATCATTGAATCCTTCCCATTCCCATAGCCACTTTTCTGTCCTGAGTCTCCTCCATTGCCAGAGTGAAGCTACACGCAACATAGAAACATAGAAAATAGGTGCAGGAGTAGGCCATTCGGCCCTTTGAGCCTGCACCGCCATTCAATATGATCATGGCTGATCATCCAGCTCAGTAGCCTGTACCTGCCTTCTCTCCATACCCCCTGATCCCTTTAGCAAAAAGGGCCACATCTAACTCCCTCTTAAATATAGCCAATGAACTGGCCTCAACTACCTTCTGTGGCAGAGAATTCCACAGACTCACCACTCTCTGTGTGAAGAAATGTTTTCTTATCTCGGTCCTAAAAGACTTCCCCCTTATCCTTAAGCTGTGTCCCCTGGTTCTGGACTCCCCCAACATCGGGAACAATCTTCCCGCATCTAGCCTCTCCAACCCCTTAAGAATTTTATATGTTTCTATAAGATCCCCCCTCAGACTTCTAAATTCCAGCGAGTACAAGCCCAGTCTATCTAGTCTTTCCTCATATGTAAGTCCCGCCATCCCAGGGATGGCCCTGTACAACTGCAGCAGAACCTCCCTGCTCCTAAACTCAAATCCTCTTGCTATGAATGCCAACATACCATTCGCTGCCATACCAACCTGGAAGAACAGCTTAGGTAGCTTGCAACCCAATGATTTGAACATTGAATCCTCCTATTTTAGGTTACAACACAAACCTCCATCCCTCTTTGTGCACCCCCTCCTGTTCCCTGTGCCCCACCTGGGTGTGCATCCATTTCTCCAGCTATCCCATCCCTTTCCCCTTTCACCTATATCCCTTCCTCATTTTCACATATCACCTTCTCCTCACCTTACCCTACACAGCCTTTCTGTGGCCTTTGTAAATTTCCCCGGTGTGGGACGAATAAAGGAATATATTATTATATTATATTGTCCAGTCATCTGCCAATGAACCTCCCACCTGTATCCACTTATTGCTGACCAGGCTTTGACCCAGCCTCACCTTTTATCCCCCCGCTACAATCAGTAGAAAGAAGGGTCCCAACCCAAAATGTCGTAGAGTGATACGGCGTGGAAACAGGCCCTTCGGCACAACTTGTCCACACTGACCCAGCTACACTAGTCCCAGCTACACTAGTCCCACCTGCCCACATTTGGTCCATATCCCTCTAAACCTGTCCTATCTATGTACCTGCCAAACTGTTTCTTAAACATTGGGATAGTCCCAGCCTCAACTACCTCCTCTGGCAGCTTGTTCCATACTACCACGACCCTCTGCGGGAAAAAGTTACCCCTCAGATTCCTATTAAATTTTTTCCCCTTCACCTGAAATCTACATCTTGTTCTCGATTCCCCTACACTGGGCAAGAGACTCTGTGCATCTACCCGATCTATTCCTCTCATGGTTTGAAACACATGTACATGTCATCCAACCATGATTTCCAGCAACCTTGCCTGACCGTCGAGTTACTGCAGCACTTTGTATTTTTATTCATCGACGTACTTTGGATATAAATAGGAAAAAAAACACAAATTGCTGTATTTTTAAGTTAAAATAAACTGATATTGATACTTTTCCCAGCTTCAGATCTCCACAAAATGACTCAAGACCAATAGCGTGATTTGAGTGAATACAGTAAAAGAAGAAAATGTTATAGACAACCATTATACATTACGTAAGAACTCATAAACAAGATAAGATTAATGCAAGGCAATATGTTTCGGTTTAGTCGATAAGGAGTACAGTTGACCAGAAGTCTGGTAAACACACATATTGCCCTCAGAACACTTGCATTCAAAGGATCTCAATTTCACGCCTCATCTATAAGGCAGCACCTCTATGATTGCAGCATTTCTTCAAATGTCAGCCTACATAATGTGCTCTCTCTCTATTTTGACACTTGATTCTATGAATTTCACATTTAGAGGTGAGACTGTTGCCAGATAGCCAGAGAGCTGCAACTCATTTACAGAAAAATTGTTATATTTTCTCTCTCTGGGGATCTTATATTTGGAGTCTCCCTTCAAACCAAAGAGTTGCTCAATTTATGCTAGATATGGGAATAAACAAACAGATCTGTGGGAAATCTCTATCATGATTTTTGAGCCAGGAGAATTTTGTGTTGGCTGTCTGTGCATCGTTACTTGTTATTTATTTACTGTTGTAAAACTGGCTATTGCTACTTTTGTAGGTCTCTAAACATTATCGACAAAGTCCCGACGAATGGATTGGAAGCGCTTCTATGGTTAACCTAAAATATTAATAAACAAAACATTGTGTACTCAGCATCTACATCATAAATTGATTGACGAGGAATACTTCTTTCAACAACCGTTTGACTCCAGAAAACTACACAACAATAACTAAACTACGATCTATGGACTGTATTTGGTTGCACGATTGACAATAGACAATAGACAATAGACAATAGGTGCAGGAGGAGGCCATTCAGCCCTTCGAGCCACCACCGCCATTCAATGCGATCATGGCTGATCATTCTCAATCAGTACCCCGTTCCTGCCTTCTCCCCATACCCCCTCACTCCGCTATCCTTAAGAGCTCTATCCAGCTCTCTCTTGAAAGCATCCAACGAACTGGCCTCCACTGCCTTCTGAGGCAGAGAATTCCACACCTTCACCACTCTCTGACTGAAAAAGTTCTTCCTCATCTCCGTTCTAAATGGCCTACCCCTTATTCTTAAACTGTGGCCCCTTGTTCTGGACTCCCCCAACATTGGGAACATGTTTCCTGCCTCTAATGTGTCCAATCCCCTAATCCCCAATCCCCTAAAACGGCACACAGTACTCCAGGTGCGGTCTCACCAGGGCCCTGGTGAGACCGCACCTGGAGTACTGTGTGCCGTTTTGGTCTCCAAATTTGAGGAAGGATATTCTTGCTATTGAGGGCGTGCAGCGTAGGTTCACTAGGTTAATTCCCGGAATGGCGGGACTGTCGTATGTTGAAAGGCTGGAGTAATTAGGCTTGTATACACTGGAATTTAGAAGGATGAGGGGGGATCTTATTGAAACATATAAGATAATTAGGGGATTGGACACATTAGAGGCAGGAAACATGTTCCCAATGTTGGGGGAGTCCAGAACAACTGTAGAAGGACCTCTTTGCTCCTATACTCAACTCCTCTTGTTATGAAGGCCAACATTCCATTGGCTTTCTTCACTGCCTGCTGTACCTGCATGCTTCCTTTCAGTGACTGATGCACTAGGACACCCAGATCTCGTTGAACATCCCCTCTTCCTAACTTGACACCATTCAGATAATAATCTGCCTTTCTATTCTTACTTCCAAAGTGAATAACCTCACACTTATCTACATTAAACTGCATCTGCCATGTATCCGCCCACTCACACAACCTGTCCAAGTCACCCTGCAGCCTTATTGCATCTTCCTCACAATTCACACTACCCCCCAGCTTAGTATCATCTGCAAATTTGCTAATGGTACTTTTAATCCCTTCATCTAAGTCATTAATGTATATCGTAAATAGCTGGGGTCCCAGCACCAAACCTTGTGGTACCCCACTGGTCACTGCCTGCCATTCCGAAAGGGACCCATTTATCCCCACTCTTTGCTTTCTGTCTGTCAACCAATTTTCTATCCATGTCAGTACCCTACCCCCAATACCATGTGCTCTAATTTTGCCCACTAATCTCCTATGTGGGACCTTGTCGAAGGCTTTCTGAAAGTCGAGGTACACTGACTCTCTCCTGTCAATTTTCCTAGTTACATCCTCAAAAAATTCCAGTAGATTTGTCAAGCATGATTTCCCCTTCGTAAATCCATGCTGACTCGGAATGATCCTGTTACTGTTATCCAAATGCTCAGCAATTTCGTCTTTTATAATTGACTCCAGCATCTTCCCCACCACTGATGTCAGACTGACTGGTCTATAATTACCCGTTTTCTCTCTCCCTCCTTTCTTAAAAAGTGGGATAACATTTGCTATCCTCCAATCCACAGGAACTGATCCTGAATCTATAGAACATTGAAAAATGATCTCCAATGCTTCCACTATTTCTAGAGCCACCTCCTTAAGTGCCCTGGGATGCAGACCATCAGGCCCTGGGGATTTATCAGATTGACTTCAGGGTTTTTTACACTAACATTGGGATTACTAAATTATTGATCATTGTTTATTATGTTATGAATATATGTTCTGTTGTTGGTACATATGACAATTAAACATTCGGGACTCTTGAATTAATTTTACCTTGAGGTTTGATAATTGTTGCACGAAAAAAACTGAACAATGAACAGCCAATTCCCAAGGTAGATATCTTATCCCAAGTATGGCAGATAATCACAATGGACTTGTGTTGCACATCAGATAGCCCCAAGATGTCTTAAAGCAGACCATAACAAATTAAAGACTTACAAAATATAGACTGGTGTTTTAGTTTAGTTTAGAGATACAGCGCGGAAACAGGCCGTTCGGCCCACCGAGTCCATGCCGACCGGCGATCCCAGCACATACACACACTGGGGACAATTTACACTTATACCAAGCCAATTAACCTACAAACCTGGTCGTCTTTGGAATGTGGGAGGAAAACAAAGATCTCGGAGAAAACCCCCTCGGTCACGGGGAGAACGTACAAACTCCGTATAGACAGCACCCATGGTCAGGATCGAACCTGGGTCTCTGGCACTGAAAGGCAGCAACTCTACTGCTGCACCGTGCCACCCTGTGTTGTAAAACATGAAGCTGAGTTATACATCCAAAGTTCCCATAAATAGAAAAAAAAAAAAAATTTGTGTTTGATAATGTTGTTTTAACATAAATATTGACCAGCGTTAATCTGAGAAATCCAGCTACAGCCAAAATTGTGGCACTATGGGGACTCAACTGGACAAGTGGGGTTCAGCAAGGGCAACAGAGGTGAGAGATTTGATAGTGAGGGACCTGGATAGATGTTTCCGTAGCAATGTACATGAATCCAAGATGGTATATTGTTTCCAGGGTCAATAATGTCACAGAACAGTTACAGGGCAATCTGATGGGGGGAGGGAAAGTTTAGTTTAGTTCAGAGATTCAAGTCAAGTCAAGTCAAGTCAAATTTATTTGTCACATACACATACACGATGTGCAGTGAAATGAAAGTGGCAATGCCTGCGGGTTGTGCACAAAAAGAATTACAGTTACAGCATATAAATAAAGTTAATAAGTTACTATTAGTGTCGACAAAAATTTAGTCTCTGGGGTTATAAAAGTTGACAGTCCTGATGGCCTGTGGGAAGAAGCTCCGTCTCATCCTCTCCGTTTTCACAGCGTGACAGCGGAGGCGTTTGCCTGATCGTAGCATCTGGAACAGTCCGTTACTGGGGTGGCAGGGGTCCCTCATGATCTTGCTTGCTCTGGATCTGCACCTCCTGATGTATAGGTCCTGCAGGGGGACGAGTGTAGTTCGCATGGTGCGTTCTGCCGAACGCACTACTCTCTGCAGGGCCATCCTGTCCTGGGCAGAGCTGTTCCCAAACCAGACTGTAATGTTGCCGGACAGGATGCTCTCTACAGCCCCAGAGTAGAAGCAATGAAGGATCCTCAGAGACACTCTGAATTTCCTCAGTTGTCTAAGGTGGTAAAGGCGCTGCTTAGCCTTACCCACCAGTGCGGCAATGTGTGTTGCCCACGTCAGATCCTCTGCGATGCGGACTCCCAAGTATTTAAAACTGCTCACCCTATCCACAATAGACCCATTTATCTCCAGTGGCGTGTACGTCCTTGGATGTTTAGCCCTTCTGAAGTCCACAATCAGCTCCTTTGTTTTAGTGACATTCAAGAGGAGGCTCTTGTCCTGACACCAGAGTGCCAGATCAGCCACCTCCTCCCGGTAGGCCTTCTCATCGTTGTTGGAGATCCGGCCCACCACCACAGTGTCATCAGAGCAGTGATACAGAGCAGAAACAGGCCCTTCGGCCCACAGAGTCCATGCCAACCATTGATATCCTGCACACCAGTTCCTTGTATTCCACTTTTGCACCCTACACATTAGTTGCAATTTATAGAAGCCGGCCTACAAACATGTACGTCTTTGGAATGTGGGAGGAAACCGGAGAAAACCCACGCGGTCACAGGGAGAACGTACAAACATGTACGTCAGCCCCTATAGTTAGCCCCCATAGTCAGGAGCAAACCCGGGTCTCTGTCACTGTAAGGCAGCAGCTCTAACGCTGTGCCACTGTGCCGCCCGAAAGGGCTTATCTTTGTGCCCGAATGCCCTGCAATAGCTAATAGAGAGAGGAATTGTAGGTGAAACTAAAGATTGTTTTGGTAGAGAGTCAGTACAGAGGGACTGAATGGCTTCTTTCTTTGTTGTAATCATTTCAGTCTCATATCACCAGCATAGAATTTATGCAATTTATCTTGGACAGGTTTTGATTTGGTGGATAGTTGATCTTAAGTCTACAGCACAAACATGTCCATGATTTGCAATTTATAGAACCTAAGTAATGATTAAGATGTCTGACATTACGGTTATGATAAAACTAAATGTTATTTCTTGGTGGCACAGTGGCGCAGCGGCATAGTTGCTGCCTTTCAGCGCCAGAGAACTGGGTTCAATCCTGACTAAGGGTGCGATCTGTATGGAGTTTGTACGTTCTCCCTGTGTCTCCGTGGGTTTTCTCTGGGTGCTCCGTTTCCTCCAACACTCCAAAGACTCAGGTTTGTAGGTTAATGGCTCCTGTAAATTGTCCCTAGCATGTAGAATAGTGCTCGTGTACGGAGTGATGCCCGGTCGGCGCAGACTCGGTGGGCCCAAGGGGCTGTTTCCACGCTATATCTCAAAGTCTAAAAAGTAAAGTAATTTAAAAGGGGGATACCAGCAAAAAATAATGGACTTGACTTCTGGAAAATACTGACAGAAATCTCGAATTCCATATAACAGAAAATAATGTCAAAGTAGGTAACATGGCCTTAATTATTGCATAATACGGAATAAGCATTTGACAGCAATGTTTGCATTGATGTATGCAGAAAGAGCAATTAGCTTGTCATCAGCACCATATATTTAGTTATTGTCACAAAAGGCCTTTTGTCTGGTGTATTCACCAGGATTCACTAGGATTCCCACTTTAATAACAGAGCGAGACAACTTTAAATACCATGAATTTCCTGTCAGTATTGTACAAAGAATTCAGAATACACCATGAGGGGAATATTAGAAAATCTATCATTTGTTTCAAAATCACACTAGAATGTTTCCATCAGCTGCCAAAGTAAAGATCCGTAGGACACAGTTCTAATGTGCAACTTCAGAAGCAGCCGTAATGTCTTTATTTTTATCATCTGGATTATCACTCATAAAAGCACAGGTCTTTCGCTTTGAATAATGATGTTATTTGAGACAATGACAAGCATCTTTTAAACGTCTTGCAGGCTTCGATGCCAGATGCATGTGAAGGATTATAAATTAGGTGAGAGAACATGCTCATAAGATCCAGTCCTAAGGATAAGGTGACACACATACACAGTTAGTCCTAGAGAAAAACAAGTAATACATATTCCCAGAATTCAGAAATGGGGAAGTCTTTAAATCATTTAGGAGTGTTAGTGTTTAGCAGCCTTGTACAAGCAGTAATCCATGTCTGGTAATGATTTAGCATTGTGAAATCCACCACAAACCATTGGGAATATAACAGAGGCACACGGAAGTCTTAACAGTGAGGCTCGTTAATGGCATTTTTAATATAGGCAAATTAAATTGTATTTGAACCTGGGGCTTGCTGCTTTTCCTCTTTTAAAAGGCTGATGTCTTACTGATAACTTTGAAGACAGCATAATTCCAGTAGAAGTGGATTCTGTCAAAGAATAACATTTATTTGAATTGAATAAAGAAAGTAATCTTCTGTTTAAAAAAATGAGCGCAAAACCTCTAATTTGCACATCTTTTGATGTTTTCAACAAAAGAGAGCACGGTTTCATTTATTCTTGAGGATTCTATCAGCTGTAGAATGCAAGGTTTGTAGATTTTTTATATTATTTCTGTTTATACAGTTATATTTTTAATTTATTCTGGATATAGATTCCATGTCAGTTATCTGCAGAGTACACTCCTTTTATGTTGCTCTTGACGGTAATTGGTATTGGCATAAAAGGAGCCCATCAGTTCAAAAAATACACCTACACAGGTGTTGATCAATTGATCATTACACAGAAAGGCTAGCGGGTATGTACATAGTTTTGCAGTTGGAAATTGGTTAAGACTGATTAAAGATTAATCATTGTATGAAGCACACTGATGAATTAATGAAGGAACACCAAATGGTTAAGATTTTTTGTCAGTATAGCTTCATACAATGCTTGTGCTGAAACAACAAGAAATGTGTAGGAAGGAACTGCAGATGCTGGTTTACACTGAGGATAGACACAAAATTCTGGAATAATTCAGCGGGACAGGCAGCATCTCTGGAGAGAAGGAATGGGTCTGAAGATCTCAACCCTAAATGTCACCCATTGCTTATCATCAGAGATGCTGCCTGTCCCGCTGAGTTACTCCAGCATTTTGTGTCCATCTTCGGTTTAAGCCAGCATCTGCAGTTCCTTCCTACACATTTGATCTACCATGAACTTTATATAATCATAATCATCATAATCATACTTTATTAGCCAAGTAATTTTTGCAACATACGAGGAATTTGATTTGCCATACAGTCATACCAATAAAAAGCAGCAAAACACACAAAATACATTTTAACATAAGCATCCACCACAGCGACTCCTCCACATTCCTCACTGTGATGGAAGGCAAAAAAAAAAGTTCAATCTCTTCCCTTCTTTGTCCTCCCGCGGTCGGGAGCCTCGAACCTTCCATTGACGGGATGATCTTGGCTCCCTTAGCTGGAGGTTGGGCCCTCCGCGTTGGGGCGATCAAGCTCCCGCATCGGGTGGATCTCAGCTCCCCTGCGCCGGGCCATCGGACTTCGGGTCGGAGCTATGCAAACCTCTTGCGACTTTGGAGCTTCCCGACATCAGCCTCTACCCGAGACTGCGAGCGCCTCGATGTTGGAATCCACAGGCCGCAGTTGGAGCGTCGATCCCAGGCAAGGGATCGCAGGCTCCGATGGTAAGTCCACGACCCCGTGGTGGGGCTCAGTCCGCCTCAAGCAAGGCTTCCAGCTCCATGATGTTAGGCCGCAGAGCGACCGGAGATACGATCCGGAAACAATCGCATCTCCGGCAAGGTAAGAGATTGAGAAAAAAGTTTCCCCTGACCCCCCCCCCACCTCCCACATAAAACAAAGCAGAGAACATTAACACATACTTTTTTTTTAGAGATACAGCGCGGAAACAGGCCCTTCGGCCCACCGAGTCCGCGCCGCCCAGCGATCCCCGCACATTAACACTATCCTACACACACTAGGGACAATTTTTACATTTTACCCAGTCAATTAACCTACATACCTGTACGTCTTTGGAGTATGGGAGGAAACCGAAGATCTCGGACAAAACCCACGCAGGTCACGGGGAGAAAGTACAAACTCCGTACAGACGGCGCCCGTAGTCAGGATCGAACCTGAGTCTCTGGCGCTGCATTCGCTGTAAGGCAGCAACTCTACCGCTGCGCTACCGTGCCGCCCACTTTAAAACACACTAAAAATAACAAAAAAGACGAAAAGACAGACAGACCGTTGGCGAGGCTGCCATCGCTGACGGCGCCACCCGGATATAGGTTGCATCATTTAATTTGGTTTGCATTATTATAGTTTGGTTATCCAGTATTACTGATAATTTATTGTATTATTGATTATTGTGTATGTATTTGTTGTGTTGTTGGGTTATTGTGCCAGTGAAGCAACAGCAAATAAGAATTTCATTGTTCGGTGCATATGACAATTAAACTAGTCACAGAATGGCAAGCAGTGATTAGTGGGGTACCGCAAGGGCCTTGCTTATTTTGGCTACTTTTTAAATGATGCTGCAGTAAACAGTGCGAAGTGCGATTTGCATTAAATGCATTTGACCACCTGCAGTACACATCTTTGTTTAAATGTCTGTGAAGACTCCTTTGGCCAATTCACTCTATCATTTTCTTTGTCATTTGCAGTCGCAGCTCAATGGGAACTGAGCCAAATAAGATCTCTTCCACTGTGACTGTTTGGTTTGATGTGAAAGCTGCCCAGTGCTTTAATTGGCTTCTCCACAGGACACCTTCAATTAGCACCTCATTATAACACAGACATTGCACTTCAGCATAATCAGTCTCGGAGAGTGACATTGCAAAGGACAAAAAGGCAGAAATTCTGAAACAATTCCAGCCCTATGAATGGGATCCAGGAATCTGTGCAATCAACATGATAGTAGACCAACAATTTGCTTTTCTGTGGATTATACCCTGGTGTTGAATAGCTCCATGTTTATTTTAATTAATGTAAATATTACATGCAAGTAGTTGCATGATTCATTGTCTAATTGTTCGCTCTCGTTATTAATCTTCTTACTCGAGAATAATAAATAATTTATGATTTGTTTTAATTTTTCTTATTACGAATGCATCTGCAGCATCTATCTGCAGTCTCTATCTGCAGGATATATCTGCTCCTATATCTTCCCTATATGAAAGTGTAAGAAAATAACTGCAGATGCTGGTACGAATCGATGGTATTTATTCACAAAATGCTGGAGTATGGCGAGTCCGAAACTTGCTAGTTGTAGACGAAGTTTATTGCAGCCGCAATACACGAATACAGAATCAAAACAACAAGTTACAGGACAACCAATATAAACTTACTGTCTTCCTTGAAGACTTCGCCGAACTGGCTAAAACGGGCGCCAAACGCGCACCTGACATCGCTGGCCAATCAGCGATGTCGTTTGCTGGACCAATCCTCATGGTCGCGTTCCCACGTGACCTCGCTGGCCAATCCGAGGGTTCGACGACCTGGACCATTCTCTATGGTCGCTACATGACCCCCCCCAGAACCCGAGGTGCGGAACCTAGCAGGGAGCCGGATTTCGCGACCATAACGAGTACGGAGAGGGACAGCCTGAACCACAGGAGCCGGAGGTTCCGGACTTGGTGGAACAGCCGGAACGGGAGGTTCTGGAGGAACTACCGGAACGGGGGGTCCTGGAGGAACTGCCGAAACGGGGGGTCCTAGGGGAACTGCCGAAACTGGAGGTCCCGGAGGAACTGTCAGAATGGGGGTTTGTGGACTGGGCGGAACTAACGGAGGTCGGCCTCTTCTAGGGGTTTGACCGACCAGGACTGGTTGATCTGGGTCCAAATGGGCAGGTTTAAGCCGGGACACCGAGACGAGTTCACTCTTGCCGCCCATGTCTAAGGTGAAAGTAGCCGTTCCCTTACGTAAAACCCGAAACGGCCCTTGATAGACCCTCTGCAACGGGGCGCGATGGGCATCTTTACGCAAAAAAACAAACTCACAGTCCTTCAGGGAAGACGGTTCATGTACCATGGGACACCCATGACGTGAAGTCGGCACTGGAGCCAGGGAGCCCACCCGTTCCCGGAGAGCTGCTAACGCTGATGGGACTGTAGGGAGCAGGGCTGAAGTGTCCGGAAACAGATCTCCAGGTACTCGAAGGGTCGAGCCATATACCAGCTCTGCGGACGACGCACCGAGATCTGGCTTAGGAGCCGTCCGGATGCCCAACAGAACCCAAGGGAGTTGGTCTACCCAGTCTGGGCCTTCAAGCCTTGCACAGAGGGACGCCTTAAGTTGGCGGTGGAACCTTTCTACGAGTCCATTTGCCTGGGGGTGATATGCAGTTGTGGGTTGCAATTTGGACCCGTACAGTTCCGCCAGCGCGGCCCAGAGGGACGAAGTGAACTGTGGTCCTCTGTCAGTTGTAATAACTGCCGGGACCCCGAAACGAGCTACCCAGTGAAGGGCCAAAGTCCTAGCACAAGACGCTGACGAGATATCACACAATGGGAAAGCCTCTGGCCACCGGGTGAACCGATCCACCACCGTGAGGAGGTGGGTGTAGCCCCGGGAGGAAGGCAAAGGCCCGACCAAATCCACGTGGATGTGGAAAAAACGAAAAGCCGGGACTTCGAAATCCTGTACAGGGGGCTGGACGTGGCGCTGGACCTTAGCGGTCTGACAGGGCACGCAGGAACGTGCCCATCCCGCTACCTGTTTCCGCAGGCCATGCCAGACAAACCTCGCTGCCACCAAGGCAGAGGTGGAGCGGATGGACGGGTGTGCCAGCCCATGAATAGCATCGAAAACCCGGCGCTGAAGGGAGGGCGGTACTACCGGCCTGGGGCGAGGAAGAGAAACATCGCACCAGACTTTCGTGCCCTCCGACCCACAAGCTACCTGGGCCAACTTCAATCCCGAAGTGGTGGACTGGTACGTCGAAACGGTATCCGCCAGGAGCTGTGCCTCCGCGAGCTCCTGGGGATCCACTTCGCAGTCCACCGCCGAAATAGGGGGAAAAGCAGGTCTAGACAGGGCGTCAGCAACGGCATTCAGCTTACCCGCGATATGACGGACATCTGTGGTAAATTCTGAGATAGCAGTCAGGTGCCGCTGCTGGCGGGCCGACCATGGGTCAGACAATTTCAAAAAAGCAAATGTTAATGGCTTGTGGTCCGTAAATGCCACAAATGGGCGGCCCTCGAGGAAATACCTGAAATGACGGACAGCTAAATGGAGAGCTAGAAGCTCTCGGTCAAATGCGCTATATTTCAGCTCGGCCGAATTTAGTTGCCGGCTGAAAAACGCTAAAGGCTGCCAACGGCCACCAACCTGCTGCTCCAGAACCCCGCCCACCGCCACGTCAGAGGCGTCAACCGTCAGGGCCGTGGGGGCGGAGGGGCTCGGATGGACCAGCATGGTGGCGTCTGCCAAGGCTGCCTTAGCTGCCGTAAAAGCCGACTCTGCGGCCGGGGACCACAACAACTCTACCGGATTACCTGCAAGGCATTGGAAAAGTGGGCGCAGGACTCGCGCCGCTGCCGGAACGAATCTATGGTAGAAATTAACCATGCCTACGAACTCCTGCAGCCCTTTTACTGTGGTAGGCCTGGGGAAAGCCCGGATAGCCTCCACCTTCTCTGGCAAAGGGACAGCGCCGGCAGAGGTAATTCTGTGACCTAGAAAATCGAGAGCAGGCAGGCCGAATTGACATTTGGCGGGTTGAATAATGAGCCCGTGGTCTTGGAGCCGCTGGAACACGGTCCGCAAATGGGCCTGGTGTTCTTGCACTGAGGGGCTGGCTACCAGGATGTCGTCTAAATAAATAAACACAAAGGGTAAACCCCTGCCCACGCGGTCCATCAGTCGCTGGAAAGCCTGTGCCGCGTTCTTTAAACCGAAAGGCATACGCAACCATTCAAACAACCCGAACGGAGTAATAGTTGCAGTTTTTTGTATGTCCTCCGGTCGCACCGGAATCTGATGGTATCCTCGCACCAAATCGATTTTGGAAAACACCACCGCTCCTTCCAGTCCAGATGAAAAGTCCTGTAGGTGCGGTATGGGGTAGCGATCAGCCGTGGTGACAGCATTGAGACGCCGATAATCGCCACATGGCCTCCACCCCCCAGATGCCTTGGAGACCATGTGTAACGGCGAGGCCCACGGGCTGTCGGACTGACGAACAATTCCCATTTCCTCCATCTTCCTGAACTCCGCCCGTGCCACCACCAGTTTGTCTGGCGGTAGTCTCCTGGCCCGAGCGAAAACGGGAGGGCCTTCAGTGCGGATGTGATGGACTACACCGTGCTTAGCTGAAGGTGCGTCAAAACGTTGGACGAGCAGCTCTGGGAACTCTGCCAGAATCGCAGCATACGAGTCGGGGGCCGCGACGACGGCCTGGACAGTAGGGCTGGGCGAGGAGGCGATTGTCGGAGCGACGTGCTCGTCTTCAGCAGCGGGTCGGAGGTCGTTACCGCGGACATCAGGAACCAGTGAAAAAGCCCAGAGAAAATCTGCGCCCAGGATCGCTTGTTTGACGTCGGCTATGATGAATGGCCATTCGTACGTGCGGAGGCCTAAAGCAAGGGACATCTTCCGTGTGCCGAAAGTGCGAATTGGGCTGCCGTTAACCGCGATGAGGGTGGGACCTGTCTTACCCGATCTGGTTTCGAGGTCGGTCGGCGGCACTATGCTGACGATGGCTCCGGTGTCTACCAAAAATTCTGTGTCCGTGAATCGATCATGGACATAGAGGCGCCGGTTCTGGCCAATCGTAACTGCCCCTATGTACGATCGGCCGAGGCATTTCCCGCGAAGGTACAAGGCAAACGACAGTTGCGGGATTCGTTACCCCATCGTAGGTGATAATAGCACCAGCTGCGCTTGTGCGGATCTTTTTGGCGGGCTTTCGGGGAATTGGCGGGAGACGTGGCGCCATCTTTCCGTCGCTGTGGCGTGGTCACCGATGTCGAGACTTTGTTGATGGAATCACTGGCCTTGTTTTTTCCCGCTATGAGCGCGTCCGCTTTCGCTGCATATGCTTCGGGGTCCTTAAAAGAACAATCCGTAAGCAGCAGTCGGACGTCCTCGGGAAGTTTCTCGCGGAATGCCTGTTCAAACATCGGGCAATCCGTATGCTCACCGGCTAGCACCATCATTTCAGCCATGCGGACGGAAGGCAGTTGGTCTCCAAGCTCCGGTAGGTGCAGAAGTTTTGCCGCACCACCATGCTTATTTAACCCGAAGGTTCGCAGTAATGCCTTCTTCATGGTTTCGTATTTTTCTTCCGCAGGTGAAGTTATGATAAACCGCATCATGCGCTTGGTTGTGTCCGGCGATAGAGCGCTGACGAGGTAGAAGTACTTCGTGGAATCGTCCGACACCTTCTTTATGTGGAATTGAGCCTCGGCGTGGATAAACCAAGCTTGCGGTGCGTACGTCCAAAATAACGGAAGATGAACGCCTGCCGCGCCTGACTCCGGTGTGCCCTGCTCGGTCATCGTCAACGAGGCGTCGGGTTCCTGCTCAGTTGGTGATCGTCCAGATCACGTCGGGGTCACCAATATGGCGAGTCCGAAACTTGCTAGTTGTAGACGAAGTTTATTGCAGCCGCAATACACGAATACAGAATCAAAACAACAAGTTACAGGACAACCAATATAAACTTACTGTCTTCCTTGAAGACTTCGCCGAACTGGCTAAAACGGGCGCCAAACGCGCACCTGACATCGCTGGCCAATCAGCGATGTCGTTTGCTGGACCAATCCTCATGGTCGCGTTCCCACGTGACCTCGCTGGCCAATCCGAGGGTTCGACGACCTGGACCATTCTCTATGGTCGCTACAGGAGTAACTCAGCAGGTCAGGCAGCATCTCATGAGAGAAGAAATGGGTGACGTATCGGGTCGAGACCCTTCTTCAGACTCGTCTGGAACCGGAGCTGGAAACCCCGAGGCAGAAGATGGAGGCGCAGGCAAGTTCCAAGAAAGCAGATGTGGCTGTGGTAGCGAGTCTGTGTCAAAATGTGGT
The DNA here is from genome assembly GCF_053455715.1 of Rhinoraja longicauda. Taxonomy (NCBI): domain Eukaryota; kingdom Metazoa; phylum Chordata; class Chondrichthyes; order Rajiformes; family Arhynchobatidae; genus Rhinoraja; species Rhinoraja longicauda. The sequence continues at coordinate 84,224,617 of NC_135955.1, forward strand.
CGTAGAGCAGGAGGGCAGTAGAAATCACAGAGGGGGAGCAGCGAGAGAGCATGTTGCTAATTTACTCTCGTCGAAGAGAGGAGGAGAACCTCTTCAAAGTAGACATACCTTGAGGAGAAATCGCAGTGGAGCAACAGGTAGCGTAAGAAAATAACTGCAGATGCTGGTACAAATCGAAGGTATTTATTCACAAAATGCTGGAGTAACTCAGCAGGTCAGGCAGCATCTCAGGAGAGAAGGAATGGGTGACGTTTCGGGTCGAGACCCTTCTTCAGACGGAAGATATGAAATATGTATTTTAAATTTCCTCATCTTCCAATTGATAACACTTCTTAATTATTGATAATGTAGCTGGGCCCATAAACTGCTAACAAACACAGAGGTATCTGCATGTGAAACTGTCTTCAGTAATCTTCCTTAAGATTACGAATTTTGCATTGATTTGTAACCGATGGTGTAGCATTTTACTTGCGATATCATTACAAACAGGTCGGGGGAGGGGGTGGGGCGAGCCTTTGTTTCAAGAATACAGAGGGCAGGCCAGGAGCGGCACCAAATGTACTTAAAACCTAGTAAACAACCTAGTGAAGGTGCAACAAAGGACAGCATGTTTACTGAACAGCAAGATAGCATGTGAAAGGCAAAGCTTAGTGATCAAAGCTTTGTAGTCCTGCCATATCTGGTCATAAATGGTGATAGGCAATTAAACAGCTAACAGGAGGAACAGGGTCAAAGAATATCCCCATCTTACACGTTAGTGGGACCCACTATGTATGTGGCTGAAGGCAACATTGAAGCATGTGCAATCACGTTCATCAGAAGGAAGGTTCAGCTTGAGATTGCCACCATCACAGAAGCTAGTTTTAAGTCCATTCAATTCAAACGCATAATAACAAGAAATGGCTGAGAGAATTGGACACCGCAAATGCCATGGCACTGATACCACACAGCTGTAATTTGAATACGTACTCCAGAACCAACTAACCCAGGTGTGCCCTGCCAGAAAAGCCAGGATAAATCTCATCTGGATAGTTACCGCTCAAACAGTAAACAGTCTGTTCTCAATCATTACAAATGTGACATCAAAAATGCTTTCAAGTGGCACTCGTTGACTACTTTTAACTAAACTGGACCAGAACCAAATTCTTCAGACCGTTCTGAAGAAGGGTCTCGACCCGAATCGTCACCCATTCCTTCTCTCCAGAGATGCTGCCTGTCCCGCTGAGTTACTCCAACATTTTGTGTCTTTATCTTCCTGCAACCTATAAATACTACATGGTTTCCAAGGCCTGGACTGAGAAAGACAGCAGTCCTTCTGACAATTTGAAGGTGCTGTTTATTTTACCTTAGCGGGTCCTGTCCCGCTAAGGCACTCCAGCATTTGGTGTCTATCTTCGACAACCTCCGCCTCTCTGTCTGAGTGCTTCTACAACAACACTCAAGAAAGTCATCGCCATCCAGGACAATTCTGTCAATTAAAGCACCGGACATCTTTCTCATCAAACACTTGACTGCCACCTCATCTACACCATATTTACTCATTCCCTACACCACAGGAACATTTTTACTGCAGTGTGTCCTATCTACTACATTGACTGTAGTTATTCACCCAGGCTATTCATAAGTTCTTGAGTGATAGAAGTAGAATTAGGCCATTCGGCCCGTCAAGTCTACTCCGCCATTCAATCATGGCTGATTTATCTTTCCCTCGTAACCCCATTCTCCTGCCTTCTCACCATAACCCCTGACACCCGTGCTAATCAAGAATCTATCTATCTCTGCCTTAAAAATATCCATTGACTTGGCCTCCACAGCCATCTTTGGTAATGAACTCCACAGATTCACCACCCTATTCAAACTGCATCATTCAAAGTCATGACTTCAACCAATGAGAAAGATAAAAAGATTTTGTCACACTGATGTTTTTCTATCCAAATTGCACATTTTTGTAACTTGGAATATATCATCATTCTTTCACTGTTGCTAGGAGTAAGTTCTGGGCCTTCCTACCGAACCACAGTGTGGGAACACCCACAGCAGAAGTGCAATGGTTGGAGAAGGTAGCCCACCACCATCTTCTCAGAGACAGTTGGGGATGGGCTATATATGTTGGCCTTGATAGCTGTAAACACATCATGAAAATTAAAGAAGTTAAAAAGAAAGCGGGTCAGATACTCCAAGCAGGGAAAGAATACCATCCAACTTTGCCGTGATTTGTAAGATACTGGGCCAAGACATCATGTAAGAAAATAACTGCAGATGCTGGTATAAATCGAAGGTATTTATTCACAAAATGCTGGAGTAACTCAGCAGGTCAGGCAGCATCTCGGGAGAGAAGGAATGGGTGACGTTTCGGGTCGGTGGCCCGAGTCCTCAGGCCGCCGAGGACAAAGGGGGGTGTGTTGGAAGGAACTGCAGATGCTGGTTTAAACCGAAGATACACACAAAAAGCTGGAGTAACACAGCGGGACAGGCAGCATCTCTGGAGAGAGGAATGGGTAACGTTTTGGGTCGAGACCCTTCTTCAGAAAGGGGAACCCGGAGTGGAGGGCTGCCGAAAACTAATGGGGGGGGGAGGGGAGGGGGGACTATTGGGGCAAAAAAAGGGATACTTTGTAACTTTGTCAGAGCCCGCTGCATGGCCACTCTTTGTATGCCTAGGTACGCAAAAGAAAGCATCTCAATCTCAGTCTCTCATTCTCAATCTCACGTCCTTCAAAGGAAGAAGTCCATCATTGATCAGAATCTGAACTCGACCATGGTACCAAACTGGATCAGAGGCTGGGTGTTCTACGGCAATCCAATAAATGTCAAAAGCTTGTAGCTTATATCAAAATCAAATAATTTAACCACAATAAAATAGACATCCATCAGTCTTGCCAAGACATATGATCTGGATCATAAGATGCCCACTCAAATTCATTAGGTACATATTAGTCACCTATTGCCCATATAGTCAAACACTAATTAAAATAGACAATAGGCAATAGACAATAATTGCAGGAGTAGGCCATTCGGCCCTTCGAGCCAGCACCGCCATTCAATGTGATTATGGCTAATCATTCTCAATCAGTACCCCGTTCCTGCCTTCTCCCCATACCCCCTGACTCTGCTATCCTTAAGAGCGCTATCCAGCTCTCTCTTGAATGCGTTCAGAGAATTGGCCTCCACTGCCTTCTGAGGCAGAGAATTCCACAGATTCACAACTCTCTGACTGAAAAAGTTTTTCCTCATCTCAGTTCTAAATGGCCTACCCCTTATTCTTAAACTGTGGCCCCTTGTTCTGGACTCCCCCAACATTGGGAACATGTTTCCTGCCTCTAACGTGTCCAACCCCTTAATAATCTTATACGTTTTGATAAAATCTGGAATCTCCTTCAATTATTAAAATTGTGTATATTCTTTTTACAAATCTTGCTGAACTCTCAAAGTGCTCAATTACAGTGAGATTTTGACTTTCTTTATGAAGTAATTTAAGATCTTTCAACAAAGGAGAATGATTTTTTGTAGTTTGGGGGCGCTTTGAAAAATTGAAATAAAACTACAAGGCAGGTATGTAAATCATTTAATTTAATTTCATATGTGAAGAGTGTTGTGTTTTTTTATTGTTAGTACATAAGGCTGAGATTTGCAATGTAGCAAATGTAGTGGCCGAGCCAAATGAGAAGAAATGTGTTAAAAGTCTGGTAAAGGATATGCACTTTAAGGATGCTCCAATAGTTTTTCTAATGTGTAGGAAGGAACTGCAGATGCTGGTTTACACCGAAGATAGACACAAAATGCTGGAGTAATTCAGTGGGTCAGACAGCATCTCTGCAGAAAATGAATAGGTGACGTTTCGGGTCGAGACCCTTCTTTAGACTGATGTTTCTAATGTTACAGCTCGGCATATCCTTCCATGAGGCCAAGTGAAACGAGGGAACATTGTGGTTTAACAAAGAACACAGAAAGAAATGCAAGAACAGCAAGCATAAATGAGGTGCCAACTCGGTGGACAACATGAATGTTGAACAGTATAAAAGTAGGAAAATAACTGCGGATGTTGTACAAATCGAAGCGAAGCTGGTTCAGTTGGCGCAGCGGTAGAGTTGCTGCCTTACAGTGAATGCAGTGCCTGAGACTCAGGTTCGATCCTGACTACGGGCGCCGTCTGTACGGAGTTTGTACGTTCTCCCCGTGACCTGCCTGGGTTTTCTCCGAGATCTTCGGTTTCCTCCCACACTCCAAAGACGTACAGGTATGCAAGTTAATTGACTGGGTGAAATGTAAAAATTGTCCCTAGTGTGTGTAGGATAGTGTTAGTGTGCGGGGATCGCTGGGCGGCGTGGACTCGGTGGGCCGAAGGGCCTGTTTCCGCGCTGTATCTCTAAATCTAAAAAAAAATCTAAAAATGCTGGAGTAACCCCTAGATGCTGCCTGACCTGCTGAGTTACTCCAGCATTTAGTGATACCTTTGAACAGTATAGGCGTCATGTCACAGGCAGAGCATCTCATAACCAATCAGTGTTCTGCAGTATTGATGTACGAGGCGGTGAATAATAGATATGTGAGTACATAAACAACAGGAAATAAAGCATGCACACACAGCTTCATACTCTATATGAGCAACACAATCTAGAGGTGATAAGAGGCCAGGAACTTTTGTATTACAACACAATACAATACAATACAATATATCTTTATTGTCATTGTACCCAGGGGTACAACGAGATTGGGAATGCGCCTCCCATACGATGCAATAATTTAAGTAATTTACACATCATACAGCGATCGAGCAGGCCTTTTGGCCCAACTGGTCCATGCTGACCAAGTTGCCCAACCGAGTTACTTCCACTTGCCTATTCATGCCACCCATGTTCTTTTCTAAATTGTTAACAGAAATAACAAAAATCAGTGGACTGGGCATTTGTCAATTACCATCTTTAAAAGGCCTTTAAAAGGAACAGGAAGTGGCAGCGCTGTGCAGCAGCTTTGGCTCACCTGCAGTCCGTTTGCCTTTTGTGTTTTTTTGTGGTTTTTGTCTTAATTGTAGTGTTTGGATGTGATTTCGTGTTTTTTGTGGTTGGGTGGTATGTGGGGGGGGGAGTATTAAAAAATCCGTACGGAGTCTCTTCTGAACGGAGACGCGACCTTTTTTCTGGGTTGTGTCTCCGTTCCCGCTGCGGCCTACCATCGGCCAAACACCTGGAGCTGGTGGCCTCCAGCTGGGACCACCTGGGGCTCTGGTTCGCAGAGCCCGCGGACTGTACTCACCACCTGCGGAGCTGGCTGCCTTCGGAGGCTGTGGTGGCGCTGCGAGTGCGGCTGCGACTCGCCTTCAGAGGCTCCGGAGGCTTCGGCCGCGGGCCGCCTGGACCTCGGAAGCTTGCAGGCCCCTGAGTGGGGGCCGACCTCGGCAGCTCTGGCAGTGGCAGCGCCTTCATCCGTCCCGAATCGCGGGGCTTGGGTCGGCCCGCTGCGGACCTTCACCGTCCGGCGCGGCTTGAAATAGGCCGCAGGATTTTCTCCGCCCGGCGGGGGCTTCGATGTCGGGAGCCCCGACGTGGCAATTTCAACAGCCTGACCGCGAGAGAAGACGACAGGGAAGAAAAAGACATTCTGGCCTTCCATCACAGTGAGGAGGTGACTGGAGGAGACTCACTGTGATGGATGTTTTTTTTTGTTTTATGTTGGTTTTGTGATTGTGTGTGTTATTGCTTTATTTTTATTGCTTCTTATTGATGGACTGTGGGTAACGGAATTTCATCCAAAAACATGTTTTTGGATGACAATAACGGCTATTCTATTCTATTCTTCTTCTATTCTTCTGTCACCTGCTATAGCACCCATCAGCATTGCTAGTTGCAAACAAGTATTTTCTTGATTCTCAAAGTCTTGCTCTTAATTAATAAAGAATGATCCAGGAATATGGGTGCATGCACCATCTACAATAAGAAGATAGACACAAAATGCTGGAGTAACTCAGTGGGTCAGCCAGCATCTCTGGAGAGAAGGAAAGGGTGACGTTTCGGGCCAAGACCCTCCTTCAGACCCGAAAAGTCACCCATTCCTTCTCTCCAAAGGTGCTGCTTGTCCCGCTGAGTTACTCCAGCATTTTGTGTCTATCTTCGATTTTAGCCAGCATCTGCAGTTCTTTCCTGTACCATCTACAAGATGCCTTGCATAGCTTACCAAGACTACTTCAACAGCGAATGCAAACCTGCAACCTCAACCACCAAAATAGACAAAGGCAATCATGTAACTTCCATGACCTCCAAACTTCTCTCCAAGTGACACACCATCCTGAACTGGCAGTACATCATCACTGCCAGTCATATGTTTACTCGTCTTATTTTAATATCTCAGCAGAGGGTCAAAAAAACATTAGGCTGATAAATTAAATTGGAGGATTAGAAAGGAAGTAAGGAAAATATTTTACTCTGGAACTCTCTGCCTGAAAGAGTGGCAGTGGGGGAAATGCTCATCACATTTAAAAAATACCCTTTACACATAAAACCTTACAGTTTAACAAAAATGGCTTGACACCCTATTTTCAACAGTGCTTCGGTTTGTGCAATAAATATTAGCTTGCCAGAGGCATGCACGCAGCACAAATGGTTAAAAAAAACAAAAAGAACTTTTAGTTTAGGAGTTTGTAAATCCTCCCCATGACCCACATGGGTTTTCTCCGAATGCTCCGATTTCCTCCCACACTCCAAAGACGTACAGGTTTGTAGGTTAATTGGATTCTGTAAATTGTTCCTAGTGTGTAGGATAGTGTTAGTGTGTGGTAATCGCTGGTCGGTGCAGACTCGGTGGGCCGAAGGGCCTGTTTCTGCGCTGTATCTCAAAACTAAACTAGACAAAAGTGCTGACATGCCAGATTTAGAAGAGGGAATAGCAGAAAGTGAGATCTGAGTGACAGAAGGCCTGTAGTTTGTGGGGTAATGGGAGTGCTTCATAAAAGTTAAAGGAATGGCTTGACAATCAGAGGACACAGAAATAGGCCAAAGCTTATGCCTATAAATAGATATATCCATGTTTATGCCTAGAGGGAATCAAGAACCAGAGGACAGAGGTTTGAAGGTGAGAGCGGAAGGATTTAAGAGAAATCTGAGGGACAACTTTTTCCATTCAGTGAGTGGTGGGTATATGAAAAGAGGTACATGGAGAGGTTTAGAGGGATATGGGTAAACACGGGCAAATGGGACAAGCTTAGATGGGGCATCTTGGTCAGCATTGACGAGTTGGGCTGAAGAGCCTGTTTCCGTGTTTATGGCTCTATGACGTAATGTAGCCAATGATGTAGGTATAGAGCCTCGAACTGTAAAACTTTGCCATTGCTCAAATTCAAGCTCAACCTGTGCCCCACATTTACTCCTGATTTCTTTCACTTCCATAAAAATCTCCATTTGTGTCCCTATCTTGTCATACTTTCCTGCCTAAAGCCAAGGTCTTGAATCTCTCTACCTTTGATTCCATAGTACCTTCATTGATCCTGTTCATCACAATCTCCAGTCAATTTAAATTATTCCAGTCTGCATCTTCACATGCCTTGACTTCTAAACTCTTATCATCCTAACCCTAATCAACTCTAATTCCTCCTAAATTCCACCAGCTCTGAGCCTCAGTTAGTTGACTTCAAGGTTCTCAACCCAAATTTCCAATGCCTCTGTGACCACATTTCATCCCTCCTCATCCTAACCAGAAGCTTTTTTCCCCTCATCCTTTTAAATACAAGCCACAAAACGTGGCCTTTCTGCATCCCAACACTATTCTTATCTCCCCTCATTCTCCTCCTGCTAAGTGATCACAGCTTTGTCCTTTCTAAATAGATTGCTTTTTGATGTCTTTATAATCTTGAATAGTGATTGCTGTTTTGTGGCAGAAGGTCAATTATTGATCTCTCCATTTCTTTTATGATTTCTGACATTAAAATTGTTGAAAACATTATTGCTCCAAGGCCACAAACAAGAAACACGACACAGTAATTCGTACTTTAACACATAATTACAAATGAAAGCAAGACTGGTTAGGCAGGGAAAAAATGTCATAATTTAAGGCCAGATTATTTGATCCAATTTCCTTTCACATCCTAAAAATGAGCGAGTTAGTAGCCTAGTTTAGTGTACTTTATTATTGTCACGTAAAATAGAGAAAAGCTTTTGTTTATGTTTTGTCCAGTCAAAAAGACGATACATGATTATAATCAAGCTGTCCACAGTGCACAGATACAGGATATAGGGTGCAAGATAAAATCTGATTAAAGGTCCATCAAAGGTCACCAATGGGGTAGATGGGAGGTCAGGATCGGACTCTAGTCGATGAGAAGACGGTTCAGTTGCCTGGTGATAGCTGGGAAGAAACTGTCCCTGAATCCGGAGGTATGCGTTTTCAAACTTCGGTACCTCTTTGCCAGATGTGAGAGGGCAATGACTGGGGTGAGACTGATCCTTGATTATGGTGGTGGCCTTGGTTTTCTACAGCGCATCTGTAGAAGTTGGTGAGGGTTTTTGGGACATGCTGAATTTCCTCAGCTTTCTAAGAAAGTAGAGGTTTTGGTGTGCTTTCTTGGCCATAGCTTTGATGTGGTTGGTCCAGGACAAATTGCTGGTGACATTTAGCTGTAAATTGTCTCGAGTGTGTCGATGTGTGGTAAGATTTTTGGGTAGAGGGAATTGATAGGAATGTGGGGAGAATAAAATAGGCGAGGGTGGGAATAGACTTGATGGTTCAAAGGGCCTGTTTCTGTGCTCTGCCCAAAGAGTCAAGCTAAGAGGTACAAGACCAAACTACTCATCCTCAACAGAATTAGGGGAATTCTCTGCCACAGAAGGCATTGGAGGCCAATTCACTGGATGAATTAAAAAAAGTTAGATAGAGCTCTAGGGGCTAGTGGAATTAAGGGATATGGGGAGAAGGCAGGTACAGGTTACTGTTTGTAGATGATCAGCCATGATCACAATGAATGGCGGTGCTGGCTTGAAAGGCCAAATGGCCTCCTCCTGCACCTATTTTCTATGTTTCTAGAACCTGGTGTCTTCTTAACCAGTATTGTACTGTCTATTATTGATTTCAGGTCCTCAGGAGAGGAAAAATGGCAAATTACTGATTTTAGAAATTATATTTTGAAGCAGCATTTTCCATAATTCTACGAAGGGTTTCCGTTAATGAAATTCAAAGGACTAATTGCTTCTCTGCAATGGTCTGTATAACGAAATCATCGCGTTTTAAACGTTGTTTCGAAACTGCAACTCAGTGTGGGTAAGCAGTAACGGTTTAGCTTTGAGTTTGTCCGTTCTCATTGCTCTCCGGCCAGTTTAAACAAAGAGTGGGGTATAAATAAATGTTGTGGTGTTAATACAAGTGCTGGGACGGGACACGTTGCTATAATATCATACCAAAGATAGCAATACGCACATGTTCTGGGCAGTGAAATGGCCCAGGCCTGCAGATGACAATGATAGAGCTGGGGCAAAGCCCAAAGAAAGAAAGGACAAGCCAAGAATATCAAGATCATAACCTAGTTAATCAACATTTATTTAAAATTATCAGGAACAAAACAACCTGGAAAAGAATTAGGAAGCAGATTTGGGAGATTTGCAAGCATATGAAAAGTAACAATTGCAACGTACTATCTAAATATGGAAAGTACTAGTCAATGCATTTGTTGTTTTTGTACTGTGCATCATATCGGCTTTTAATGAGTACAATGCTGGTTAAGACAGAAGAGCTTGTTTCTAGATCTCTCCCATCATGATTTAAGTATATGCCAAACGGGACAGGCTGGACAGAAGAAAATAAAGAGACCATTGTTTCCCAAAACTGACATCTGGTAAATAAGCCCTGTTGTACAATAACAAAAAATGAGTGCTCACATTTTAAGCACTGCTGTAAGCAGCCATGGATCCCTTTGTTCCATGCTCTGACACTGATTTACTTCCATTTAGATACTAGCCAGTGACCGTCTTGATAAAATTGGCCACCTCTCCTCCCCTCTCACCCTTGCGATGTGGTTTCAAGGTAAACAAAAGTAGCTCCATTCAAAACAAAGAAAGAGGTTGGTTTGGATTCCTGAACCTCATTAATCAAGCTTAAGGCTTGGCAAGCCCTCCTGTTTGGATCAAATGTAGACATTCAATGACAAAAGTTTGCAATGCTTACAAAATCAAGTGGGAATTCACTTGGTTCAATCTAGAAATTCTTTCTGGAAATAAAAGAATGAACAAAATCCCAAATATGATTTTTGTTGGAACTTTTTTCATACTCCATATGATCACATTTCGCAAGAGTATTTGAGGTGAGCTGCCAGAACTCCCGAGGACTGCAGTTACGTTAAGTTTGTCACATAAATTGCATCCTCTATATTGGGAATGGGGAGGGAGAAACAAAGTTGGGGAAATTACAGGAAAATTACACTAACCAAGGACGTGCCAGTATAAAGTGTCAATATGCTTTCACGCGCTGATGGACTTCATCCTAGTGTCTTAAAGAAATGGCTGTCTTGAACTCGCCAAAATTCCCCAAATTTAGGGAAGGTACCATTTAATTGGAAAATGACCAAAGACATTTCTAATGACTAATGACTAACCTCTTTGTTCCAAAAGAAAAGATAGACAGAAAGCTGGAATCTACAGTCCAGCTACCTTAACATTTGTAGTAGGGGAAGGGTTAGCACCTATTATTAAGTACTTTGTAGCAAGACACTTAGAAAAAATCAACAATCAGACAAATGTGTTGCACATTTGTGAAATGGAAATCTTTGACTAAGTTATTGGAATTCTTTGAAGAGGTAACATGGGCCATAATCTCAGAATAAGGGGTAGTAGACCATTTAGGACTAAGATGAAAATCCTTTGCAATCTCTACCCTGGAGGGCCATGGAGGCTCATTCAATGGGTTCCTTCAAAACAGAGGTCAACATATTTCTGGAAATGAAGACAATCGAGGGATATATAGATAGTGTAGGAAAATGGAATAGTGTGGATAGTGTTGGATATGTGGATAATGTACAAAATTGGAATCAAGGTAATAAGATAATTAAGGTAATCAAGGCAAAGAAGATAATCCATGATCTTGATGAATGGCAAAGCAGGCTTGCAGTGCCAAATAAGTTTAACTTACCCTTCCATATCTCTGTGTCTCCCTCTCCCCTGACTCTCAGTCTGAAGAAAGGTCTCAACCCGAAACGTCACCCATTCCTTCTATCCAGAGATACTGCCTGTCCCTTGGCGTTACTGCAGCATTTTGAGTCTATCTTAAGTTTAACTCATGTTCTTAATTCTTACGTGTAGGAAAGAACTGCAGATGCTGGTTTAAACCGAAGATAGACAGAAAATGCTGGGGTAACTCAGCGGGACAGGCAGCATTTCTGGAGAGAAGAATGGGTGACATTTTGGGTCGAGACCCTTCTTCAGTCTCCAGTATTTTGTGTCTATCTTCGTAATTCCTACGTTCTGTTGTGAATAATGGGGAACTAGCAGATGTGCCATACTTAGATTTCCTGAAGCATTTGATATCGCTAAAAGTTGATGGTGCCGGCGGTAACATATTGGAATGGATAGAAGATTGCAAGCAAACATGAAAGAAAGAGTGCATATTAGTGGATTGCTTTTTTGGATGGCAAGACATAATGAATTGCGTGCCAGAGGGATTGGGACTGGGGCCTCATTGTTTTTACAAATTACATCTATCAAGGCACTGAATGTACGGCTGCTAAATTTGTTGTGACACACAGATAATAGGAAAGTATATTATGAAAAGGACATGACGAGGCTACAAAGTATAAGTTATTATTATTATTATGGATAGATTAAGTGAAGAGGCAAAGATCTGGCAATATCTGAGGTATTGACCACGAACATAACTGGACCGTCCATGTAAATATTATGGCTGGAAGGGCAGGTCAGTAGCTGATATCATGGGTCAAGTGACTATCCTGTTGAAATTCCAAACATTGTCCACCATCTGCAAGGCACATGTTAGGAGTATGATATATCGGCACTTGCCTGGATGAGCACAGCTCCAACAAATCTCAGGAAACTTGTCAAGACAAAGCAGTACAGTTGATCAACTCTCTATTGACTCTTCCACTCTACACAGACACCTATATATATTGACTAAATCTGTGGAATTCTCTGCCTCAGAAGGCAGTGGAGGCCAATTCTCTGAATGCATTAAAAAGAGAGCTAGATAGAGCTCTTAAGGATAGCGGAGTCAGGGGGTATGGGGAGAAGGCAGGAACGGGGTACTGATTGAGAATGATCAGCCGTGATCACATTGAATGGCGGTGCTGGCTCGAAGGGCTGAATGGCCTCCTCCTGCACCTATTGTCTATTGTCTAAAGCTCCATCTGCAACATGAAGATTCCAACCAAGCCCCTCTAAAAACTCCTAGACCCAGGACTTGGCACTCTTCTCTGCAATGCTATCCATGACCTCCCAAATCAGCAGGAATAGTCGACAAAATGGTCCTCCATGAAAATTCTCAACTCCAAAGCCCAGCAATACTCAACAACCCCTTACTATGCTTTCTATACACTCATGACAGTGCAGCCAAATTCTGCTCTTACTCCATTTAGAAGTTTGCAGCTCACACCACCATAGTAGGCCAGATCTTGAATAACGATGAGATGGGACGAGTGACCACAGTTCGATTAGGTTTAAGATAGTTATGGATAGGGAAAGAGAGGGCCCAAGTGGTAAAATGCTCAGGTAGACACAAAATGCTGGAGTAACTCAGCGGGATGGGCAGCACCTCTGGAGAGAAGGTATGGGTGACGTTTCGGGTCGAGACCCTAAAATGCTCATCTGGGGTAAGGCCAACTTTGAGGGAATGAGAGAAGGTCTCGCTCAAGTTGGCTGGAGCAGGTTATTTGAAGGGAAACGAGCATCGGCCAAGTGCGATATTTGTAAAAGTGTGCTAACAACAGCTTAGGATACGTACGTCCCCATCAGAGTGAAGGGCAAAGCAGGCAAACGTAAGGAAGCTTTGCTAACGAGGGAAATTGACGCATTGGTCAAGAACAAGGATGCATGGGACAGGTATAGGCAGCTGGGATCAAGTGCATACCTGGAGGAGTTTCGGGAACTCAGGAGTAAACGGAAAAAGGAGATCATTTGGGCAAAAAGGGGCCAGGAGATAACTGGCGGTTAGCATTAAGGACAACCCCAAAATACTTTATAAATATGTAAGGGGGAAAAGGGTAACTAGAGGGAGAGTGGGACCTCTCAGGAATTAAAGCGGTCATCTCTGTGTGGAGCCACAGGAGATGGGCAAGGTCCTCAATGAGTATTTCTCCTCTGTATTTACCGAGGAGAAAGACAGTAGGACGGAGGAACTTGGGGAAGTCAATGGAAGTGTCTTGAGAGAAATCAGTGTTACTGTCGAAGAAGTAGTGAAGCTACTGTCATGTATGAAGGTAGACAAATTTCCAGGGCCTGATCAGATATATCCGAGGACATTGTGGGAAACCAGGGAGGAAATTGTGGGAGCCCTGGTTGAAATTTACGTGAAATTGGAGATGGCGGACATATCATATCATATCATATATCTACAGCCGGAAACAGGCCTTTTCGGCCCTCCAAGTCCGTGCCGCCCAGTGATCCCCGTACATTAACACTATCCTACACCCACTAGGGACAATTTTTACATTTACCCAGCCAATTAACCTACATACCTGTACGTCTTTGGAGTATTGGAGGATAATATGTTGTATGCTACGGCTGATGGGGTGGAAGGTGAGGACAAGGGGGACTCTGCCCTTGTAACGAATTGAGGGAGAGGGAACAAGAGCAGAGCTGAGGGATATTGAGGAGACCCCAGTGAGAGCCTCATCTATAATGGAAGAAGGGAACCCCCGTTTCCTAAAGAATGAGGACATCTCCAATGCCCTTATCCTGGAAACAGGGTCCAATACATATTTCAGTTTGCATCAAGGTACCAAAGTGGAGATGGTCGAGAGCTTCAACTAGGTATAAATATCACCAGCATTGAGTCTGTCCTCACCTTCTCCATCATGGTCTAGTTTGGCTCAGCCACCAAGCACAACATCCGAAGCTGCAACGGATCGTTTGCACAGCTGAGAAGGTTGTTGGCTACAACCTTCCCCCCATTGACGAACTGTACACTGCAAGGGCCAGGAAGCGAGCGGGCAAGATCATCTCTGACCCCTCTCACCCTGGCCACAAACTCTTCGAAGCACTTCCCTCTGGAAGGCGACTCCGGACTGTCAAAGCAGCCACAGCCAGACATAAAAACAGCATTTTTCCTTGAGTGATAGTTCTACTCAATAACCAAAGTCCGTAGTCTCTTTTTTGCCCCGGTTTATTTTCACCCACATGTTTAGACCGTAATGTTGTATCTTTATTGTTTTGATGTGGTTATGCTTTATTCTTTATTGTTAACTGTATGTTTGTGTTGTCATTTGTGAGCGTAGCACCAAGGCACATTCCTTGTATATGCATACTTGGCCAATAAACATATTCATTCATTCATTCATTCATTCATTCAATTTGACCTGATCCAACCACATCGACTATGCATCAAAGAAAGCACACCAATGCCTCCACCTCTTCAACATCTAGGGAAATTTGGCATGTTCCCAATGACTCTAAGCAATTTCTATAGACGCACGATAGAAAACATCCTGTGTGAATGCATCACAGCTTGGCAAGGCAACTGTTCTGTCCAAGACTGCAAGAAAACACAAAGAGTCAAGGATACAGTCCAATCCATACCCCCCATTGACTCCATCTACACCACGCTGTCTCGGGAAAGCAGCCAAGGATTGCACACAGTCATCCTCTCTTCTCCCTCCCATCAGATAGAAGATACAAAAGCTTTAAAGCAATCCTGCCAGATTCAAGAACTTTGCTGTCCCTGCTGTTATCAGACTCTTGAATGGACCTTCCAAATGCTAACATTCTATTCCTGATTTTCCACTCTAACTTGTTATTGCTCTTGCACTTTTTTTTTAACCTGCAATTTTTAGATACTTATATACTGCACTTTTATTTTCACGTTTGCACTACTTCTGCAATCGCGAATGGTGTGATTTGGGTGGGTGGCATCTGTATACTAAAACTCTCGTTTGATTGTTTGTTTGTTTGTTTGTTCCTGAACTACAGCCACAACGGTACACGATAGCGTGACAATTTTAGGCCCACCTTACTCACCGTTGTCCCTTTGGTGCTAATGGAAGAAGTTTCATTGAAATCGGTGTTATATTTTTAAAGTTATCGTTTGGGCCCAATGGGTCCACTTGGTCTAGTACAAAATAAATTTGTTCTCTGTATCTCATTACATGTAACAATAAAAAAAACAATATCAGTACCAAACATTTGATTCCCTCAAACAATGGTCCCTAGTGGTTGCAAAGTCTATCACATACAAAATGCACTGCAGGTAGTCCTTAAGCCACTTCATGAACACTTCAAACCTGCATCCGCCAGCACCAAGATAAACATGGGCAGCAGGCGAGCAACTGAAGCCACCACCTGGCACTGGGGCGGCAAGGTGGCGCAGAGGTAGAGTTGCTGCCTTACAGCGCCAAAGACCCGGGTTCGATCCCGTCTACGAGTTTGTACGTTTTCCCCGTGACCTGCATTAGTTTTCTTCGAGATCTTTGGTTTCCTCCCACACTCCAAAGACGTCCAGGTTTGTAGGTTAATTGGCTTGATAGAAATGTAAAATTGTCCCTAGTGTGTGTAGGATAGTGTTAATGTGTGGGGATGGTTGGTCGGTGCAGATTTGGTGGGGCGAAGGGCTTGTTTCCACGCCGTATCTCTAAACTAAACTAAACTAAACCTGTAGGTTCCCCACTCAATTTCCGGGCTTAAATCCTGGAACTCCTTGCCCATCAGCACTTTGGCTATACCCTTGTCAGAAGAAATGCAGTAAGTAGTTCATGAATGAGGCTCATTAGCAACTTCCCATGCGCAATTGAGGCTGGTCTTGCGAACTATACTTCTGATCTTGGGAAATTAATCTTTCAAAATACTGTTTCCTAATTGACTCATATCAACCAATTTCACCTGTAGAATCTTGCATTTTCTTTTGTATGTCTCTCCTGATTGTTTTGTAATAACCACTCGAGTCTTGAATATATTCTTTCTCTGTATCTGTCCCAAAACTGAACTGAGGCACGAAAGATTGAATAACAGCATAATTCCAACTGAATCCGTCTCAGCCATTTGGCACCATCAACTGTTACGAAAATAGAACATTTAGGCTGGTGTGCCAGGTAAAACTATCCCAGGAAGCCAGCAAGAATCAGGAGGGAAGTAAAGGGAACTTCAAGATTGCAATGGCTGGAATTTTCAATGCATTAGTATGACACAGCACAGTGGAAGGCACAGTGGCACACCTGGGTTCTATCCTGACCTCGGGTGCTGGCTGTGTGGAGTTTGCATGTTCTCCGTGACCATGTGGGTTAACTCAGGTCCTCCAGTTCCTGATATACCACAGGTGTGCAGGTTTGTAGGTTAATTAGCCTCTATAAATTGTCCCCGGTGTGTAAGGAGTGGATGAAAAAGTGGGATAACATGGAACTATTGTGAACGGTTGATCAATGGTCAACATGGAATCAATGGGCCGAAGGGCTTGTTTCCATACGGTGTCTCTAATACTAAAGTAAATAGAATACTGAAGACTTAGGCAGCACAGTGGCCTTGCTTTAGAGCTGCTGCCTTACAACGCCAGAGACCTGGGTTCGATCCTGACTATGGGAGCTGTCTGTCCAGAGTTTGAACATTCTCCCCGTGACCGGCGCAGGTTTTCTCCGGGTGTTCCGGTTTCCTCCCACACTACAAAGACGTATAGGTTTGTAGGTTAATTGGCGTTGGTAAAAATTGTAAATTGTCCCTAGCGTGTGTAGGAAAGTGTTAATGTGCAGGGATCGTTGGTCGGCCCCGGAAGTGGTGGGCCGAAGGACCCTGTTTCCATGCGGTATCTCTAATGTCTAGAGTCTAAAGACTGCAGTCTTTTCGGTTTACATTAAGCAAGATAACATCGTCTATAGTTTACTTATGTGACAAATCATTGAATCATTGGAATCATTTGGAACTCACGCGGCTTAATTCATTTGGACTTCAACTTTTAAACAGAATGTAGATGTAAAAGCAAAAAGCAGCACTTGATCAATGAACAACTGGTACCCAATTATAATATTTTGGCATTATCTCTGCACCATTTAAAATCATATTGGAAATTAGACATTTGAGAATAGATTACACAAGAGCAGTGCTTCAGACTATAATTAGTAGCTGAGTAGCAATCTTCAAAGACAATGGGTCCACACAGCTGGCCGACTGAAAGGAATGAGCTTCTCCTTTGTTCTGCTTCTTCATTAAACGTGCTTTTTGTCTTGCAATCAAATAGCACATTATAATCAGGGCAACGTATTAAACACAAATTATCTTAATTTTGCTAACTCCGCAGCTTTATTTAACAGAGTACTACCCCAATTTATCAAAAGGCCATTAATGTGTTCTGTCCCAGTGTACGTGCTACATTTACATTGAAGCTAATTACTCCTGTTCTCATCACATGCTGATCATCAAAATGCATGAACATTAACTTTTGTACAGCGAGAATACTGCTCTTTGTCAAATTCAAATTTAAAAACCTGGGCTTACTCTTATAATAGAGTTAAATTGTCCTGTTCGTCTAGAGTAGAGGCTAAACCCCATAAATTAGCAGGAAATCTATCAACATATTTATGCAGCTAATTATCCGTGACTGCTATCCATACAGCCTGCAGGCAATGTATGGATATAAATTTTATGCTTCTATAATAAATCAGAACATAACAATCCTTACTGTTGAACACAGATTTTGAATTAAGGGGGTAAAAGTTGGATTACATAAACAAATCATTAAATAAAATTAGTAAACCAAATTATTACTAGTCTGAGAGAGGCTTTTGTCAATTCCTTTACTGGTGATTATATTTTTCTCTTTCTCCTTTATTTTTAGCTTCAGTTTTCTTTTTGGCACAGCTTTACATTGCTTATCTTCAAATTATTGGCATTCTTTCAGATGCTGGTGACTAGTTTAGTTTAGAGATACAGCACGGAAACAGGCCGTTCGGCCCATCGAGGCCGCACCGGCCAACGATCCCTGCACGTTAACACAATGCCTACACGCACTAGGCACAATTTACACTTATACCAAGTAGGCAAACCCAAGCCAATTAACCTACAAACCTGTACGTCTTTGGAGTGTGGGAGGAAACTGAAGATCTTGGAGAAAACCCACGCAGGACATGGAAGAACGTACAAACTCCATACAGACAGCACCCATTGTCAGGATCGAACTCGGGTCTCCGGCGCTGCAAGTGCTGTAAGGCAGCAATTCTACTGCTACGCCACCATGCCATCCTACATGCAATGAATTAAGATACTTAACTCTAAAAGTCGTCTCCACATCACAACACATGCCATCGGGTCTTCTTAAAAACCAACATATGAATTTTGTTTATCATATATCATCTATGGGTATTGTATTTACAGGCCTGTTATGCTGCTGCAAGTAAGAATTTCATTATTCCACCGTCAGTTCTTATGACAATTGAACACACTTGATTCTGATGTTTTTATAAAGTTGTACCATACCCTCACTAGATCAGCCCCTAAAACCCCAATCTGTTATCTCTCCATCCATATGTGTCCAGTCCCAGCCTCCCCAATGTACAACCAGTCACCCAGGTATCAATACATTGTACTTTGTGCATTATATTCAAGTGCTGTAAGAATTTAACATCGACCTGCCTTCTGCATTAATTAACACAATACACAAACATTAAGAATTTCACTTAGGACACAGAGTGCTGGAGTAACTCAGCGGGTCAGGCAGCATCTTTGGAAAACATGGATAGGTGATGTTTCGGGTCAAACTGATTGTAGGGCATGGGGAGAGAAGAAAGCTGGAAAAGGGACGGAGCAGAACAAAAGTTGGCAGGTAATAGGTTGACATGGGGGGAGGGGGAGGGTTGACAAGCAGATGATTGGAACAAAGATCAGAGATAAGAACAATAGATGTGAGACAGGTTTCAAGAATTGCAGGTTGTGAAGTCAGAGGGGGAATGGGGGGGGGGGGGAGAAATAGGTGGGGCACAGGGGACGCCGCCTTCCCTGACCCTCTCCGCCCCTCCCCCCCCCCCCCCCCCCCCCTCTCCCTGCCAAGACTTCCATTTGCTTTTTTTTAAGTTACCTGTGTGATTTCTCTCTTCAAAGATAGAAACAAATGCTGGAGTAACTCAGCGGGACAGACAGCATCTCTGGAGAGAAGGAAGGGGTGACGTTTCGGGTCGAGACCCATCTTCAGACTTCAGAAGGGTTTCGACCTGAAACGTCACCCCTTCTTTCCTTCCAGAGATGCTGCCTGTCCCGCTGAGTTACCCCAGCATTTTGTGTCTATCTTCGGTTTAAACCAGCATCGGCAGTTCCTTCCAACACATTGATTTCTATGTTCAGTGACTTGTACGTGTACCAATATATTGATAGCACTGGTGTTCTGGTAACTTTAACACTTCCCTATTTGCCGTGCAGTTCCTCTCTTATATTTCTTTCCACAATGCTTTGCAATTTTCTACACTGAACTGAGGATCTGCTAAATCCTGTCTTCTCCAATTTTACCTGACAGCAGCCGGTTAATCCATAATTCTGTAATCCGAGCTCTCTCTCACACAAAGTCATGAACATCCAACATTGAGCTCACCTCCAGGAATCACTGGTTCAACTCATTCCTAAGGAATGCAGACATTACCCAATTGTACAATTCTTACTTTTTCTGGCTTTCCATTCCTGGAATTCAAATTCTTTTATGGTCTTGCTCTACTTTGAGTGATCCATTCATCCACTTCTGGAATATTGCTAGTTCCCTGCTTTGCTTAACCAATTGCTGGAGATTACATTTTCTGGCAAAATATGCATGAGAATTGTTTCCCTAAACCACAATGTCTTTCCACCTCAGTCCCTTTCCTCAAAAACCTTTCAAAACGCTAGCTTTGTAACAATGATTCTGCACCATTTTTAATACCACTTATCCCTACATTGGACATGATTTTTTAAATACTCTTAAGTTCTCTATTTGCCCTTTGCAGACATTTTTTCCACGAGTGTCGAACTTGTGAGTGCATCAGAAGATAGACACAAAAATCTGGAGTAACTCAGCGGGACAGGCAGCATCTCTGAAAAGAAGGAATGGGTGACGTTTTGGGTCGAGACCCTTCTTCAGACTGGTTAGGGATAAGGGAAACGAGAGATTTAGATGGTGATGTGGAGAAATAAAGGAGAGTTGAAACAGTTGTAATTGCAACAACTGTTTCATTAGCATGCTTTCTTTTTCTTTCTTAAGCCCTTTGCTCCTCTAGGAAGCATAGGCCATTGACAAATGTTCTCCACCTCACTCGGTTGTTGGCGGTTACATGCTTTACATGTTATTAATCACAAGAATGGATTTCGGCAGATGATTGGGAGATGGTTAAGCAAGAGAGACAATACAATCTTCAGCATCAGGTCATTGTAATGGGACTCGAGTGAGTCAAAACAAGTTAAAGATGTCTAAGGCAGCACCTTGGTAACTATAGGTATATATAGCCAGCTGCTGACGACATTCTACTGCTGCACATTCTACCGAGCATTCTAACACATGGCATCCCTGTGTGGTACCTCAGCTGCACGGAGGCAGAGAAGAAAGCTCTTCAGCGGGTAGTCCATAGAGCTCAGAGGACCATCGGAACACAGCTACCAGCCTTGCAGGGCATCTACAACACACGATGCCTCATAAAAGCTACCAGCATCCACAAAGACTCTTCACACCCCTGCAACAGTCTGTTCGAACTTCATCGGGCAGACGATACAAGGCCTTCTACGCCCGCACCTCCAGACTCAGGAACAGCTTCATCCCCAGAAATTGGCAGGAGTAAAGACCTGAGCGACTTTGACAAGGGCCAAATTGTTATGGCCAGATGACTGGGTCAGAGCATCTCTGAAACGGCAAGGCTTGTGGGGTGCTCCCGGTCAGCAGTGGTGACTATCTACCGACAGTGGTCTGAGGAGAGACAAACCACAAACCGGCGACTGGGTGTTGGGCGCCCAAGGCTCATCGATGTGCGAGAGCAACGAAGACTATCCCATCTGGTCCGAACTGACAGAAGGTCTACTGTAGCACGTCACAGAAAGTTTTAATGGTGGTCACGGGAGGAATGTGTCAAAATACGCAGTGCGTCGCACTCTGCTGCATATGGGGCTGCACATGGAGAACCAACAGCATATTAGGCAGGTGGTCATAATTTTTGGCTCATCAGGTCATAATGTTTTGGCTGATCGGTGTATTTGTCTCTTTATCTGATTATTTCATGCCACAATGGAGATTACCATTTAGTAATTCCTATCATGGGCATTTTGGTGATATTCTGGAGGAAGAATCTGCCTGAAATGGGTTATTACATTATTGATAAATTGTGGCCAGGGAGAGAATACTGTTTTCTGTTTATTTAATGCAGGCGTGTATGCAAAATAAGGTATGAAAATATATGATAGAGAGACTGATAGAGTAAATTGTAACTTGGGTCATAATGTTCTTCTTATCCAAACAAGTATTTCATAAAGATAGACACAAAATGCCGGAGTAACTCAGTGGGACAGGCAGCATCTCCGGAAAGAAGGAACGGGTGACGTTTCGGGTCGAGATCCTTCTTCAGACAATGTGCTTTGACAGGGTACAAATCACGTGCACCCATCCAAACCATAGATGGGTCGATAGTCAGAATCTGAGTGTTTTCTCTGTCGTTAGTCTTAACAAAACTGTAATGCACATACAGGTTCTTCTTCCTACAGAATTAACCCACAAAAAGTTTTTTTGGGGGAAAATGTTACCTATCTGGAAACACCACTCTTTTGATATGGATGAGTGTGAAATGGTTATTGTTGCATTTAGTACTCAGAGATTTTGATAGCACTGAAAAGATAACTTCATTCAGAAGTGTAATCTAATAGCCTATTGCTGAATAATATTGAATGGGAAATACTGTAGCAGATCATGTTTGTTCATTAAACTAACATATTAATTCTTACAGACAGGTTTAAATTTTCATCGTAAGAATTCAAAGATTTGTTATACAAAACAACGGTTCATAGTGCCAAGACTAATTAAATGTGGTGGAAAATTAAGGAAAGCTGAACATAACTGGAATTAATTGTATTTTAAATTAGTACTGTGTCAATAAAATTTGTTCCATGCAAAGTAAACTTTACTACAAAATGTTTGCCTTTATACAATCGTACTAAACTTCTCCGCTGATTTAAATCAACGTTGGACGGCACGGTGGTGTAGCAGTAGCGCTACTGTCTTACAGCGCGAGAGACCCAGGTTCAATCCTGACTATGGGTACTGTTTGTACAGAGTTTGTACTTTCTCCCTGTGACCTGCCTGGGTTTTCTCTGAGATCTTCGGCTTTCTCCCACACTCTAAAGACTGTCTGAAGACGTACAGGTTTGCAGGTTAATTGGCTTCGTATAAATGTAAAATTGTCCCTATTGTGTGTAGGGTAGTGTTAATGCGCGGGGATTGCTGGTTAGTGTGGACTCGGCGGGCCCGTTTCCGCGCTGTATCTCTAAGCTAAACTAAACTTGCAAAGAAAATAGATTTGCAGCTACGATCTAAAATACAATGTAAACATTGTTATTTTGGAAATAAAACAAATTATGATGTTTACTGTCATGACTTTTACACCGTTACTTTCCACTCAGTATTTTTATAATGCATAAACCATTTCAATATTTTTTTCTCAGGAAGACACCTAGGAATTTACCATATCTCAAGGCATAGTGGTAGAATTGCTGCCTTACAGCGCTTGCAGCGCCGGGTTTGATCCCGACTACAGGTGCTGTCTGTACGGAGTTTGTACGTTCACCCTGTGACAGTGTGGATTTTCTCAGACATCTTCGGTTTCCTCCCACACTCCAAAGACGTACAGGTATGTAGGTTAATTCGCTTGGTGAATGTGTAAAACTGTCGCTAGTGTGTGTAAGATGTGTGGGAAATCGCTGGTCGGTGCGGACTTGATGGGCCGAAGGGCCTGTTTCCGCGCTGTATCTCTAAATTAAACGAAATATACCATTTCTCATCCAATATTTACTTTAAATATACCTCAGGACCAAATTATTTGTGTACATATTTCTCTTAATTTGAACGCTAAAATAGGAATTAAAATCAAGACAATTAGTTGCATACATTTATTCATACTGCATCATATTCTGATTAAATGGAAAATACCAAACTGTGGTTGATGAACATTATATGTCTGCCACTAAAATCAGATGAAAATTCATTAGAAAAAAACTTTTATCTGTTAACAGTACGTTAGTGAACTCATCGCCACACAACTCCAACAATACAGGTTTAATCCTAACCTCAATGCTGTCTCAATAGTGTAGTAGAATTCTCTCTGAAACTACATCCTTTTTTTCCTGGAGGCTTTGTTTTTCTCCCAAAGATGTGTGGGTAGAATAATTGGCTTCTGACAATTGCTCCCGATGTATTTGGGTGGCAGTGGAAGCAGGGGACGGGCAGGGGACGGTTTATCGACATGTGAGGCAGTGCAGGTTTCAGGGAAAAATGGTGGGGGGGAAGGCTTTGATGGGTTTGCTCTGAGAGCCAGCACAGACTTAATGGGCCAAATGATCTAATTCGACATTGAAACAAAATGTGTAAAAGGAGAATAGCGGATGCCATGAGGACAGGCCCGAGTGGGTGCCGGAGGTCGGATTTGCTGCCGTGAACCGCCAGGAGGGTGAACAAAGGAAGACCCACCCTGGGGGAACAGCTGAGAACTAAGGGGACCACAAATGGATTGTGTTAAAAATGGGATAAATGGGATACTTTGTAACTTTGTTGGCGTCTTTTATGTGGCGACTCTTTGCATACCTTGAGAATGCAAAACAAAGAATATAACTGTGACCAGAAGACTCTCCAGACAAACACTCTGATAAGAATGATAGGAGATGGCAGTGGCACAAGTCAAGTGCTAATACACGAAGACACTGGGAAATGGGAGCACGAGTAGCACACTTGGCCGCTCAATTCTACTCTGTCTTTCGAAATGATCATGGCTGATCTGGTCCAGCTCAGAACTCCTCTTTTTGAGCCAGTTACCCTTGGTCTTTGAATTCCTTGATCTTTCAAAAAAATTATCTCCTCTTTAAATACCAATAAGTGCAATAACCTCACCAAGCATGGCGACAATCAATGTCCACCAAATATATCACCAACTCACTGGACCATACAATGTCGCTCCCCTATTGAGAACGTCTGATCAAGCAGAATTTGTACCCAACGGTTGCAGGCTCAGCTCATTTCACACAACTGTGAGCCTCACAAACATGTCTCAAATGCTGTGCTAAAAACACCACATGCATACATTGTGCGATATCCATTGGCAAGCTACCCAAACCCTTGCCATAGAAGGTGACAAATAATCATCGGAAGCATCAGCAGATCTGTATGGGACAGACATGACTACATGGCCATACCTGCATGGGGGAAGAAAGATTCACCATAACTGGGACAGTGGATTAGTTTAGTTTCGCTTTGTTTATGATCACGTGTACCGAGATGCAGTGAAAAGCTTTTGTTGTCTGTTAACCATTCAGCGTGATTCTTGCTATTGAGGGCGTGCAGCGTAGGTTTACTAGGTTAATTCCCGGAATGGCGGGACTGTCATATGTTGAAAGACTGGAGCGACTAGGCTTGTATACACTGGAATTTAGAAGGATGAGAGGGGATCTTATCGAAACGTATAAGATTATTAAGGGGTTGGACACGTTAGAGGCAGGAAACATGTTCCCAATGTTGGGGGAGTCCAGAACCAGGGGCCACAGTTTAAGAATAAGGGGTAGGCCATTTAGAACAGAGATGAGGAAAAACTTTTTTAGTCAGAGAGTTGTGAATCTGTGGAATTCTCTGCCTCAGAAGGCAGTGGAGGCCAATTCTCTGAATACATTCAAGAGAGAGCTAGATAGAGCTCTTAAGGATAGCGGAGTCAGGGGGTATGGGGAGAAAGCAGGAACGGGGTACTGATTGAGAATGATCAGCCATAATCACATTGAATGGCGGTGCTGGCTCGAAGGGCCGAATGGCCTACTCCTGCACCTACTGTCTATTGTCTATTGTCTATTGTCTAACACATGATCACAATTGTTTGTGTTAAATGGGATACTTTGTAACTTTGTTGGCACCTTTTATGTGGAGACTCTTTGCATACCTTGAGAATGCAAAACAAAGAATATCACTGTGACGTGTCACATGTGACAATATCATTTGTTCATTCAAATATCATTCACAGTGTACAGATACATGATAAAGGGAATAACATGGATAACGATAAGTTCAAAATAAAGTCCAGTAAAGTCTGATCAAAGATAGTCCGAGGGTCGCCAATGAGTAGTTTAGGACTGCTCTCTAGTTGTTGGTAGGATGGTTCAGTTGCCTGATTATTAAGGTTTTTATTATTAAGATTAAGATGAATAATAATTAAGACTATTATGGTTATTACGTGTTACCAATACAGTGAAATGACAGATAACAGCGTCTTCAAACCTGTTTTTCCCTCATTATCCCTTAATCTGTTTATTTACCATCTACAAATGGTACAAGAATCTATTCATTCCCACTCCCTTTTCCTTTTACCCAATTCAGCCTTTTTCCTTCCACATAGGTAGGAATTGTAAAATGGCCAAGTAACGGTGAAAAGGAAGGAAGAATCATCATCTCCCAATTTAATACCAGGACTCACCAGCTCAATAACCGGAGGAGCTGCTGAGAACAATTGAGGAGATGCTGAGAACAACTGAACTTGCAGCCAGGAAGCTTAGTGTTGTGCAAATTTAATTCAGTGGAGCTGCGCAATGTGAGGAAACACATAAGGATTTCACGAGGCAGCTGACGGCCATTAAAAATGAAATATTTTGCGCTTTGGTAGGTCTGACAGCAAGCTTGAGGGACAGAGAGGAATCCAGGACCAAATGTACAAAAGGCTTTAGACAGAGCTGATCTTTTCCATCTGGATGGTGCAATAGAAGTGTAGACCTCTGCCAGTTAAGCTCAAAATACACCTGGCTGTGGCTCAGTTGGTAACATTATCATGTGAGTCAAAGGACTGTAGCATCAATTACCACTCCAAAGACAAAATCAACGCCAGCACTTTAGTAGTAACTCCATTAATACCTTTATGGAAACTACGTGGACACTGGAAACAACTGTTTCCTGCACCATTGAATGTTTAGGTAAGACAAAATCAAGGCTATTTTTGGCCTCAGGATGAGACATAAAACTTTCAATGGCACCATTTTGAAAAAATGCAAAATGCCAATGACAGTGTTTCTTAATCAATCCACATTAGAAACAAAGAACATAGAAAATAGGTGCAGGAGGAGGCCATTTGGCCCTTTGAGTCAGCATCGCCATTCAATATGATCATGGCTGAACATCCAAAATCAGTACCCTGTTCCTGCTTTTTCCCCATATCCCTTGATTCCTTCAGCCCTAAGAGCTAAATCTAAATCTCTCTTGAAAACATCCAGTGAATTGGCTTCCAGTGCCATCTGTGGCAGAGAATTTCACACATTTACAACTCTCTGGGTGAAAAAGTTTTTCGTCATCTCAGTTCTAAATGGCCTATCCCTTATTCTTAAACTGTGACCCCTGGTTCTGGACTCCCCCAACATCGGGAACATTTTTCCTGTATCTAGCCTGTCCAATCCCTTAAGAAGTTTATATGTTTCTATAAGATCCCCTCGCATCCTTCTAAATTCCAGTGAATATCACCAGTCGATCCATTCTTGAATTGAATTGAATACATTTTGAATAAGTTCTGTTGGCCATGTATGTAAACATACAAGGAATTTGCCTTGGTGCTTTGCTCGCAAGTAACGACACGACATACAGTAAACAATTAAGAATAAAACATAAAACATTAAGAATAAAACATTATACTTTAAACATGTGAATGAAATAAAATACCAGAGCAAAGGGAGGCTATAGACTTTTGGTTATTGAGTAGGGTTACTGCTCGTGGAAAAAAGCTGTTTTTATGTCTGGCTATGGGGCTTCCTTCATCATATGTCAGTCCCGCCATTCCGGGAACTAACCTGGTGAACCTACGCTGCACTCCCTCAATAGCAATAATGTCCTTCCTCAAATTAGGAGAGCAAAACTGCGCACAATAGTCCAGGTGCGGTCTCACCAAGGCCCTGTTCAACTGCAGTGGGACCTCCTTGCTCCTACACACAAATCCTCTCGCTATGAAGGCCAACATTCATTCACATTATTAAATAGCAGATAGAAACATAGAAAATAGGTGCAGGAGTAGGCCATTCGGCCCTTCGAGCCTGCACCGCCATTCAATATGATCATGGCTGATCATCCAGCTCAGTAACCTATAGAAACATAGAAAATAGGAAAATAGAAACATAGAAAACATAGAAATAGATCTGAACATTATGCCAATGTAATTTGTGGGAATGTATTCCACACTAATTGGTTGTTATGGCTCTTACATGGCAAAAAATACAAATCTGAAATGAGTGCACAACAATGCTTTCACTCAATTGGCACCTGGCATGAAAGGCTACAAGCAGCTTCTTAAGGTATCACAAAATGCTGGAGTAACTCAGCTGGTCAGGCAGCATCTCAGGAGAGAAGGAATGGGTGATGTTTTGGGTCGAGAACCTTCTTCAGTCTGAAGAAGGGTCTCGACCCAAAAAGGTCACCCATTCTTTCTCTCCTGAGATGCTGCCTGACCCGCTGAGTTACTCCAGCATTTCGTGATACCTTCGATTTGTACCAGCATCTGCAGTTATTTTCCTACACAAGCAGCTTCTTAAAGCTGATTTGGTACCCACACCACCAAAGAATTGGGCACTTTAAAATCAAATGTTACTGCCCAACAACTTAACAGGACTCTAAAGGCAAGCATGATGAGTAAATCTCACAGAAACATAAGAATATAATTTGTACGTCTGAAATTTTATGGATAAATGGAATAAAAGTATAGTTAACATATGTTAAACAGAGGGAAACCGTGACTCTTCAGAATCACTCTGATAAACCAGTTACAAGAAAATTTGAATCATTTAGGGTCCATTTCCCAAGTAAAATTCAAAACGTTTGTCGTCAGAACATGAACTCAGATTACCACAGAGATGGCAAAACTTCTGCAGGAGATCTAATAGATCAATTACTGCAAGAAATTACTAAATAGATTAAACCATCATAATTTAAATCTCACACACACATATATATATAAAGCTTATAAACAATCAATTATCAAATTAACACAATTTTGGTTCCAACTCACCAATGCAAATAGTTAATAACTGAAAGAGTTGTATGATATTTTTTAGCTTTGAAATAACAGTGTAATAATTGCATACGAATGCTTACTCTGCATGAAATTCCTCTGATCGTTTCCTCTAAAGGAGTTGTTGTTATACGGCTTTCAGCTCATGACTTCATTTTGAAATCTCAGTTCTTATAACAATAAACACCACATGCATACATTGTGCGATATCCATTGGCAATTAGAAAATTCATCCATGGCATGTGTGCGATGATGACATATCTGTACGTTGAGCTTCCACTCAGAAAATAGTTTCCATTGAAGTTCAAGTTAATGAACTTCCAAAGTGGAGTGCAATGCATATAAACCATTGCACGCAGCCATGGATGAATTTCTTCCCAATTGTGACTGCAGAAAGGGTCTCACCTCTTATCCTCCAAAGCTTCTGGGGGTTTTGCCACTTCAACCGTCTGCTTTGGATTTCGATACCGTCGCTTTCGACATGGTGCTATGTCAACCATGTCATGCAGACCGCTGTCAATGGGATCACCTTGGGATGGATCTAAGATCAGGAGACAAATGAGATGAATATCTGTATGTTAAAGGGGAGGGATGTTAAATGAAAGGGAAAACCAATCTCAAACATAGAAAATGCATTGAACATGTTGGATACTGTGTTGAATTACCACAAGGGAATGTGTGCCATTTCTCAAGAGTCAAGAGTGTTTTATTGTCATACTAGACCAAGTGGACCCGTTGGGCCCAAACCTCTCCTGCATTGGTGCAGCACCCTCTCCTAACCCCCCTCCCCGTCCCCTCCCTCCCCCCTTCCCCTCCCCCCTTCCCCCTTCCCCTCCACCCCCACCATCCCCCTCAACCTCCCTTATCCTCCCTCCTCCCCCCTCCCTCCCCCTCACTCCCTAGGAGATAGATTTAAGCTTCAAAATGTGAATAACTTAAAAAATATAACACTGATTTCAATGAAACTTCTTCCATTAGCACCAAAGGGACGACGGTGAGTAAGGTGGGCCTAAAATTGTTGCGCTATCGTGTACCGTTTTGACTGTAGTTCAGGAACAAACAAACAAACGAGAGGTTTAGTGTATAGATGTCCCAGAGAGAACAATTAAATCCTTACTTGCAGCAGCACAACAGGACGTACACACAAAAACAAACAATAAAAGTGCAATAATAATCTTTGTAGTTCAGAGCTCATTTGAGGTTGTAGTGTTTAATAGCTGAATGGCTGTAGGGAAGAAGCTGTTCCTGAACCTGGATGTCACAATTTTCAGGCTCCTGAACCTTCTTCCCGGTGGCAGGGTGAAATGAGTGTGTGGCCAGGGTCTCTGGCATATTCTTTGGTAGCATCATTGTAGAAAGAGGTGAAATAAAGAAAAAATATCTACCCATAAATTTAAGACTATCTCTCCTTGGACAAATTGAAAGCAATATGTTGGATGAATATATAATTGTACAGATAACCGGAAAACATAAATGTATAATACTAAAACATGAACTCCTCTGCTTCATTGGCTAATTTCAAAGAATTCAAACACTTAAAAAACCCCAACCCATTTCCCTCGTAACAATCGCCCTCCACTCAAAAGAATGTACTCACTTTTTTAAAGTCAGGTTTAACCTTTCACATACAGGATTCAAATCTAATCTTATTGAGAACGCCAGCATTTCAATCAGAAAGAGGGGACAAACAATTCAACGTCTCTGGTCCATCCAATCTCCCTCTGAGTGGCATTGCTTTGAGTAACAGCCTCAGCCTCCCTCAGTCTGAAGAAGGGTCTCGACCCGAAACGTCACCCATTCCTTCTCTCCCGAGGTGCTGCCTGACCTGCTGAGTTACTCTAGCATTTTGTGAATAAATCGATTTGTACCAGCATCTGCAGTTATTTTCTTATATCCCTCTGAGTGGCATTGTGCTTACATCATAGACTGTCTCTGCCTTTTAACTAACATCCCAATTCACCTATGCAGCATCCCCTACTGCGGTTTTACATATAAATAATTATTTGTTCGTAGGAAAAGGTCAATTGACCGATTGAAAATCTGCTGTTACTCAAAGCAATTCCATTTTCCCTTTTGTTTCCAATAATCTCATACTTCAATCAGCTCCCCAACATCTGCACTGGGTGTAAATTTACAATGGTCAATTACCCGACAATCAACACAACTTTGGGACGTGGGAAGAAATCAGAGTACCCAGGGGAAACTCACATAGTTATAGAGAACATGCTCAATCCATGCAGATATCACTGAGGTCAAAATAGAACCCTGTTCATTGGAGACAGTGCACTATCTACAGCATCATCATGCTAGCCTAGTCAGATTACTGATTATTTATTTACTTTAAAGTACAAAGCATCCTTATTAATTAGATCGAAGGTTTTAGAGGCATGACGTTTTCACCTAGTTAAAAAGTTTCCGACTGTCTAACCCGTCTCTGCCTCTCATAATTTTATATACTTCTATTAGATCTTCCCTCAACCACCGACGTTCCAGAAAAAAAAATCTAAGTTTATCTATCCTCCTTATAGTTAAGTAATGTAAGAAAATAACTGCAGATGCTGGTACAAATCGAAGGTATTTATTCACAAAATGCTGGAGTAACTCAGCAGGTCAGGCAGCATCTCAGGAGAGAAGGAATGGGTGACGTTTCGGGTCGAGACCCTTCTTCAGACTGTAGTCTCCTTATAGTTAATACACTCTAATCCAAGCAGCATTCTGGTAAACCTCTTCTGCACCTTCTCCTGCAAGGGAGTGACGAGAACTGTACGCAGTATTGCGGTTTAACCAAAGTCCCATAAAGCTGCATCATGATTTACAGACTCTTATATGCTAATGGCATGTTGGCCTTTATGACAAGAGGAGTTGAGTATAGGAGCAAAGAGGTCCTTCTGTACTGGGCCCTAGTGAG
The DNA here is from genome assembly GCF_053455715.1 of Rhinoraja longicauda. Classification (NCBI taxonomy): domain Eukaryota; kingdom Metazoa; phylum Chordata; class Chondrichthyes; order Rajiformes; family Arhynchobatidae; genus Rhinoraja; species Rhinoraja longicauda. The sequence continues at coordinate 84,255,867 of NC_135955.1, forward strand.
ACTGCACCTGGAGTACTGTGTGCAGTTTTGGTCTCCAAATTTGAGGAAGGATATTCTTGTTATTGAGGGCGTGCAGTGTAGGTTCACTAGGTTTATTCCTGGAATGGCGGGACTGTCGTATGTTGAAAGACTGGAGCGACTGGGCTTGTATACGCTGGAATTTAGAAGGATGAGAGGGGATCTTATTGAAACATATAAGATTATTAAGGGATTGGACACATTAGAGGCAGGAAACATGTTCCCAATGTTGGGGGAGTCCAGAACCAGGGGCCACAGTTTAAGAATAAGGGGTAGGCCATTTAGAACAGAGATGAGGAAAACCATTTTCAGTCAGAGAGTTGTAAATCTGTGGAATTTTCTGCCTCAGAAGGCAGTGGGGGCCAATTATCTGGATTCTTTCAAGAGAGAGCTCTTAAATATAGCGGAGTCAAGGGGTATGGGGAGAAGGCAGGAACAGGGTACTGATTGTGAATGATCAGCCATGATCACATTGAATGGCGGTGCTGGCTCGAAGGGCCAAATGGCCTACTCCTGCACCTATTGTCTATTGTCTATTGTCAAACATGCTGATTTTCTTTTACACTGCAGCACCAATAAAAACTCTATCAAAAACTTCAGATTGGACCACAATGATAAAAGGCGTCAAGAATTGTGTAATAATACAAAATTCTTAGAACTATGTAAGAGCGACACAGTGGCGCAGCGGTAGAGTTGCTGCCTTATAAATCCAGAGACCTGGATTTGATGCCGACTACGGATGCTGTCTGCACGGAGTTTGTACCTTCTCTCCGTGACCTGCTTGGGTTTTCACTGGGATCTCCAGCTTCCTCCCACACTCCAAAGATGTACAGGTTTTCAGGTCAATTGGCTTGGCGTAAATGTAAATGGTCCCCAGTGTGTGTAGGATAGTGTAGGTGTGCGGTGATCATTGGTCGGTGTTGACTCGGTGGGCCGAAGGACCTGTTTCCGCGCCGTATCTCGAAACTAAACTAAACTGTCTATTTAGCTGCTTTATGAGTTGATTTAATTTTCTTGTAATGATCTTGTGAAGATGGATCCCATATTTGCGACGGTATGTTGGCGAGAATCCCTCACCAAATATGTACATTTTCACAGCATTCAACTAGTATTTAAATTGAATAACATTAGGAGAAAATGTGTGTCAGATTTTGCTGTAGTAAGAAATCTCTTGACATTTGTCACTAATTAGACATATCCCAGCACCTTTCAGCTCAGAACATTTGTTTCCATTATTCACAAAATGCTGGAGTATCTCAGCAGGTCAGGCAGCATCTCAGGAGAGAAGAAATGGGTGACGTTTTGGGTCGAGACCCTTCTTCAGACTGATGTCAGGGGGAGGGACAAAGGAAGGATTTAGGTGGAGACAGGAAGATAGAGGGAGATCTGGGAAGGAGAGGGGAAGAGAGGGACAGAGGAACTATCTAAAGTTGGAGAAGTCAATGTTCATACCGCTGGGCTGCAAGCTGCCCAAGCGAAATATGAGGTGCTGTTCCTCCAATTTCTGGTGGGCCTCACTATGGCACTGGAGGAGGCCCATGACAGAAAGGTCAGACTGGGAGTGAGAGGGGGGTTGAAGTGCTCAGCCACCGGGAGATCAGGTTGGTTAAGGTGGACTGAGTGAAGGTGTTGAGCAAAACGATCGCCGAGTCTGCATTTGGTTTCGCCATTTGTTTCCATTAACTCACTGGAGGTTTTATCATATCATATCATATATATACAGCCGGAAACAGGCCTTTTCGGCCCTCCAAGTCCGTGTCGCCCAGTGATCCCCGCACATTAACACTATCCTACACCCACTAGGGACAATTTTTACATTTTACCCAGCCAATTAACCTACATACCTGTACGTCTTTGGAGTGTGGGAGGAAACCGAAGATCTCGGAGAAAACCCACGCAGGTCACGGGGAGAACGTACAAACTCCTTACAGTACAGCACCCGTAGTCAGGATCGAACCTGAGTCTCCGGCGCTGCATTCGCTGTAAAGCAGCAACTCTACCGCTGCGCTACCGTGCCGCTAATTCATTTTAGCTGATAATAACATAGATAACTGGGACCCGAGGAAAGAAGGCAGGTAAGTGCTTCTCTCCCTTACTAATCTGATAAAAGTATTGAAAAATAAACAACGCATGGACAGAGAAGCAACTGCAAAATTGGAGCATATTGAATTAAGAGTAAAATCAGCTGTGGGAAGAGAAATAAAATGAAAGATTTGATTAAGGAAGGGAGAAGAAAAAAACATGAGACATCTAAAATTTGAAAAACATTTAATATCTGAATGGTTGAGGCTCCAGTTTTGTAATAATTCATTTTTCGTGAGAGGTCAATTTATATTGATTAACAATCATCACATTGTTAAAAGGGTAGTCAAGCTTGAAATTATGTTTCTGTGGAAACTTTGCTTTCACCATGAAAATATAGCAACTTCAAGCTATTCAGTCGATCAAATCACACAAACGAAAGGTTTTAACTGTATCTGGGTACACATGACAATTATGAACCACAACCAATCAAAGATGAGGCATACGGCATGATGATGTTTTTAATGATACTAACTAATGCAGAGCAACAACCTTTAGGTTTTTGGATAAAAAGCACCTAATCAGACATAATCTGGAGTTGCATTTGCATTTGTGCATGAATAGTGATGAATACCATTAGCTGTGTCATAGTTTTGGTGGCAAAATTGAGCTCGTAGTTTAAAGAAAGTCGCTGCAGCAGAGATCAAACTTCTAAAACTCCATGTTTAGCTGCATTGATGAAGTCATTTACCTCCTAAAACAGTCCTATCCAATAATGGCTGAAAGTACAAACTAGCTAGAGAAATGCTGGGCCACACGATCTTCCGAGAAAGCCCTGGATCCACAGGCTGATGAACTCGTAAGCAGACTTTCATGCAGTTTTGAGTTGCAGAGATTGAAATAGGCCTTTGATTAACATCCTCAACAACCCTGAGCACAGAACCAGGGAACTTCCTTCAGTTGCAAAGGTTGAATGAACAATGGTGATTCTGAATACAGTGAAACCTGTCAGTTTGCTCTGCCACCTGCAGTTCATTAGGCAGGGACCGGTCTCATTGGGATTTGCCTCCATTACATGCTGCAGAATCCAACATCCCATTGATTGTATGATTAACCGGATGCTGAGATTTTTCCAATATTCCACTCTTAGCAAATACTGAAAACAATTCAGAACAAAATTCAAAAATTCAGAACACGGTGGCACCTGTAGAATTGCTGCCTTACAGTGCTTGCAGCGCTGGAGACCCAGGTTCGATCCCGACTATGGGTGCTGTCTGTACGGAGTTTGTACGTTCTCCCCGTGACCGCGTGGGTTTTTCCTCCTAGATCTTCGGTTTCCTCCCCCACGCCAAAGACATACAGGTTTGTAGGTTGATTGGCTTGGTGTATGTGTAAATTGTCCCTGGTGTGTGTAGGATAGTGTTAATGTGCAGGGATCACTGGTCGGTACGGACTCAGTTGGGCCGAAGAGCCTGTTTCCGTGCTGTATGTCTAAACTAAACACAAAAAAGTATGATATGGTGTACATATACATTATTAAAAATCTACTCATTAAGCTGATAACTTGGGAAAAATTAATTGTAGCTAAAAGGGTTTGTAAAATTCCATGTTCCATAATATAGCTTTAGAGTCCTACTGTTACTGTGACTGATGACCGATGCCGATGCATTTTCTCTGGAAGGAGTTACTTAATTTACTTTTGCTCAGCCGTGAGAATAAACTATAACTGACTGCATTTTTACAGCATCTAACATCGTATTTTAAATATACGGTTTCAATTGCAGCCCATGGATAACTTTGTTAATTATTATATAGTGGAGCATGTATTAATTTTGTCATTAATCTTTCTTTTTCTCCACTAGTTACTAATACTATGGATAGTGTTAACTAATACATGTCAGCCAATCTGCGTTCTGTAAAGTTATGTTTTGGCGTGTGAAGGAAGTGCTACCCTTGGTAGAATGGAGTCTGAAACACCTGGAGCGCTGCGTCAAACAAAAGCAGCAATTTTTCTCTTAATTACTTCAAACATCAATACACATCTGACGCTCAGCCCCAAGGTCTCTCGCAACGCCCCGGACCAATTCAAAAGCTGCATTCACACGGGAAACTCCTTCTGCTCCCATCCCCCCTCGGTGTTTCCGACCACGTTATAAGACAATGAATTTGCTGTCAAACGATCGGAGGAAAAAAGTGTTGGAAGATTTCAGGGAATGGTTCACATTTTACCAGAGACGTGGAATTGTAATAGATGAAGTACTACAAACCTCACAAGCTCGCTTGTCCATTCCTGCATTTAGCAGGTTATGGAAATCAATAATTTCCTTATTGCGTTGTTAGTTTATGTTGAAGTGCTCTGGAACCGTTGCACATTAATAAAGCTGATAGAGGGGCATAACTGAGTTATGTGCCCTACAATAACCATGCTAAATAGAAAAACTAAACTACATAATATTCAGGATGCAAAGCATGCAACAGAAAAGCAAATATGTTATTTCTTGTTTCTTAGTATTTATTTTTGATTATCTTCATTATTTTTGTTTCCTCTTGCTTTCTTCTGCAGTAATGTGCAGTCAATCGGTGAGACAAGTGGCTTGTGACTGATTACCATTCAGAGGTTCCTCTGTGGTAGAGATTAAGTGATGGATATCTGTTTTGTGTTCTCTCCGGATTTCACAGCTGAAAATGAGGAAGTGTCCGAAATCTCTCGGGAGCTCTCAGCAGTGCTTTTAACAGATATACAGGGCAATCACACCTCCTCCTCACTGGCTATCAGCACAGGAGCCCCTCAGGGTTGTGTGCTCAGTTCCCTGCTCTACTCTCTCTATATCCACGAATGTGTAGCCAGATATAGCTTAAATGCCATCTATAAATACGCCAGACACCAATGTCATTGGATTAATAATGGGTAACGAGAGATCGACAACCTGGTTGAGTGGTGTCAGAACAACAACCTTGTTCACAGGATGTTCCAGGTGTGGACTCCTATATATCGGCAAGACCAAGCGCAGGCCCGGCGATCGTTTCGCTGAACACCTCTGCTCAGTCCGCCTAAACCCTACCTGATCTCCCAGTTGCTAAACACTTTAATCCACCCTCCCATTCTCATACTGACCTTTCTGTTCTGGGTCTCCTCCATTGTCAGAGTCAGGCCCAGTGTAAATTGGAGGAACAGCACCTCATATTTCGCTTGGGAAGCTTACACCCCAGCGGTATGAACATTGACTTCTCTAACTTCAGTTATTCTAAGTAAACTGGACGATGGTAGTACAAAAACCAAAGCAGGTAGAGCCAATATTATAGCAAGGTTCATACTGACTCGGGAGGGTTGGGTAGAGTTATGGTTAAGGTGGTGCAGGATGGTTCAAGAACCAGATAATTGATTAAAAAAAAAGAAGCTGTTCTTGAACATGGCAGTAATGGTTCTTCGGCTCCTATGCCACCTTCGGAGACAGAGAATTCCACAGATTTACAACTCTCTGACTGAAAACATTTCATCACTGTACTTATTAAATATCTGCCTTAAAAATATTCCAAGACTGCTTCCACTACTGTTTGAAGAAGAATTCCATGCAAAGATTCACGATAAACTGTTGGTTAGTTAGCTGGTTTAGTTTATTGTCACATGTACCGAGGTAGAGTGAAAAGCTTTTGTTGCATGCTAACCAGTCAGTGGAAAGATAATGTGCAGGAAGGTACTGCAGATGCTGGTTTACACCAAAGATAGAGAAGTGAAAGTTAGTAAGAAGTTAGAGAAATCAATAATCATACCGCTGGGTTGTAAGCTGCCCAAGCGAAATATGAGGTGCTGTTCCTCCAATTTGCGTTCCTCCAATTAATTTCAAGTAACCCTTGCTTTCCCTCTCTCTCTCTCTGTCCTCCCCCTCCCCCATCCTTGCTCTCCGACTAGTTTCACTGATTACATTTTACTGATTGTATGCCTCGTTGTCACTTTCTCCGCAGCTAACAACGAACCATTCTGCATTTTCCTTGACAGCATCCCCTTTGATCTGTCATTTTCACACCTTACCCTTCTATATCCCCATGTCTCCCTCTCCCCTGACTCTCAGTCTGAAGAAGGGTCTCGACCTGAAACAACACCTTTGACCACGTCCATCGGGCAGTGGTCAGCACGGAACGTCCTGCAGGCACTGCAGGGTAATGACTCCATGGATACTGTGGCGTGGTTCCCAGAGCAGACCGCCCAGCTTGTCTGGCAAAATGCTTCATAGCCAGAACTCACCAACAAGAACCATGACCTGGCTTGGCTGGCGGTGAGGGGAGCCTTCCCAGTCAGATCCTTCCTGCACCGCCGGAACCTCGCTACCAGCGCACGCTGCCCTCGGGACGGCTGCTATGGAGAGGAGATGGTTGCCCACCTCTTCACAGAGTGTGGATTTGCCAAGAGAGTCTGAAGAGGTTTGCACGGGTCCCTGTCATGAGTTATTCTGAGCAGCTCCGTCACAGAGGACTCTGTGATCTACGGACTGTTCCCAGGGACGCATTCAGGGACTGACATCGAGTGCTGCTGGAAGGTCATCAACTCGGTGAAAGACGCTCTTTGGTCTGCCCGAGCTTTGTTGACCACCCAGCAGAGCGAGCTGTCCGTCGGGGAATGTTGCCGACTGGCCCGCTGCAGACTGCAGGAGTACGTGCTGAGGGACGCACTGAAGCTTGGTGCAGCCAACGCCAAGGTTCTGTGGGGGAGGACCACAGTCTAGGGTCCTTCCGCTGCTGGACATGGGGGGCAGGGTGTGGTGGAGACGCCCCTCCAAATAAGGGATTCTGTGTAAATTTGGCAATAAATATCTGCATTGAATGTATAACCTCCGGGAATGTCGGATGGAGTTTCTGAAAAGAAAATGTTTTTGTAAATATTTATTATTGGAATAATGTGGCGGTCCCGGTGCCTTTTCTCTGGCCTCCGCCAGGCCACTACAATAACGTATTTTTTGATATTAAAAAAATATATAAAATCACCCATTCCTTCTCTCCAGAGATGCTGCCTGTCCCGCTGAGTTACTCCAGCATTTTGTGTCTATCTTCAGCGGAAAGATAATACAAAATGATTACAATCAAGCATCCAGGGTGTACAGGGAAAATCAAAGAGAATGTTCCTCCATTTTTTAAAGTCTCAAAAATCGGCAATTCCCCAATGATGAGCTGATGTGGCCAGTGCAGAACTGACTTAAACAGAAAGGACAAAACCCCACTTGAGTAAAGTACTGAAGGACTGCCGTACAATACTTCAATTTAATAAAGCTTTAAAATTGACCGCGGAACTTTCAGTTCAATGAATCTTTTAATCTACATGATAAAACAACATTTATTTTCTCTAGACAATAATGGACAAAACTTTCCACTTAACAATAGCAAAGCACGGAGGGGTATAAAACTACTACAGAGCTGCGATGAGATAAACTGCTTTCCTTGGCAGCTTCCACAGCGAATCAATTGCTTAGTAAAAGATTTGACAGGGTATTGAAACCTTAAAATACAATGATGTTATCATGTTACACCGAGCCCGATGGAAAATACTGTTCCGCATCAAACAATGAGGTTTATGGAACTACTACTACTTCAATAGATGACAAGGCTTGTAAAGCAATAAAAACTGATATGAAGGGGGGCAAAAGGAAACAGATTACTGACTGGAAAAGAAAATCGCACCCTGAATTGTGGTGTGACCAGGGGAAAATCTAAAGGTCCTTTGTTAAAGTCATCCTTTCTTAAATTAGCTGGTGACAGTTATCTTGTAAGAGATTACATTCTAACTGAGCTCCTTTCATTTAGGAGATGCCACAATGTCGGAACTAACTTCCCTTTACCATCCAGGGACCAAATGTCTATTATCCACTTGAGGTATAGGTACAAAAATAGCTTGACCGCTGCAATTCGGGAGATTCATAGCCTCTCTGTCAAGCATTGCAGTGACCCGCACAATATCGCAGGTCGCCTGGGAGCTAGCTGTACTCTGACTCCTGCCTAGCAACCATGGCACTTCCCTATTGAAAGGACCCAAAGAGCTCTCAAGGTTAGTTATCATAAGCATATATTAGCCCGGATCTTTACACCGGTAGAAACCCCCCATTATTTTTTTTTAAATCTGAGAAACTAACAACTAATTAGCCTCATTGAAGCGAGAATTCCTCTTGTTTCAAAAAAAGAAAACCAATCTTAACAGCAAAATATTTTTTTGCAGGCCACAGGGCATGCACACGTTTTTAAACAATAGTATCTGAAATTTGAATCAATATTTAATTATTTTAATCACTTTATCTGAATGTTGAATAAACAACACTAAAAAAGGCAACTGAGAAGGTAACACACCATCCTCAGTAAATTCTAAAAGTATTTATTTTGCAGATGGAATACATTTTATGTAGCTCATTCTATTTTTAGCACCTTTTATTTATTATGAGTTTTTGGATACTGTTGGTTCTGTCAAGGGAAAATGATAATGTGCAATATATTCTGCTTGGCTTTTCACTTTTATTGCTACATGTTACTAATTCCATGGTCTGCTGTGGAGCTTTGGTTTGATACACTTGTTTTGGGAAAACACACTATATTCGCAGATCACCTTTTGCAAAGTAATCCATGTACTTCTACTATTTTTCAAATTACAGATTCCATCTCTTTAATTGTACAATTACTTACATATGTTTTTACAATCGCCGTCATTACAAAACCAGTTTACAAACTAACACGAAAAAATTAATTTTAAGTCTGGATTTTTTTATCATCCTATTGAAATTCAGTAAATGCTCAATGGGTCAATAAAAGCGATTGTTCTTTATCAGCAATGGAGTTGCAATGTATTCATGCTGACAAGTTTGCAACATGTTAAATGCTATCAGCCACATGGCTATTGACAGCATGAACAAGAACGGATCGTGTCATTCACACCATAAAATAATTTCACTCCCCTTTTAAGTGCTAATCGAATAATTATGCTGCTGGCAGTGGTGAAACATGGCATCCCCACCTCCTTTCCTTTGTACACTGCTTTTAAATGCATAGGAAGCATTTTGTCAGCACGCCCATCTACATATTATTCCCAAATAGAGGATTTCACGGGAACATGGTTTAAAACAAAGTTGTCTGTCAGTCTAGCTTCCTTTATTACTATTGTTGTCTTAAGCAAGTCCGTGCCACACAATGTCTCTTTTAAGGTGGAGCCTCAGTACAAATTTTATATTTGATGTACTTGTATTTCCTCTCAGATTAGTTGCATCAAAGCACTGTGCAAAGAACATCAAAGGCTGTAAATCTTTGGAGTCAAATAAATCAGGTACTAAATTAATGGCAACTGAAATACATAAAATAAAATACTGAGATGAAAGTTGGATTCAATTTGTGAAAATAGTAGTGCTGTTTATTAAATTTAATTAATAGCATTTTTTTAAAAGTTGCAAAGTGTAAATTGAGGGTTTAGGATCGTACTTAATGACATGAAAGATCTCAAAGGACCAATAATATTGTTTCTGCGTGAAACATTGGATACGGTAGCATATTGGAAGGACACAGAGGTTTTTGTTGTTTGGAGGATTAATTCCCCACTGTAAGCAGCCAAATAAGCAATGTAACATTAAGATGAGACAAGATAAATCTGATGGTGAGGAAAAATACTAGTTCATTCAATCACTGAAACCTGACCTGCAAGATGTAGCTTCTAAATTGAATATGGAATTGATTGTTATTAGAACTCTGCTCCATTTTACCTCAGTCAAAAAGTTGCAAAAAACAAAACAGGTTTTTGCAAAACAGATACCTGTAAAAGCTCTTTCTATCTTCCAGTGAAATAAATTAAATACAGACAAATTGCATTTGAGATTGATGCAAGAGATACAGCTTTTCTCAGATCAGTCAGCAATGTTACAAATCACTGATGGGTTATCGTTGTCAATTGCAGAAAAAACCTGATATTCTTGCAATAATTCAAGGAATGATCTGACAAGTCACAAAACATAACATTTTGATTGAGGAAGGGAAAGAATCACAGGGATGGGCCAGTGCAGGGAAAATATTCAATGGACAGAACTACACATAATAAATATCCAACTTGATAAAGAATTTTACATAGAGTCAATAGACAATAGGCAATAGGTGCAGGAGTAGGCCATTCGGCCCTTCGAGCCAGCACCTCCATTCAATGTGACCATGACTGATTATTCTCAATCAGTATCCCGTTCCTGCCCTCTCCCCACACCCCCTGACTCCGCTATCCTTAAGAGTTCTATCTAGCTCTCGAATGCATTCAGAGAATTGGCCTCCACTGCCTTCTGAGGCAGAGATTTCCACAGATTTACAACTCTCTGACTGAAAAGGTTTTTCCTCATCTCCATTCTAAATGGCCTACCCCTTAATTCTTAAACTGTGGCCCCTGGTTCTGGACTCCCCCAACATTGGGAACATGTTTCCTGCCTCTAACGTGTCCACCCCTTAATAATCTTATATGTTTCGATAAGATCCCCTCTCATCCTTCTAAATTCCAGTGTATACAAACCTAGTCGCTCCAGTCTTTCAACATACGACAGTCCCGCCATTCCGGGAATTAACCTAGTAAACCTACGCTGCACGCCCTCAATAGCAAGAATATGTTTCCTCAAATTTGGTGATCAAAACTGCACACAGTACTCCAGGTACGGTCTCACTAGGGCCCTGTACAACTGCAGAAGGACCTCTTTGCTCCTCAGTGTGCATTAACTGAGCACAGTTATTATTTTCATTGACACAGAAAACAATAAACGTCCATTTTCTTGGGCTATCCCTTGGAATAGATTCATATCTACGGGCAGTAATTAAGTCAGGCATTTGTAAATTGGGAAGGTCCTATATGTACAAAACGGGTTGCATCTCAATGTTATACCCTTGATGTCAATGCCTCAACTACAACATTTCAAATGAAACAAATGCGTTCTGATGAATTGTGACACAGACTCAAAATATTGACTCTTTCCTTTTCCACGGGTGCTGCCTGACATGCTGAGATTTTCCTGCATTTTCAAGAGTCAAGAGTGTTTTATTGTTATATGTCCTGAAACGGAACAATGAAATTCTTACTGATAGCAGCACAACAGAAATGGAAACATATTAATCTGTAAAACCCATAATAAACAAAAAAGGTTCAGAATGTACAAAAAGCAGACAAAAAAATTGACAACAATAATGCAAAGTAAAAAATAATGTCCCCAAGTCTATATAGTTCAGAGCCTATTTGGAGGTTGTGGTGTTTCATAGTCTGATGGTTATAGGGAAGGAGCTGCTCCTGAACCTGAACGTTACAGTTTTCAGGTTCCAACACATTTTTCTGTTTTTATTTCAGATTTCAAGCATCTGCAGTTGTCTTGAACACTGAATACCGTCACACGGCAGGGTTGTGTACTGAGCCCCATCCTCTCCTCCCTCTTCACACACGACTGTGTCCCCGCATTCGCCACCAACACCATCGTCAAATTTGCGGATGACACAACGGTGATCGGGCTGATCTCCCGGTGGCTGAGCACTTCAACTCCCCCTCCCATTCCCAGTCTGACCTTTCTGTCATGGGCCTCCTCCAGTGCCATAATGAGTCCCACCGGAAATTGGAGGAACAGCACCTCATATTTCGCCTGGGCAACTTGCAGCCCAGTGGTATGAACATTGACTTCTCCAACTTTGGATAGTTCCTCTGTCCTTCTCTTCCCCTCCCCCTTCCCAGATCTCCCACTGTCATCCTGTCTCCACCTATATCCTTCCTTTGTCCCGCCCCCCTGACATCGACCCGAAACGTCACCCATTCCTTCTCTCCCGAGATGCTGCCTGACCTGCTGAGTTACTCCAGCATTTTGTGAATAAATACCTTCAATTTGTACCAGCATCTGCAGTTATTTTCTTACTCTTCAACGACGATGAATCAGTCTACAGAGCGGAGGTGCAGAACCTGGCGTGCTGGTGCTCAGAGAACAACCTGTCCCTAAACACTACTAAGACCAAGGAGCTAATTATCAACTTCAGAAAGTCACAAAATGAGGAATACGCTCCAGTCCTCATCAACGGGGACGAAGTGGTGAGAGTGTCCAGCTTCAGGTGTCTGGGCAAACCTCAGATGGCCCACCAACACCGCTGCACTGGTCAAAAAGACACAGCAACGGCTGTTCTTCCTGAGAACACTAAAAAAGGTCGGTCTGCCACAACAGCTTCTGACGACCTTCTACCGCTGCACCATAGAGAGCATACTGATGTACGGCATCTATGTGTGGTATCTCAGCTGTACGGCAGCAGACAGGAAAGCTCTTCAGAGGGTCGTCGGCAGAGCGCAGAAGATAATTGGGGCACAACTGCCAGCCCTGGAGGACATCTACAACGCACGCTGCCTCAAGAAAGCCACCAGCATCCTCAAGGACTCCACACACCCATGCCACCGTCTGTTTGAACTACTGCCATCTGGCAGACGTTACAAAGCCTTCTACGTCTGCACCTCCAGACTAAGGAACAGCTTCATCCCTAGAGCTATAGCTGCTCTGAATCGGAACTGCTGAGAGCCCGCCATGACCTGTCACTGCCCCCGGGGACATCTGGCACAACTGACCCCTGGATGAACCTTTTTTTTTGCACTTTACCTTGTTCCCCCTTTTTCTTTTTCCTTCCCCACCCTTCTTGTTGTTTACATGTTCGTCGTGATTTATTTAATATTTGACTTGATAGCATCGATATGGAAGCGACAATCAAAATCTCGTTGTACTTGTACAATGACAATAAATGATATTGTATTGTATTGATTTTCGGTGACAAGTGCTTTCACGTCTATTGCACCTGTAGTGTCAAACATGTCTAAAGCATTTTAGTCTGTGTCATTTTGAGACTTGACCGCAAGAGTCCAGTCTGATACCTCAGTGTGGAGGAAGTGCTACATTATCACGTAGGCTTTATTGTGAACAAAGGCATTGAATCAATGCCCCATCTGCCCTTTCCAGTAAAGAGAAAAGGTTCATTGGTAGGAAGGAAATGCAGATGCTGGTTTTTACACCGAAGATAGACACAAAATGCTGGAGTAACTCAGCAGGACAGGCAGCATCTCTGGAGAGAAGGAATGGGTGACATTTCGGGTCAAGACCCTTCTTCAGTCTGAAGAACATCTGAGAAACATTTCCAGAGGTGCTGCCTGTCCCGCTGAGTTACTCCAGCTTTTTGTGTTTATCTAAAAGGAATATTGGGGAAACATCCCTCAAACAACCTCACTAAAAAATATCAGCTGGATTTCACAATCACATGGCTGATATTGGCAAATTACCTTCATCCGTTTGTGGCATCAGAGGGGATGTGCCAGAGGATGTTGTTGCCAAGAGCCAGTGTGTACAGTGTGTGTGAACAGTGTGCCAGTGTGTACAAAAGCCCAGGAAAGCCCAGGAGAGAACTCCAGTTAATGGTGCAAATGCAAGAAAAACAGCCACTGTTACACATGCACCATTACAATCTGTTTTTAATGGTGACTGAAGTTCACCAATGAACTATTGACTACTGCGATTTAAATGCATTTGGTTTTAATCGATGGTTGATTGCAGGGAATTAAAAATCTTCATTCAGAAACTATACAAATTGGTACAGTGACACAAACCTGGACACCTGGGTTTAATACTAACGCCTAGTGCTGGAAGTTGCACATTCTTAGAAACATAGAAAATAGGTGCAGGAGGAGGCCATTTGGCCCTTCGAGCCAGCACCGCCATTCATTGTGATCATGGTTGATCATCCACAATCAGTAACCCGTGCCTGCCTTCTCCACATATCCCTTGATTCTGCTAGCCCCTCGAGCTCTATCTAACTCTCTTTTAAATTCATCCAGTGAATTGGCCTCTACTGCCTTCTGTGGCAGAGAATTCCACAAATTCACAACTCTCTGGGTGAAAAAGTTTTTTTCTCATCTCAGTTTTAAATGGCCTCCCCTTTATTCTTAGACTGTGGACCCTGGTTCTGGACTCCCACAACATTGGGAACTTTTCTCCTGCATCTAGCTTGTCCAGTCCTTTTATAATTTTTTACATTTCTATAAGATCCCCTCTCATCCTTCTAAATTCGAGTGGATTCTTGCTGTGACTGTTATGGTTTCTCCTGGATGCTCTGGTTTCCTCGTACATACCAAAGACATACTGGTTGGTGGGTTAATTAGCCACTGCAAATTGCTGCTTGTGTAGGTAGATAGGAAGGACATTGCAGTGTGTACTCTCCGTGGGGGGAAATATGTTTGAGTCAAGAGGTAAAATGGGATTAATGTAGATGGCTGCATGATGATAAGTACAGATGTGATGATTTGAAAGAACAATTTCACTGCTGTAACACTCACTGACTCTCTGTGACTTTAAAGGAGTAAAAGTTCATTGATGCCAATTGGAAACGGCACATGTTTGAGAACGGCGGATGTTTAACATTGTTTTATATAAAACAGAAATGCATGGAATTAGACAATCATATTTCAAAATAGAAAATATTCCAAAATATCACCGGCATCATAAAAGAGCATCACATATAAAGATGCCTCTCAAAAGCCTGGAGTAGAGCACTTTAGAGGGATATGAGCCAAATGCAGGCAGGAAGGACACAGAAGGATGTGGAGGCCTATCAGTGGATATTTTTAAGGCAGAGATGCACAGATTATTGATTAGTATGGGTGTCAGGGGTTATGAATTTAGAAGGATGAGGGGGGATCTTATTGAAACATATAAGATAATTAGGGGATTGGACACATTAGAGGCAGATAACATGTTCCCAATGTTGGGGGAGTCCAGAACAAGGGGCCACAGTTTGAGAATAAGGGGTAGGCCATTTAGAACGGAGATGAGGAAGAACTTTTTCAGTCAGAGGGTGGTGAAGGTGTGGAATTCTCTGCCTCAGAAGGCAGTGGAGGCCAGTTCGTTGGATGCTTTCAAGAGAGAGCTGGATAGAGCTCTTAAGGATAGCGGAGTGAGGGGGTATGGGGAGAAGGCAGGAACGGGGTACTGATTGAGAGTGATCAGCCATGATCGCATTGAATGGCGGTGCTGGCTCGAAGGGCTGAATGGCCTACTCCTGCACCTATTGTCTATTGTCTATTGTCTATGGGGAGAAGGCAGGGGAATGGGGTTAAGAGGGAGGGATAGATCAGCCATGATTGAATGGCAGAGTAGACTGGATGGGCCGAATGGCCTAATTCTGCTCCTATCACTTATGAACTAGTGTAGATAGGGCATGGGCAAGTTGTGGCCAGAGAAACAGTTTCCATGCCCTATGACTCTATGACTTGATCAGTTATAACCGACCCAATCAAACCAGAATTTGAAAACTGACATTTTATTGTGAAACAAGATTGTTTTCCGTTTCAGTTTAGTTTATTGTTAGGTATACCGAGGTACAGTGAAAAGCTTTTGTTGCATGCTAACTAGTCAGCAGAAAGACAATACATGATTACAATCGAGGCATTTACAGTGTAGAGATACATGATAAGGGAATAACATTTAGTGCAAGGTAAAGCCAGCAATGTCCGATCAAGGATAGTCTGAGGTAGATAGTAGATCAGCACTACTCTCTGGTTGTGGTAGGATGATTCAGTTGCCTGATAACAGCTGGGAAGAAACAGTCTCTGAATCTGGTGGTGTGCATTTTCATACTTCTATATCTTTTGCCAGATGGGAGAGGGGAGAAGAGGGAGTGGCCAGGGCGCGGCTCGTCCTGTTGCCGAGGCAGCGTGAGGTATAAATGAAGTCAATAGAAGGGAGGTTGGTTTGTGCGATGGTCTGGGCTGCGCCCACAATTATCTTAAGATCATTTTGTAAATTATACCTTCCTTAACCAAACCTGCTAAGAAGCAAAACTCACGTCCAAGAAACTCATCATTCAAAATGAGTTTAGGCTGTCTGTAATGAAATTAGTTTTTGCAAGAATAGATTGTAACTGTACTGGAACACAAGCTGGAAAGGGTACAAAGAAGATTTACGAGGATGTTCCCAGTATCATAGGGTGTGAGCTATAGGGAGAGGTTGAGTCGGCAGGGACTCTATTCCCTGGAGTGCAGGAGGAAGAGGGGTGATCGGAGAGAGGAATAGATCGGGTAGGTGCACAGGTCTCTTGCACAGAGTAGGTGAATCGAGGACCACAGGACATAGGTTTAAGGTGAAGAGGAAAAGATTTAATAGGAACCTGAGGGGTAACCTTTTCACACAAAGGGTGGTGGGTGTATGGATCAAGCTGCCAGAGGAGGTAGTTGAGGCTGAGACTATCCCAATGTTTAAGAAACAGTTAGTAGGACTTCCGGTAGACAGCAGAGCATGGTGGCTGATTAGACAGAGAGCACCATACAGTCGGACAAATAAACCTCCCCTAAATTCAAAGTAAGCGAGTGTTTAAGTTTTAAATGAGTACAGTATGAGTGGGGGAGTCAAAACAAAGAGCAGAAAGAAGCAAGAAAAGCAAGAAACAGAAGGACAGGCTCGAAGCGACACAAACGAAGACAAAAACAAACAAGTTGGCGGAGACGATGCAACAGAGGCCCTTCTTGAGGGATTAAAAAGCATAAGTACACAAATCAGCAACTTGAGAAGAGAATTAAAAGCGGACTTCATATCATTCAAAGACGAATTCAAGCGGGATATGAGAGAAGAGCTGGCCGAATTGAAACATGAAATGAATCATCAGATGGCGGTGAACACGCAAGTAATACAAGACCAAAATAAAAAAACGGAAGAACCCGCCGCCCGAATAGAGGAGCTGGAAACATGGAGTATTGCTGGAAACATGGAGTATTGCTGCAAACATGGAGTATTGCTGCAAACATGGAGTATTGCTGCAAACATGGAGTATTGCTGCAAACATGGAGTATTGCTGCAAACATGGAGTATTGCTGCAAACATGGAGTATTGCTGCAAACATGGAGTATTGCTGCAAACATGGAGTATTGCTGCAAACATGGAGTATTGCTGCAAACATGGAGTATTGCTGCAAACATGGAGTATTGCTGCAAACATGGAGTATTGCTGCAAACATGGAGTATTGCTGCAAACATGGAGTATTGCTGCAAACATGGAGTATTGCTGCAAACATGGAGTATTGCTGCAAACATGGAGTATTGCTGCAAACATGGAGTATTGCTGCAAACAACGTACTCCAAGAATCACTGAAAGATCAGAAGATACTTGTCGACAAACTGAACGATCTGGAGTCCAGATCCCAATACACTACACTCCAGTTGCCAAAGGACAAAGGTGGAATGGCACTTCCAAATTGTAGGATATATTTCTATGCAGCCAAATTTCAACCACTAATTAATTGGTGTGAGGATAGCTACATAGCTAGGTGGAAAGAGATTTAGACATATATCCCTGGCTTCCACATCCAAACACCCTTGGGAGAAAGAGCGCTTCCTGGACATATCAGGAGTATAATCGATCCAATGACGATATTTACTTTAGAAACCTGGTTCACTCTTACCAGACAACTTAAATTGAATAAAGGACAAAAAGTGTTAAGATGCATAGCTTTGGATAATGAATTTAAACCAGGGATGTATGACTCAACATTTAAAGAGTGGATGAAAAAAGGAATGACTGCATTTTGTGCTGTTACTGAAAATAGAGACCGAAGAGGTTTTCAAGATTTGAAGGACAGATTTGCACTTCGGAACCAAGACTTGTTTAGATACCTCCAGCTGAGAGAATATTACAACAATAAAGTATAAAGGGAGGCACCAGAAGAAAATAATCCAGCAGTAGAAGTGATAGTCAATGCGTGTCATCAAAAAAACATCAAGGATTATTTCTAAACTTTATCATAGTTTAATGGAATGTCAAGCTAAAACTACATTTTATGTAAAATTTAAGTGGGAAAAGGAATTGAACATCATAATTTCAGAAGAAGAATGGCATCATATGTGTGTAACACTACAGACATCCACTAATTCACAAAAATGGAGAGAATTTAATTGGAAAATTTTGATTTGTTTCTTTATTACGCCTAACATAAAAAGCAAGCAAATTCTAAGGCAACAAACATGCTGGAGGCAATGTGGCCATACAGACGCAAATCAATAGACAATAGACAATAGGTGCAGGAGTAGGCCATTCAGCCCTTCGAGCCAGCACCGCCATTCAATGCGATCATGGCTGATCACTCTCAATCAGTACCCCGTTCCTGCCTTCTCCCCATACCCCATCACTCCGCTATCCTTAAGAGCTCTATCCAGCTCTCTCTTGAAAGCATCCAACGAACTGGCCTCCACTGCCTTCTGAGGCAGAGAATTCCACACCTTCACCACTCTCTGACTGAAAAAGTTCTTCCTCATCTCCGTTCTAAATGGCCTACCCCTTATTCTTAAACTGTGGCCCCTTGTTCTGGACTCCCCCATCATTGGGAACATGTTTCCTGCCTCTAATGTGTCCAATCCCCTAATTATCTTATATGTTTCAATAAGATCCCCCCTCATCCTTCTAAATTCCAGTGTATACAAGCCTAATTGCTCCAGCCTTTCAACATACGACAGTCCCGCCATTCCGGGAATTAACCTAGTGAACCTACGCTGCACGCCCTCAATAGCAAGAATATCCTTCCTCAAATTTGGAGACCAAAACTGCACACAGTACTCCAGGTGCGGTCTCACCAGGGCCCGGTACAACTGTAGAAGGACCTCTTTGCTCCTATACTCAACTCCTCTTGTTATGAAGGCCAACATTCCATTGGCTTTCTTCACTGCCTGCTGTACCTGCATGCTTCCTTTCAGTGACTGATGCACTAGGACACCCAGATCTCGTTGAACATCCCCTCTTCCTAACTTGACACCATTCAGATAATAATCTGCCTTTCTATTCTTACTTCCAAAGTGAATAACCTCACACTTATCTACATTAAACTGCATCTGCCATGTATCCGCCCACTCACACAACCTGTCCAAGTCACCCTGCAGCCTTATTGCATCTTCCTCACAATTCACACTACCCCCCAGCTTAGTATCATGCACATATCTTCTGGAGTTGCCCAAAAATAGAACCATTTTGGGACAGAGTGAATTCAGTATTAAAGGAGGTATTGGGTCTCCAAGAAGTGTTCCATTTTATACCTGGGTAATATAACTACAGTGGTGCTGAAGGAAGATAATTACTTGGTTAAAATCTTACTTCCAGCTGGCAGAAAGGCCATTACAAGAAACTGGCTTGTAGCGGACACACCCAGACTTAGACAACGGTTAGACATAGTGCAGGAAATATTTGTGATGGAGTAAATGACATATTCTCTAAGAGTGAAAGAAGACGAGTTTAACAGAAAATGGGAAAAATGGATTAGGTATAGAAATAAAGACATAAACACCGTATAATTTTATTGACAATAACGTAAGTTATTGGAAAATGTTTTAATAAGAAAAGTTCTGTATACTGCATCATTAATTGTAAACTGAACTGTTGTAAGTTTCGTTGTTATATGTGTGTTTTATTTATGCATGTATAAAAGCAATAAAGATTAAGGTGTTCAAAAAAGAAACAGTTAGGAAGGTTCATGGATAGCATAGGTTTGGAGGGATATGGACCAAACACAGGCAGGTGGGACTAGTGTAGCAGGGACATGTTGGCCGGTGTAGGCAAGTTGGGCCGAATGGCCTGCTTCCACACTGTATGACTCTATGGCTCTACTGGAAGTTAGCAGCTGCCTGTAAACACTAGCACTCAGTCTGAAGAAGGGTCTCGACCCGAAACGTCACCCATTCCTTCTCTCCAGAGATGCTGCCGGTCCCGCTGAGTCACCCCAGCATTTTGTCTCTACCTTCGATTTAAACCAGCATCTGCTGTCCTTCCCTGCACACTACAACTTGCTTTCCTCTTGGTAAGCATTAAGTTGTACTTGCTGAGCTGCAATGAATGAAAACCTCACCAGCTGCTCCCATGCTTAGAATGCGAACAAAGACTATGTCCCAGGAGTTTACAGCACCATGTTCAAATTATATAAGAAAACAATTGGAGGAAGGAATAGAGTTTTACTAGTTTATTTGGTAATTATTTATTTTAGTTATAAATTAACATACATTAAACATACTAATGTGTGCCAAAAAAGACTGAACCTAGCAAACAAGCACTCAAGAGTCCAATGGGTTAGAAAGATAATATTTCAGCACGATTAAAATTTACTGCAAACAGAAAATAAAATTCTTTTTATGAAGAAAAGGTCTTAGTTTAGTTTAGTTTACAGATACAGCACGGAAACAGGCCCTTCGGCCGACTGAGTCCACACCGACCAGCGATCCCCGCACATTTTACACATGCACACATACACTGGGGACAATTTACACTTATACCAAGTATACAAACCCAAGCCAATTAACCTACAAACCTGTACGTCTTTGGAGTTTGGGAGGAAACCGAAGATCTAGGAGAAAACCCACGTGGTCACTGGGAGAATGTACAAAAACCGTACAGACAGCACCTGTAGTCGGGATCGAACCCAGGTCTTTGGCGCTGCAAGCGCTGTAAGGTAGCAACTCTATCACGGCGCCACCGTGCCGCCATTGCTAACATATTTTTCGCTCAGGTTCATTACAAACTGCATATTTATCAGGACTGTTGATTTGGGAGTGCAGACAGCTCTAACTGGCTGAATAAGAACAAGAGTTCTTAGATGCTCTGCAGGTGCACATACTTAAACAGAGCAGCTCTGATATTAAATCTGGGATACAGGTCCATCTAAATTACCAGTCTGACTGAAAATTTGCCCCAGGGCATTGAAAATTCCCAGACTGTAAATGTGATAATAAGCTTTCGGTCTGACTGAATCCAATTTTTTTCAATTACTCTACTTTGATTCTTCATAGTATCATACAATTAATTGTCAAATCCGCTGTTTCTTCTTTTCATTTAAATTTCTATCTTACAATCTTCACACGTATTGGCCAAAGACAGTAACGCATGAAAACATTTTTAAAAGTTGGCACATAAATGAACCTTTTATCAACAAATCATTTGACTCTTTCACCAACAATTCCCTTCTGTATCCATTTCAGGTAGAATCGTAGCATCTTCGAGCCATAGAGGATTGCAACAGACCCTTCAGCTCACCGAAGATAGACACAAAAAGCTGGAGTAACGCAGCGGGACAGGCAGCATCTCTGGAGAAAAGGAATGGGTGACGTTTCGGGTCGCGGCCCTTCTTCAGACTGCTCAATCTGAAGAAGGGTCTCGACCCGAAATGTCATCCATTCCTTACCTCCAGAGATGCTGCCTGTCCTGCTGAGTTACTCCAGCTTTTTGTGTCTATCTTAGGTTTAAACCCAGTATCTGTAGTTCCTTCCTGCACATTCCTTCAGCTCATCTAATCCATTCTGACCAAGTTGGCATTCTGCACTTGTCCCACTTGCTCCATATCCCTCTAAACCTTTCCTATCCATATATTTGTCCAAATTGTCTTTTGAATGTCGTAATTGCATCTGCTTCAAAGAGCTTCCTCTGGCTGCCCATTCCAGGCACAGACATTCTTTTGAGTGAGAAGGTTTCACCTGAGATTACTGATAAATCTGGCCCGGGGTTTCAGGTACGAGGTTCCGCCAAGAACAATGGGGGACCCAGGGGAGGAGGCCTGTTGTGATGGCAGGCAGGAGCTAAGGCTGTTCAGTACTGTTTTGTAACTTTTGTCAGCGCCAAAACGTGGCGACACTTGAGTAATGCCAAGTCAAGTCGTCAAAAAACTAAGGAGCTGATTGTGGACTTTAGAAGGGCTCAACATCCAAGGACGTACACGCCACTGGAAATAAATGGGTCTGCTGTGGATAGGGTGAGCAGCTTTAAATACCTGGGAGTCCACATCAAAGAGGATCTGACATGGACAACACACATTGCCGCACTGGTGAGTAAGGCAAGGCAGTGCCTTTACCACCTCAGACAGCTGAGGAAATTCAGAGTCTCTCTGAGGATCCTTCAATGCTTCTACTCTGGGGCTATAGAGAGCATCCTGTCCGGCAACATCACAGTCTGGTTCGGGAACAGCTCTGCCCAGGACAGGAAGGCCCTGCAGAGAGTAGTGCGTTCGGCTGAACGCACCATGGGAACTAAACTCGCCCCCCTGCAGGACCTATACATCAGGAGGTGCAGATCAAGAGCAAGCATGATTATGGGGGACCCCTACCACCCCAGCAATGGACTGTTCCAGCTGCTACGGTCAGGCAAACGCCTCCGCTGTCATGCTGTGAAAACGGAGAGGATGAGACGGAGTTTCTTCCCACAGGCCATCAGGACTGTTAACTATTATATCTCCAGGGACTACATTTTTTTCTGTATTAATTTTAATTTTTATGCTGTAATTGTAATTTTTTTGCACAATCCGCAGGCATTGCCACTTTCATTTCACTGCACATCTTGTATGTGTATGTGACAAATAAACTTGACTTGCCTGGGTTGTATGCATGCCTATGGGTGTAATGTTGAGGCTCTATAAAGCGCTGGTCAGGCCACATTTGGAATATTGTGAGCAAATTTGGGCACCATATCTGAGGAAGAATGGGCTGGCTCTGGAGAGGGTTCAGAGGAGGTTTACAAGGACGATACCAGGAATAAGTAGGTTAACATATGATGAGCTTTTTACAGCACTGGGCCTGTACTCGTTGGTGTTTAGACAAATGAGGGGGGAACTCATTGAAACATATAGAATAGTGAAAGGCTTGGATAGAGTGGACGTGGAGAGGATGATTCCACTAGTGGGAGAGTCTAGGTCTTTCAGGAAGAAAATGAGGGGGATTTTTTTTTAGTCAGAGAATGGTGAACCTGTGGAAAGTCAGTGAATATATTTAAGGCAGAGATAGGTAGATTCTTGATCAGTACGGGTGTCAGAGGTTATGGGGAGAAGGCAGGAGAATGGGGTTAGGAGGGAGAGATAGATCAGCCATGATTGAATGGTGGAGTAGACTTCATGGGCCGAATGGCCTAATTCTGCTCCTATCACATGATCTTATGATTAATTCATTCCTCTCACCTTAAGCCTATGCACTCTAGTTTTCGAATTTTCTAACTAGGGAAGATGACTTTATTCAAGCCCCCCATGACCTTGTACACCTCAACAAGGTCATCTTTCAGCCTCCAACACCCCAAAGAAAAACGTTCCAGCCTCTCCTTGAACTGCAAGCATCTTTTTTGGTGAATCTTTTCTGCACGGTCTTCATCTCATTAAGACACTTGGACATCCTTGCTCACTGCCTGCCAAATCACCAATTTTGGTGTCTTCTGTAAATTTGTTAACAGCGTTAACTACATTGTCATCCAAGTCCTTAATGTATCTAATAATCAGCAGGGGACCCAACACCAACCCCTGTGGCACACTGCTGGTCGCAGGCAAGGATGAGGAGGGATGTGCTGGCATTGGAATGGGTCCAGAGGGTTTACCAGAATGATCCTGGGGATGATTGTGTTAACGAAAGATGACCGTTTGACGGCTCTGGGCCTGTATTCACTAGAGTTTAGAAGAACGAGAGGGGGGATCTCATTGAAACTTACCGAATAACGAAAGGACAGGATAGTGTGGATGTCAAGAGGAGTGTTTCCACTAGTGGGAGAGTCTATGACCAGAGGACAAGGCCTCAGAATAAAAGGACATACCTTTAGAAAGAATTTAGAAGGAATTTCTTTAGCCAGCGGGTGGTGAATCTGTGGAATTCATTGCCATAGACGACTGTGGACGAAGTGAAGATGGACAGGTTCTTGATTAGCAAGTGCGCTAACGGTTACGGGGATAAGGCAGGGGAATGGGGTTGAGAGGGAAGTATAGATCAGCCATGACTGAATGGCGGAGAAAACTCAATAGGTTGAATGATCTAATTCTGCTCCTAGACATGAACTTACGAGGGATGGAAAGAATGAGAGAATTGAGAGTTGAAAAAGAGAAAATATGAAATGCAGAGAAGAAAGCTATAACCAGGGAGAAAAGAGCAATAAGAAAGAAGTGGGATAGAGGTTGTGAGAACAGGGATACTGGGAAGACTGTTGGAGAGATGTGAAGAAAAGGAGAGAGACTGAGAAATTGGCACTGCAAGTTGGAAATAAAATACCATTCATGTTAGTCTAGTTTACAACTTTTATTAGATGCCCTGCTTGTATATTCAGTTCTGCCCTCCAGGACTTAAGCATAATATATTAACATCTTAATTTATTTTTAGATATCAAATTTCCTTCTGCAGTTTGTGTTTTTAATAACAATGTACATTCAGAAATACATTTGGACTTCAAATTCATAATCCTCTTGCACTCTTGTCAGACAAGTTATTTTGAATACCCTCATCATTGCTGAAAGAATTGTAGAATCAAACAGCACAGAACCTTTCGCTTCATCCGACCTAAACTCCCACTCCTAAATGCCCCCCCCCCCCACCTCATCCATGCCGCCTGTGATCGTCCTGCAGGCACTGCAGGGGAATGACTCCATGGATCCTGTGGCGTGGTTCCCAGAGCAGACTGCCCAGTTTGTCTGGCAAAATGCCTCATCGCCAGAACTCACCAACAAGCACCAAGACCTGGCTTGGCTGGCGGTGAGGGGAGCCCTCCCAGTCAGATCCTTCCTGCACCGCCGGAACCTCACTACCAGCGCATGCTGCCCTCGGGACGGCTGCTATGGAGAGGAGACGGTTGCCCCCCTCATTTTGACTGCCCCTTGTGTAAAATGCTTTGTTAAAGTTTTTCTCAAAGCATTTGCTCTAACTTTAAGATTATATTTGCTCTATTTTAAGATTATATTCCTCGTTTTATTTAGGTAATTTATTCTTAGAATTCCTGTTGTCTCTGTAAAAGCCGTGGTTAAAGTACAACTTAAACTGTAAAACACAAAGCCTTACCAACTAGGTTTCTGCAATGTCTCACACCTTAACCTTTTAAGCCTTTGCACCATTCTCGGCTCTCTCTTCCTGAAGTCAACAATCAGGTCCTAGGTCCTTATTCACAAAATGCTGGAGTAACTCAGCAAGTCAGGCAGCATCTCAGAAGGAATGGGCGACGTTTCGGGTCGAGACCCTTCTTCAGACTGAAGAAGGGTCTCGACCCGAAACGTCGCCCATTCCTTCTCTCCTGAGATGCTGCCTGACTTGCTGAGTTACTCCAGCATTTTGTGAATAAATACCTTCGATTTGTACCAGCATCTGCAGTTATTTTCTTACAAGTCCTAGGTCCTGCTAACATGAGAGCATGAGAACATAAAACAGTACAGCACAAGAACAGGCCCTTTGGCCCACAATATCGGTGCTGAACATGATGTCAAGAACAACTTTATCTGCCTGCACATACTTGCACAAACCTCGTTCACCATGTCCATATTAGGCCTCTTATTTTGCATGTTGGAAATGCACATTTGAGTGAACCCAAGACAGTCCCATCTATGACAGGCTGCTTAAAAATATTTTAACTTCCTTGAGTTCAGATACATTGTTATTGTACACTGCAAATTTGTGATGAATGCACATCTTTTCTTCCAACTTCATTATGTTACTAGCTGGGGGTAAATCTGCTGGAGCTTTTAAACAGTTGACTGCTTACAATATCTATCTTTCATGATGTGGCAGTCACAAATTCTTAAAGTGCATTACACAAGTGCAATTTCCAGTATCTCACCCGTCTTATGATGTGGCAGCCCACAGATTCTGATGTATAACCTGTGTGAGTCTCGTCAGATATGGGGCTAGAGTCTGTTTTACCTTCAAATGGGACTTGAAGTAATTAACTATTTGGAGTAATGAATCAGTCTCTCAGACTTCAGATGTTTGGGGTATCTTCACAATTAAGTCTTACAACTGGCTTCTCAACTTCCTTTGATAGGACTCCCTTTGAACAGTATCTAATCATTTTGATGAATTGTAAGCCAAATGTCTTTATGGTACTGGTTAGTACAACAGTCATGGCATTCAGAATCGTAGATGCAGAGCCTTTTCAGAGCCTGGAGATTTAAGCAGTTTATTATCCTTCCACATACATTTGAAGTATCTCATTCGATTTTCTTCTTAGAAATTTGGCTTTTTTGGGGAAAAAAAGATACAAAACTAATCTAATTTTCCTCTTCCATTTTTAATTTCTTATTATTCATCTCAGACCTCCCTCCTCCATCTCACCCTTCTCAGAAAGCTAATCTTCTCAAATTCCTAGCCTACTGTAATCGCTCCTCCACTGTTGCCATGACTAAAACTCTGAATTTCCTTCTGATTGCTGTGTTAAAAGCATTTATGAAATTAAAATGATTGCTGCTGTGTAAAATGGCAGGTAGTGTACGCTAAGTCAACTTTTGGCTCACTGCAATCAACAGCTTCATTTTAATACTTACATCCAGCTTTACATGTTATAGTAGCAGAATTAGGTCATTCGGCCCATCAAATCTACTCTGCCATTCAATCGTGGCTGATCTTTCTTTCAACTCCATTCTCCTGCCGTCTCACCATAACCTTTAGCGGTGCTTTAAAAATACCCAATGGCTTGTCCTCCACAGCCGTCTGAATGAATTCCACAGATTCACCACCTCTGACTAAAGAAATTCATCCTCATCTCCTTTTTAAAGGTACATCTTTTTATTCTAAGGCTATGCCCTCAACTCTCCCACTGGTGGTAATATCCTCTCCTCATTCACTCTATCCAGGCCTGGTTGAACCTTTGATTGGACCTTTTCATTGGAGACCTTTGAACTATCATTTATCAGACTTTATCTTGCACTAACCAATATACCAAGGGGCCACAGTTTAAGAATAAGGGGTAGGCCATTTAGAACTGAGATGAGGAAAACTTTTTCAGTCAGAGTTGTGAATCTGTGGAATTCTCTGCCTCAGAAGGCAGTGGAGGCCAATTCTCTGAATGCATTCAAGAGAGCTAGATAGAGCTCTTAAGGATAGCGAAGTCAGGGGGTATGGGGAGAAGGCAGGAACGGGGTACTGATTGAGAATGATCAGCCATGATTACATTGAATGGCGGTGCTGGCTCGAAGGGCCGAATGGCCTCCTCCTGCACCTTTTGTCTATTGTCTATACCCTTTATCCTTATCTGCACATTGCACGGCTTGATTGTAATCATGTATATATTTTTTTGTTGACTGGATAGCAAGCAACTAAACCAAATTGGTCTTTAGCCATTCTCACCTCTGTTTCTCTTTACAACAATATGTGGTACAACACTAAAATATAGAAACAAGGAACTGCGGATGCTGGTTCATATAAAAAAGACGCATAGTTCTGGGGTAGAGTGGATCAGGCAGCACCTGTGGAGTACATGGATAAGTGACGTTTCGGGCCGGGGTCCTTCTTCAGACTCTGTCTGAAGAAAGGTCCTTACCCAAAATGTCATTATAATACTGGAGAAATTACTCAGCTTTTCACTGCCATTCTTGTTGCTGTTCTAAAAGAAAACGTCTTTGTAATGTGGAAGAGAACCAAAGCACCTCGAGAAAATCCATGTGGTCACATGGAGAAAGTACAAACTTTGTACAGACAGCACCCATAGTCAGGATCGAATCTGGGTCTCTGGCACTGTAAGGCACCAACTCTACCGCTGCGCCACTATGCCGCCCACTTTAATACCTTCTCACAATGTCCAATCTCATCCCTATTCAAAATAATCTTCAAACTTATGGAGTTGTGATAACTATCCCCCAAATGCTCGTCACTGAAATACCAGTCATCTGGCCAAGCTCATTTCCCAACACAAGGCCCAATATGTTTCCTTCTCAGGTTGGACTATCCACATACGTATTCAAGAAATGCTCTTGGATACACCTAACCAATTCTGCACCATCTAAACCTTTGACACAGAGCAAGAAGGATCTCAACCTGAGAGGTCACCTATTCCTTCTCTCCAGAGATGCTGCTGAGATGTCCCGTTGAGTTACTCCAGCATTTTGTGTCTATCTTAAGTCTCAGTCAATACTGGGCAGATTAAAGTCACTACTGGGACAACCCTGTTTTTTTGGCATCTTTCAGTAATCCATGTACATGTCTGTACTGTTCGTCCATCTCCTGCTTGCTATTGGGGGAATCATAGTATGATCCCATTGGGGTGCTTGCATCTTTCTTATTTTTAAGCTTGGCCGATATCGTCAATAATGATGGGTGGAAGACATGGTAAATGTGTTGGTGAGCAGTAAAACTATGATTGTTTGGAGAAATTTGTTCGGAGCATGGAACAGCTGGAGATATCCTGAGAGAGAGGTCCCAGGAGATGATACAGAACAGAAATAGCATTGCCATATGTGAACAGAGAACAGGAACATAAGAAAGAGATGGGAGGCCATTTGGTTCCCCTGTGTCTACTCCACCATTCATAAAAATCATGGCTGATCTTTCACCTCACTGCCACCTTCTCGCACCAGTCCTACATTTCTCTGTTTCTCTTCGATGATGTCTATTTCTGGCGGAAGAAAGAAAAATGTGGGGAAACTCCAATAAATTTATTTGTGCCCTGAGAATTTTTAAGGATCATTTTAATCCAACGTTTTAGAGCCTTCACAAGTTGCACATTTGGTCTGTGGTCTGGCTGAAAACCTGCAACTTCTGGATTCATTTTAGATCAAGCACTTATGTCTATGATGTAAAACTTGTTACAAGTGAAGGATATGGTATGAGTTATTTATTGCATGCATTTGTATCAAAGGCACATAATGTTAGATTGCTAAATTTATAATGTTATGCTGTGGTTAATAGGATTGGAAAAATATTAGATTTATACTTAGCTAACTTGATCATAGCTGGCTCATAGAAACATAGAAAATAGGTGCAGGAGGAGGCCATTCGGCCCTTCGAGCTAGCACCGCCATTGTTTGTGATCATGGCTGATCATCCACAATCAATAACCCGTGCCTGCCTTCTCCCCATATCCCTTGATTCCACTAGTCCCTAGAGCTCTATCTAACTCTATCTGGCTCGGTATTTATATGTTCTGCAAGTTGTTTCTCTAATGCTGTTGTTGTATGTAACTAGTGAAGGTCATTAAAATATTCTTTCCGACAGGCATAGATTGATCAACAGGCATCTGGTCCCGAAGAGTTCTCAGGAAAAGTGGCATGACATAGAACAAGTACCCTTTGGCCCACAATGTCCATGCCAAACATAATGGCGTTAAACTAATCTCTTCTGATCCATATCCCTCCAACCCTGCATATCCATGTGCTTATCCCTCTTAAATGCCTCACAATTTTATGTACATCTATCAGGCGTGGCACAGTGGCGCAGCACCGGAGACCCGGATTCGATCCCGACTACGGATGCTGTCTGTACGGAGTTTGTACATTCTCCCCGTGACCGTGAGGGTTTTCTCCGAGATCTTCGGTTTCCTCCCACACTCCAAAGACGTACAGGTTTGTCGGTTAATTATCTTGGTAAATGTAAAAATTGTCCCTAGTGGGTGTAGGATAGTGTTAATATGTGGGAATTGCTGGTCGGCACAGACCTGGTGGGCCTGTTTCCATGCTGTATCTTCAAACTAAACTAAGATCACACCTCACCCTCTCAGTCAAAGACGCTGATAGCCAAAGCTCTTTGACTGAAGTATCTGGTAGAACAGGCCTTATAACTCAATATCTGCAAGCAAATGTCCTCTTCCAAGCTGTCTCTGCTGCACCAGGCTTGCCCGCTGACAATAAGGTTTATAGCAAAACCCTGGTAAACCGGCGACTACCCACATTTAAAGACCCACCTTTTGTACAGACAGTAATTAGTCATGGGGACATACAGAATTGGAACAGGCCATTCAGTCCATCACGCCATCCACTGGGAACCCACCATTCTCCAGTACTTGGCCAATATTATTCTATACCGAGGCGACTGAAGTGCCAGTCTGGTCATTAATGTTGCAATTATAATGTTGTTAACGACTCTGCTTCCACCACTATCTCTGGCAACGTACACAATACTCAAGCTGAACAACTCTCACTCAGGTCTCCTCCAAATCTACTACCCCTTACCTTAAATGCATCCTGTGGCCACGCAAACCCTCTGAACAAAACTGTCAGTTAATCATCAGGAGCCAACAATCAAAAATTTGATGATGAGAATGATGAGACTTTATTGTCACTTGTACCTAGGTACAGTGATATTCTTTGTTTCTGCGTAAAAATTACATGATCGCCACAAAGGTACCGTCAAAGTTTTAAAAAGTTCTCATCCTGTCTTTGTGGCGTTTCTCCCCCCCCCCCCCCCCATTAGCTAGGTCCCCCTTAGTTTACGTTATAGTAGAATTAGGAAGAGAGAGAGAGAAGGAGGGAGGGAGGAGGAGAGAGGGAGAGAGGGAGAGGGTGAGAGAGAGAGAGAGAGAGAGTGAGAGTGAGAGTGAGAGTGAGAGTGAGAGGGAGAGGGAGAGGGAGAGGGAGAGGGAGAGGGAGAGGGAGAGGGAGAGGGAGAGGGAGAGGGAGAGGGAGAGGGAGAGGGAGAGGGAGAGGGAGAGGTTCTGCTAATCCACGTGCACTACATCTAATGTTTCTCTGTCACGTACCCTGTTTGTTACATTCTCAAAATACACTAGTTAACCTGGGAAATATTTTTTTCTCTCATAAAACTCTGCCTACTCTACTTGACTGTCTTATAATTTGTCTTGATGACTTCCTGTTACCTCTCTAATAATGGATTCCAGTATTTTCCCATTCACAAATCTCTGGCTAAATGACTTACAGATTCCTGTTTCCTGTCTTTCTCCTTTTTTTAAAAATAGTGCAATAATATTTGTAGCCTTCCAATCCACCAGGACCTCTCCAATGTTGGACATGCAAAACAAAATTCTGGCAAATCTGCAACTTTCACACTTACACTCCTTAATTCCTTAGGGTGGAAACTATCACGTCATGTGGATTTATTGGTGCTTAATGCCAATAGCATTGATAAAAGTGTTTTCTTGCTCTCTTTGACGTCAGCCCTGATTCATGATTGTTTCCTGAATTAGATATATTATCCACTTCCTCTATTCAACAAGGCACAGTCACTATTCAACAAGTTTGTTGATTCTTTATTTTCCTTTGCAATATTGAATGATTGCATTCAATTGTTACCTTTCCTGCTCTAATACAACTCAAAATAATATCTTGTGTAGGAAGGAACTGCGGATGGTGGTTTAAACCGAAGATAGACACAAAATGCTGGAGCAACTCAGCAGTCAAACAGCATCTCTGGAGAAAAGGAATACTGATGTTTCAGGTCAAGACCCTCCTTCGGATTGAGCATCAGGGGAAAGGGGAAAGAGAGATATAGACGGTGATGTAGAGAGATATAAAACAAATGAATGAAAGATATGCAAAAAAATAATGATGATAAAGGAAACAGGCCATTGGTAGCAAGGAGCAAGGTGAAAATGAGTTACAGACAATGAGACTCAACAAGATGACTTTGAAGCTAGTACGACTTGGGTGGGGGAGGGACGGTGAGAGGGGAATGCACAGCTAACAATGGCCTGCTTCCTTTATCATCGTTACTTTTTTCCATATCTTTCATTCATTTGCTCTATACCTCTCTATATCATCATCTATATCTCTATTCCCTTTCCCCGACTGAGGGGTCTCAACCCGAAACGTCACCTATTCCTTTTCTCCAAAGATGTTGTCTCACCCGCTGAGTTACTCTAGCTTTTCGTGTCTATCAAAGAATATTTTGTTTCACTCTTTTTCCTTGTTCATTACTCTTGTTCTCACACACAACTTACAGCTTCTCTATCTTGAAATATACCATTGTTTGGAAATCCAGATGGTCTGGCACCTGGCTCATGGGTGACCCTTTAACACAGCCAGGTCCTGCTTCCCAGGCTCCTTTAAAACTGAAGTCTGAGTCTGAAGAAGGGTCTCGACCCGAAGTGTCACCCATTCCTTTTCTCCAGAAATGTTGCCTGTCCCGCTGATTTACTCCAGCATTTCCTGTCTATCTTCGGTGTAAACCAGCATCTGCAGTTCCTTCCTGCACATACTGGCGGCACGGTAGCGCAGCGGTAGAGTTGCTGCTTTACAGCGAATGCAGCGCCGGAGACTCAGGTTCGATCCTGACTACGGGTGCTGCACTGTAAGGAGTTTGTACGTTCTCCCCGTGACCTGCGTGGGTTTTCTCCTAGATCTTCGGTTTCCTCCCGCACTCCAAAGACGTACAGGTATGTAGGTTAATTGGCTGGGTAAATGTAAAAATTGTCCCTAGTGGGTGTAGGATAGTGTTAATGTACGGGGATCACTGGGCGGCACGGACTTGGAGGGCCGAAAAGGCCTGTTTCCGGCTGTATATATATGATATGATATGATATGATACTCATTTAAAACTTACCCGGTTCCATTTTCTCATGCTTTCTTTAAGTTTAGTTAGTGTGCTGGAA
This sequence comes from Rhinoraja longicauda, assembly GCF_053455715.1. Classification (NCBI taxonomy): domain Eukaryota; kingdom Metazoa; phylum Chordata; class Chondrichthyes; order Rajiformes; family Arhynchobatidae; genus Rhinoraja; species Rhinoraja longicauda. The sequence continues at coordinate 84,288,173 of NC_135955.1, forward strand.
AATAGATACCACTATGGAACATCTTATTCACAAAATGCTGGAGTAACTCAGCAGGTCAGGCAGCATCTCAGGAGAGAAGGAATGGGTGACGTTTCGGGTCGAGACCCTTCTTCAGACTGAAGAAGGGTCTCGACCCAAAACGTCACCCATTCCTTCTCTCCTGAGATGCTGCCTGACCTGCTGAGTTACTCCAGCATTTTGTGAATAAATACCTTCAATTTGTACCAGCATCTGCAGTTATTTTCTTACACTATGGAACATCTAATAAAGTGTATTAAAAATGTGTTGGAGTGTTAATGGAATATCATCCAATCGTCTGGAAAATCTCACCAAAGTCAAGAGGCATGCCAGATTAATGGAGTTTTACTATGTTTTGGCAGTTCATCTGCTAGATAGTTCTGGCATTTATGTAGTGTTCTCTTAGGCGTCAAGCCAATTTCAGCAGCTTATCATCAATTGAGCAGTGTGCATTACTGCAAAGAGTGCAAACACCTAGATATTCTTTGGCACCATTATTAAGGCTGCAAACAAATTATTTCCTCTCATTCACTTCCAATTAGATAACATCTAATTGAAGATTTGTGCTACATCAGAAGATTGCAAAATTATTTAGAAGTCAGCAAAGAACCTCCAAAAAGGTGGATTATTAAATTACTATGAAAACAGACAGCAACAGCTGACAAAAACAAAATGAGGAGTAGCTCTAAGGTAGACATTGATTCCTTAAACGGTATTACTGGTGAATTAATAATGGAAATTTTTTTTTTTTACGTCACTGTTGGAAACATTAAAAACATTCAAATAACAATAGAAAATCCAGGGGCAAAAAGAAACTTAAAACAATCAATTGGGGAAAGAACTCGGGAAATTAATGGGCAGTAAAACTGACCAAAGTTCCCTCATCCTTAGGGCTTGCATCCTTGATTAGCTGCATATATATATAGATTGTGGATGCATTGTTAAAGATCTTCTAAAGTGTTCCTATAACCTGGATGTATCTCATTAATGAGGAAAACTGCGTTGCAATGACTTTATGTGAGAAAAGTGGAGGGTGGAAAGCAGGACTACTGTGATTGGGAAACCACTGGCGACTATTATTAAGGAAATTGCAACACCACAGGAAGAAAATCTTACATCAATCAAGCAGAGTCAACAAGGATTTATAAAAGTTAAACCAATGCTGAGGCCCTCAAGTGCTTACAATCTTTATTGATGATCTGGTTGAATGTAGTCAAATATGCTGTTGATAGAAAAGGAGGTGGGAAGGTCAATTGTGAGCAGAATGCAAAGAGTCTGTAAAGGAATATTGAAAGATTTATCAAGTGGGCAAAAAAAAGAGTAGAGGTAAGAAAATGTGAGATTTTCTACCCAGGCAGGAAGAATAGAGAAAGAAAATATAGTTTAAATGGAGGCAAGGTAAACCTACTGCATGATAGAGGGATGCGGGTATCTTTCTGCTTAAAACATAGACATTTAGTGTGGAGGTACAGCTAGTGATAAAGAAGGTAGAAAGAATAGTAGCCTTAATTGCAAAGGCAAAACAGCATAAAAGTAAAAATGTGTAGGAAGGAAATGCAGATGCTGGTTTAAACCGAAGATAGACACAAAAAGCTGGAGTAACTCAGCGGGTCAGACAACAAATCTAAAGAAAAGGAATAGGTGGCGTTTCGGGTCGAGTCCCTTCCTCAAATTCTGATAAAAGTAGAGGAGCCTTGGTAAAACTGAACAGGGTGTTGGTGAGACCATACCTGGAGTACCATGTACAATTTTGGTGCACAGCAACGATGTACTTACATTAGTAGTTCGGAGAAGATCTGCTTCAATGATTCCTGGGTTAATTTGGCCTACACTCATTGAAGACTAGAAGGTCAGGCAATCTCATTGAGGGAGGCTTAAGAAGGTAGATGCTACAAGGATATTTCTCTTTGCAGAAGGGGGTATGGGGAGAAGGCAGGAACAGGGTACTGATGGAGAGTGATCAGCCATGATCGCATTGAATGGCGGTGCTGGCTCGAAGGGCTGAATGGCCTACTCCTGCACCTATTGTCTATTGTCTATTGTCTAGGACAAGCGTATAAATTGTAACATTGGTACAAGTGTGATTTAGGTTTCTAATTATAGTTAAACTAATCATCAGGCATGCCCAGGACCTTGGTGGTGCTGGACGAGCAGATTCTATGGATTATTGGATATTATTTCTAATAATACACTTTGAATTCACTTTTTTGACCTGAGTCGTATTCTACGGCAGAATAAGTGTTTTACTGCACCCCCAGTAAAATTTCTGGAAGATTGTATTTCAACAAGGAAACAATCAAAGTCCCCTCCCCAACATTTTACTGTAGAAACAGAAAATAGAGGAAACGCAGGAAAATAAGCAGCATCTGCAAAGAAAAGCCAAGAACTCTGATAAAATGTCACAGATTTGAAATGTTAACTGAAATGTTAAATTTATTTTATCACCAGACATTGCTTGATCTGCTAAGTTGTTATTAGCAAATTCTGTTTTTACTTTGCCAGGTTAACTAAATCGTTACATGTGGAAAGGAATTTCAGATGCTGGTGCTGTATATATCAAAGATAGACACAAAGTGCTGGAGTAACTCAGCAGGTCAGGCAGCATGTCTGGAGAAAAAGGATGGGTGACATTTCAAGTCAGCCTGCCCAGTCTGAAGAAGGGTCCCAAACCAAAACGTCACCCATCCATTTTCTCCAGAGATGCTATCTGACCCGCTGAGTTACTCCAGCAATTTATCTAGCTAAATTGTTACTATGCTGGAAAGTTATAGTAGAGGTAGCAGAAGACTTCTTTTTACACATATTGATTTTTAAACTTTTTTTAAAAAGGGAGGAATTTAAAATCAGCAGTCACACGGGTTATATTTCAAAGGAAATGCCATAAATCTATGCACAGAAAAGGTTGAAAACACTTAGTAGGTCAGACTGTATCTAAGGAGAGAAATAAGTATTATTTAAGAGTAAATTGGATAGGTATATGGATAGGAGGGGATTAGAGGGTTATGGTCTGAGTGCAGGTAGATGAGACTAGGTCAGGGAGAATGGTCGGCGTGGACTGGTAGGGCCGGACAGGCCTGTTTCCATGCTGTAGTTGTTATATGTTATATGTTATATATGTTTCAGATCGATGTCCTTTTATCATAACTAGCTCTTTAAACATCATAAAACCCACTGCAAGGAGAAAAATACCTCTAGAACATACTTATCTGTTACATCTTAGTATTTAAAATAACAAATATATTGTAACATTACAAAATATGGCAGAGTGTATTAAGTTTGATAAAGTAGCTTTTTTAATGGTTTCTAATTATAGTAAAACTAATAATCAGGCATGCTCAGGACCTTGGTGGTGCTGGACGAGCAGATTCTCTGGATTAATGGATATTATTTATAACAATACTTTTAATTCACTTTTTTGACCTTGAGTAGTATTATAGGGCAGAAATCGAAGGTATCACAAAATGCTGGATTAACTCAGCCAGTCAGGCAGCATCTCAGGAGAGAAGGAATGGGTGACGTTTCGGGTCGAGACCCTTTCTTCAGACGAAGAAGGGTCTCGACCCGAAACTTCACCCATTCCTTCTCTCCTGAGATGCTGCCTGACCCGCTGAGTTACTCCAGCATTTTGTGATACCTTCGATTTGTACCAGCATCTGCAGTTATTTTCCTACATTATAGGGCAGAATATCAGTTTTACTGCACCCCCCCCAGCCAAATGTCTGGAAGATTGTGTTCCAACATGGAAACAATCAAAATCCCCTCCCCTACATGAGGTTGTCCGAGATACCACTGAGTTAAGTGTCAAACATCATAGGCCATTGTCAAAGATTGGGTATACAGTTAATTTAAGATAAAGGCTTTTTCTTTCAGTATATCTTCAAAGCCTATCGAGTCATATATCTAGCCTGACAGTTTGTTGTGGAGGTCATTTTCAACTTTCCATCCAGTCAGAAGGTTCTGTTTTGCTGGTCACATAGATATTAAGACATTGAAACCGTAGCATAAATTACAAACTAGCAGAGTAAGGATCTAGTTGAAAGCTTATGGGCAAAGCAATGTTTTATTAAATAAATGAAGATTAATATAAAAACAATTAATTTTAATATAAAGTGGCACTAATCAAAACACAGGTTGTATTCATGTTACTATGTAGTATTCATGCTCAATTTGTGTGATGATTTCAATAGTTTGTTTCCAGAGTGGACCTACAAAAACACTAAATATTATACATGCATCTATATACTACAACTCTCGTTTGTTTGATTGTTTGTTTGTTGCTCCTGAACTACAGCCAGAATGGTACACGATAGCGTGACAATTTTAGGCCCATCTTACTCACCATCACCACCACTGTTATTTGGTGCTAATGGAAGGTTTCGTTGAAATCTGTGTTGTATTTTAAAAGTTATTCACAATTTAAAGTTTAAATCTATCTCCTAGGGAGGGAGGGGGAGGGAGGGTGGGAGGAGGGAGGATAAGGGGGGGTTGAGGGGGATGGAGTGGGGGGCAGGGGAAGAGGGGAGGGGAAGGGGGAGGGGGAGGAGGGAGGGGGAGAGGAGGGAGGGGGAGAGGAGGGAGGGGGAGAGGAGGGAGGGGGAGAGGAGGGAGGGGGAGAGGAGGGAGGGGGAGAGGAGGGAGGGGGAGAGGAGAGGGTGCTGCACCAATGCAGGAGAGGTTTGGGCCCAACGGGTCCACTTGGTCTAGTATTCTTTGAAATTCTGTAATTCTTTAAAATGTAAACTATCGAGAATGTTGTTAATAATTGTTCTTACTGTATCAATAGTCAATAGACAATAGGTGCAGGAGTAGGCCATTCGGCCCTTCGAGCCAGCACCGCCATTCAATGTGATCATTCTCAATCAGTACCCCGTTCCTGCCTTCTCCCCATACCCCCTGACTCCGCTATCCTTAAGAGCTCTATCCAGCTCTCTCTTTAATGCATTCAGAGAATTGGCCTCCACTGCCTTCTGAGGCAGAGAATTACACAGATTCACAACTCTCTGACTGAAAAAGTTTTTCCTCATCTCCATTCTAAATGGCCTACCCCTTATTCTTAAACTGTGGCCCCTGGTTCTGGACTCCCCCAACATTGGGAACATGTTTCCAACCTCTAACGTGTCCAACCCCTTAATAATCTTATACGTTTCGATAAGATCCCCTCTCATCCTTCTAAATTCCAGTGTATACATATCATAAAAACTTGAAATGCAATCATCATGAACGCAATCAAAAGATAGAAATCAATCAAGAGTGGCACAGTGGCGCAGCAAGATTGCATTGTGGCGCAGCGGCAGAGTTGCTGCCTAACAGCACAAGGCACCGGGATTCGATCCTGACCTCGGGTGCAGTCCGTGTGGAGTTTGTATGTTCGCCTTGTGACAGCGTGGTTTTTTTTTCCGGGTGCTCCGGTTTCTTCGCACATTCCAAGCACGTGCAGGTTTGTAGGTTAATAGGCTTCTGTAAAATTGCCCCGAGTGTGTTGGGTGCGAAAGTGAGATAACATAGAACTAATGTATGGTCATAGAGTGATACAGCGTGGCAACAGGCCCTTCGGCCCAAACTTGTCCACAACAGCCAACATGCCTCAGCTACACTAGTCCCACCTACCCGCCTTTGGTCCATATCCTTCCAAAACTGTCCAATCCATGTACCTGTCTAACTGTTTCCTAAATGTTGGACTAGTCCCTCCTCCAGCAGCTCGTTCCATACATCCACCAACCACCCCAGTGTATGGTGATTGATAGTCGGTGCAGGCTCGGTGGGCCGAAGGGCCTGTTTCCTCACTGTATCTCTAAAACAATCAACTCAAAACAATTTATATGGCAGTAAACAGAACATCTAACAAGGGGAACTGATCTGGAAGCTCTTCTGCAATGATGAAGACCGAGGGTGTGTAAATACTTAAATGGTAATTAGGAAACACTGCGTAATACTTGTAAAATCGAATCCAAATTATCTATCCTAGCTCTCAACAACCAATACTGTAACATTATCGTTTTATGGTTGTAAAGTTAAGAGCGAGGAGCCTAACTAAGCAAACTCTTGACGAGACTTCATGAATTAGTTCATTTTTTTAAAAAACCTTTGAGGCTGAAGTCTAGTTCAATAGAGTTTTTGCACTGTTGGTAACCCAGCTGCCAGCCATTTTTCTAGCCAGTAACTGGTATAGGACCGTGGGTCTTTTAACTCGTGTCAAAATGCTTGCTTTAGGAAAACAAGACCCCTCCGTTTATTTATTTGAACACTCGTCAGACACCTGTTAATGCCAGAAATACATTTTCAATAACAAGAGAAATGTGTTTCTCTTGTTATTTGAGTCAACACAGAGAAAACATCGCCAGCAACAAAAGTCTACTTTTCACTAGTTTGTGTCTACATAAATCAAATTGGTGTGAGACTGCAGATGGAGTTCTCCAGAACAACACGTCTGAACAGAATATGCCCACATTTTACCAATATCCCTCGAAAATATCCCTCTAAAACTTTCTGATGCATGTACTTGTCCAAATGTTTTTGTAATGTTCTTATTGTACCTGCCTCAACCACTTTCGCTGGCAGCTTGTTCTATGTGTACATCAACTTCTATGTGAAGAAGTCGCCCCTCAGGTCTTTTAAATCTTTCCCTTTTCACCTTAAACCTTTGCCAACTACTTTTTGATTCCCCTTCTCGCGGGAAGAAAAGACTATGACTATTTATATCATCAATGCTCCTTGTTATATCCACAATGTTATTCTTCACTCTCCTATGCTCCAAGGAATAAAGTCCTGCTTAACCTCTCCCTATAATTCGAGCCCTCGAGCTCTGGAAACATTCTCGTAAAAGGAATTTGCACTCTTTTCAGCTTAATGACATCTTTCCTTTTGCAGGGTAACCAAAACTGTACACAATACTCCAAGTGCAGGCTCACCAATGCCTTGTACAATGTCGATACTCAGTGCCCTGACTGATGAAGCCTAGCTTGCTAAATGCCTTTTTCACCATCCTGTTTACTCTTGATGCCACTTTCAGGGAACTCTGTACTTGTACTTTTAGATTCCCCTGCTCTGCAAGACTCCCCAAGGGCCTACCTTTCACGGTGAATTTCCGACACTGGTTTGACTTCCCAAAATGCATGTTGCATTTGTAATTTGGACAACATTTTTTCACTGTCTGTAATACTCCCTATTTTAGTACATTCTGGATCCCATGTGATCTACCTTTCGAGACCAGCAGAGCATGTGGGACCTTGCCAAATACCTTCCTAAAGTCCATACATCCATTGCCAATCCTCTTGGTTGCCTCTTTTAAAAAAATACCAAAAGAATTGTGAGACACGATTTCCCACGCACAAATCCATGCTAACTATCCCAAATCAGTCTTTGTCTATCAAAATGGATAGGAAAGGACAAGGACCAGAAAGGAAGGATGATATAGATGAAGGGGATATAGGTCAGCCATGGGCAAACGGGTCTGGCTTTGAGGGGCATCTTAGTCCGCAGAGACGAGTTGGGCTGAAGAACCTGTTTCCGTGCTGTTTAACTCTGACCCTAAAATGCTGGTAGATCACTGTCCCTCAGAATACTCTTCAGTAACATACCCACCACTGATGTTAGGCTGTAGTTCCCTGAGTGCTCTTTGCTGCCTCTTAAAAAACAGCACAACATTAGTCACCTTCCAATTTCTGGATCGTCATCTGTGGTTGAACTCACCAGTTCTTGATTCACCAACCCTATGAAAAAGACTGAGCATTCACCATATCAACGCCCTTCATGATTTTACACACAAAGGCAAGATCCATTCCCCTTGATCATATGGTCAAATTCTTGATGAACTCCCATTAAAAGAGTAAGATATAAAGTTAGAGATATTTACAAGAAATAACCAGGTTACACAAAACAGCAATTAATCTTTCAAGATTATTGTATGTTACTTCATATGTTAACATTTTCTGAATCTATAATTCAGGATCATGTAATGTTGGGCCGTGCGGCCAGAAGGCTTCCCGACGGGCCATGGCTGTGGACTGGGAATGCAGCCGGAGGCCTTTATTGAGGTGCCACGGTCTCGATGGCTCCCGGATCGCCGCGTAGCAGCCTGGGTTGGGGCCCGGCCGGGGCCTCGCGGGTCGGACGGAGGAAACGGACCTCACGGGTCGGGGTCCAGGTCGGCGGAGTGGCTGACGCATCCCGCAGCTGGGGTCCGGGTCGGCACCGCGGAGGCGTGAAGTGGGGCGTCGACAGCGGTGAGGCCTCGGCGGCGATGGGGCTTCGGCAGTAGTGAAGCCTTGCAGCGGCGGCGATGCCTCGCGGGTCGACGAAAGCATGGCGGACCATCGTGAGGAGGAGGGGAGAAGAACAATGGAGGACCCAGCGTGGGGGGACCGCTGTAGGGGGGGGGGGGGGTGGAGAGAGGACAAAAGGAGGAGCCGGCGTGCTTTGTAAGTTTGTCAGCGCCGTAGGTGGCTACTATTTGTATACATTGGGTATGCAAGCAAAGAATTTCACTGTGCCGAGTCACATGTGACAATACAGTATTCCTATTCCTATTCCTGGATTCTGACCTGAAATGCCTCCAACACTGTTTTGCTCAAGATTCCAGCATCTGCAGTGTCTTGTGCCTTTGACCCAATACTTAATATATCAGTTTCACTATCTGTAACTGTTCTGTTCTGACAATCTGCTTGCACTGTGCTGACTGATTTGAAACAAGACTGCTTTTAATCTTCAAAGCAAACCAAGATCATGCCTGATACACTGATATAGTCACTGAATTTTGTTACTGCCACTTGCAATCTGCTAACCAGAATGCTGGCAAAAAAACACAGAACCCCATTTACAGGGCACTGTTCCAATGTCACAAAATTCTCTCACAGAATTGAAACATGTAGCAATACTAAACACAATGGATTTTTTTTCTCTCCAATTCCAGATATCATCATCTGTAGTGAAGACAAATGGTGTCGGGCTGGATAGCAAAGAGATCACGCTTCAAAGACAAGGTAACATTAAGAGATTCTCTTTACAATAGTGCAAAAACCTAGTAGAGCAAACATATCTACTCGACTCCACTATGGGCTTAGGAAGTTCAGCATGTCCCCTACATCTCTCACCAACTTCTACAGATGGACCATAGAAGGCATTTTATCGGGGTGCATTACAGCTTGGTTTGGGAACAGCTCTATCCTGGACCACAAGAAACTGCAGCAAATTGTGGACACAGCCCAGGCCATCACACCAACCAACCTCCCTTCTATTGACTCCATTTATACCTCACGCTGCCTCGGACTATCCTTGATCGGACTTTGCTGGCTTTACCTTGCATTAAACATTATTCCCTTATCATATTTCTATACATTCTAAATGGATCGATGATCATCATTTATTGTCCTTCCACTGACTGGTTAGCAGGCAACAAAAGCTTTTCACTGTACCTCGGTACACGTGACAATAAACTAAACTAACTATGGTTCATAAGTTCATAAGTGATAGGAGCAGAATTAGGCCATTTGGCCCATCAAGTCTACTCCACCATTCAATCATGGCTGACCTATCTCTCCCTCCCAACCTCATTCTCCTGCCTTCTCCCGATAACCCCTAAACCCCTGCTGATCAAGAATCTATCTATCTCTACCTTAAAAATATCTGTGGCAAGGAATCCCTGTTCCTGTGTGATAATGATGATATTGATATCACTGCATAATGATGATATAATATTTGTGCACCATTTAATCTTCACTCAAATTAATCGAAGCTTCCTGTCCATTCACGGAAATTGTAGAACACCTTATACAATCTAAAGTTGAGAGTGAGCAATTATAAGATTGTAACCGAATTTAAGACTCATATAACCCAAGTAACCCTTTCGGACTATGTCCTCGTGATTTAAATTAACAGAATCTCAGAGTAAATTACAACCTTGTTATTCATTGCCGACATGTCATTATTCTAGATTTTTTTGATGATTTATACTGATAATCAACAGGCTATTGATGGGTTTACATAAATCAATAGTAAGAAAAATGGTCCATTAGATGAGTGTTTCCAGGATCTTACAGCAATCTACCGTATTGAAGAAAAAGAACCATTTAACAGAGCTCCCATTGAACAACTGCTCATATCTTTGAAATGAAGTCCACCGCTGAATACAAGAAGCTCTCTCATACTCCTGTTGTAATTTTGCCTGAAAATTAATAGATATATATTTTCCTGTCTAATACCCGTGGACGATGATCGATGAGAGCGTGGGGTGATCGCTTTGAGGGAGGAAGAAAAATGGAGGGCCCAGCATGGGGGAACCGGTGGGGGGGGGGAGAACAAAATGAGGAGCCGGCGTACTTTGTAACTTTGTCAGCGCCGTAGATGGTCGCTTTTTGTATACACTGATGAGCCAAAACATTATGACCACGTGCCTACTATGCTGTTGGTACTCCGTGTGCTGCCAAAACAGCGCCGACCCGCCGAGGCATGGACTCTACAAGACCCCTGAAGGTGTCCTGTGGTATCTGGCACCGAAACATTAGCAGCAGATCCTTCAGGTCCTGTAAGTTGCGAGGTGGAGCCGCCGTGGATCGGACTTGTCGATCCAACACATCCCACAGGTGCTCAATCGGATTGAGATCTGGAGAATTTGGAGGCCAGGGCAACACCGTGAACAATTCATCATGTTCCTCAAACCATTCCCGAACAATGTGTGCAGTGTGGCAGGGCGCATTATCCTGCGGGAAGAGCCCACTGCCATCAGGGAATACCATTGCCATGAAGGGGTGTACCTGGTCTGCAACCATGTTTAGGTAGGTGACATGTGTCAAATTGACGTTCACATGAATAGCCGGACCCAGGGTTTCCCTGCAGAACATTGCCCAGAGCATCACACTCCCTCCACCGGGCTTGTCGTCTTCCCACAGTGCATCCTGGTGCCATCACTTCCCCAGGTAAACGGCGCACACGTACACGACCATCCACGTGATCTAAAAGAAAACAGGACTCATCGGACCAGGCGACCTTCTTCCACTGCTCCAAGGTCCAGCTCCGACGCTCGCATGCCCAATGTAGGGGCTTTCGATGGTGGACTGGGGTCATCATGGGCACTCTGACTGGTCTGCGACTACGCCGCCCCACACGCAGCAGGGTGCGATGCACTGTGTATTGTGACACAGTCCTTCCGTGACCACCATTACAATTTTCAGTGACTTGTGCCACAGTAGACCTTCTGTTGGTTTCCGACCAGACGGGTTAGCCTTCGTTACCCTCGCGCATCGATGAGCCTTGGGCGCCCAAAACCTTGTCGTCGGCTTGTGGTTTGTCCCTCCTTGGACCACTGTCGGTAGATACTCACCACTGCTGGCCGGGAGCACCCCACAGGCCTTGCCGTTTCACAGATGCTCTGACCCAGTCATCCGGCCATAACAATTTGGCCCTTGTCAAAGTCGCTCAGGTCTTTACTTCTGCACATTTGTCCTGCATCCAACACATCAACTTCAAGAACTGACTGTTCACTTGCTGCCTAATATATACCACCCCTTGGCAGGTGCCATTGTAACAAGATAATCAATGTTATTCACTTCACCTGTCAGTGGTCATAATGTTTTGGCTCATCGGTGTACATTGGGTATACAAGCAAAGAATGTCACTGTGCCTCGTCACATGTGACAATAGAATACTCCATTCCATTCACATTGTTACCTCCACGCACATTTGGAACAGGCAAAGTATCCTCAGCCATGTTTGCAGATTCTGAAACTGCCAAGTCTGCAAAAAAAACACTACACCCAACTTCTTTTAAGTTTCAGCTTTGCTCATTTTCAAGCTTTTAAATCATGAACTGAAGCATATTGTCATTTGCGGCGATGCTTTCAACACACCTTTTAAAACTTAAGAGTTCAGCTTAACCTTCGAATCAACTTCAAAGTCGTCCCACTGCATTTTGTTTAATTCTAATTATTTTCAACATTTGCACTGTGATATTAAAGCAAAAATCTCAACATTATAAAGATCAAATGTCATTAATAAGTTTCAGATTTTTTTAGATTTAGATTTAGAGATACAGCGCGGAAACAGGCCCTTCGGCTCACCAGGTCCGCGCCGCCCAGCAATCCCCGCACATTAACACTATCCTACACACACTAGGGACAATTTTTTTAAACATTTGCCCAGCCAATTAACCTACATACCTGTACGTCTTTGGAGTGTGGGAGGAAACCGAAGATCTCGGAGAAAACCCACGCAAGTCACGGGGAGAACGTACAAACTCCATACAGACGGCGCCCGTTTTTCAGGATCGAACCTGAGTCTCCGGCGCTGCATTCGCTGTAAGGCATCAACTCTACCGCTGCGCCACCGTGCCGCCCTTTCATCTTGTATATCATTATATGATGTGTCCCATTACTCCATTTTTCTTTGGAAATCTTTCATTTTTCTTTTCTAAGCTAATGTTTTCTTTTTTAATAAGAAATCCACATTGTCATAATGATGCAGCAACAAGATAATAAGATCGTTAATCATTTCTTATCTGTAAATAATTATCTGTTGTTATCTTGAAAAAATAATCATATTGATAGTTTGCACAGGGTTTATTATTTTTGTTTGAGAACTGCATAGTGTATAAGAATGTGTATACATCTAACAACAGCGTGGTTGTTAAATACCATGCGGTATGACTTTTGATATTCCATTGTATCAGATGCTGTTATTTTAATTGTTGATTGTTTTCAATACATGAGTGGAGCAGCTGGTAGAGTTGCTGCCTCATGGTAACACAGGTTCGATCCTGACCTCGGGTACTGTCTGTGTGGAATTTGCACACTTTCCCTGAGACCGTGTGAATTTCCTCCAGTTTCCTCCCACATCCCAAAGTATGTAGGTTAATTGACTGGGTAAATGTAAAAAATTGTCCCTAGTGTGTGTAGGATAGTGTTAATGTGCGGGGATCGCTGGGCGGTGCGGACTTGGTGGGCCGAAAAGGCCTGTTTCCGCGCTGTATCTGAAATATGAAATAAAATATGAAATATAAAACATGTGGGTTTGGAGGTTAATTGGCTGCTGTAAATTGCTCCTAATGTGTAGGGGTGAGAAAGTGGAATAACATAGAACTAGTTTGAATGGGTTGAAAGTATTGTTCATGTTGGTCAGCTTGGTTAGGCTGAAGGGACAGTTTCCACGCTCAATCTCTAAACTAAAATGGTAGGTTCATTCTTGTCAGAGCTCATGGAATTAGCAGCAGAAAAAAAGATATAAAGACACTATTAGAGGCAGCACAAAGGAGCGGCAGAGTGGCGCAGCAGTAGAGTTTGCTGCCTTACAGTGCCAGAGATCCTGGTTCAATCCTGAGTACAGGTGCTGTCTGTACAGAGTTTTCACATTCTCTATGTGACCGCGTGGGTTTTCTCCGGGTGCTCCGGTTTCCTCCTACATTCCAAAGAAGTGCAGGTTTGTTGGTGAATTGGCTTTCGAAAAAAAATTTGTCCCCAGTGTGTAGGGTAGAACTTGTGTATTGGTGATTGCTGGCTGGCGCGAATTCAGTGGGCCGAAAGGCCTGTTTCCACGCTGTATCTCTAAACTAAACTAAACATTAAATCTTTGCATATTTCACATGCACAAATACATTAAAAAATCATAAAGTGATAATTATATTTTGCATATTGAAACGTGAGAAGGTGATGCTTGCACCACTTTGTGAAGTACAACTGTAATCAGAGAAAGCTGGAGAGCACTAAGAACTGAGGGAAGTAGATCATACATTAAGGTGCCATCTACTGACATTAAATCAGTGTTGAAACATAAAGGAAACCATAAAAGTGTGGTCGCTGAAATATTTAGAATTATTCTCAAACTCCACTTAGAAATGTTGCCAAACACGACTTTGATTTATTTAAAATTTCCCCAAAGTAGCCTTTTGTTTACTCTAAAATGTCATACTACAGCACTTGGTTCAAGGGCAATCAGGGTGTGTATTAAATGCCAATATTGCCAATAATGACTAGGACCTGGAAAATGAATTAATTTTAAATAATTATTCTAAAGTATATGGAAAGAAGCCTGGCAATAAAGTCTAATTAATGTTTGGAGACAGAAGGAATCGCAAATGGTGGAATCGCCCGGAAACCTAACAAAAGGGCACTGGAATCTTGGGCAAAAAAACAAAGTGTCGGAGGAATTCAGCAGGTCAGGCATCATCTGTGGAATTGACGTTTCAGGTCGAGAGCCTTCTTCAGACTGGTTAAAGTTTGTATGGTTCAATTTAATATTTGTTATCAGTGACCATACAGATAAGTTTGTAAGTTGTAGGAGCATAATTTAAGCATTCGGCCCATCAAGTATACTCCGCCATTCAATCATGGCTGATCTATCTTTCCCTCTCAACCCCATTCTCCTGCCTTCTCCCCATAACCTCTGACACCCATACTAATCGAGAATCAAGATAATCCAATGCAGCACTACGTTTATAGTATACCAGTCCCATAGTAGAAACAAGCAAATGCCTGGTGCCGATAATAAAGCAGAAAATGTTGAAGCACTCAGAAGATCAGGCAGCACCTGTGGATAATTAAAGAGTTAACATTTCAAGATCTCTCATCAGAAATAGGAAAAAGAGTAAATGAGTTAGCTTTAAGTTGCAGAGGCTGGTGGAAGGGATGGAAAGGGTGGCACAGTGGTTCAGCGGTAGAGCTGCTGCTTTACGGCGCCAGATCATGACTGTGGGTGCGGTCTGTACGGAGTTTGTACGTTCTCCATGTGATCGTGCGGGTTTTCTCCTGGTGCTCCCGTTACCTTCCACACTCCAAAGATGTGCAGGTTTGCAAGTTAATTAGTTTCTGTAAATTGTTCCTAGTAAGATAGTGCTAGTGTCTAGGGTGATCGGTGGCCATCACGGATCCGGTGGGCCGAAGGGCTTGTTTCTACGCTGTATCTCTAAAGTCTAAAGTCAAAGCAACGGGGTGAGACTGAATGAACATAGCAGTTAGAGACAGATTATGCTTCTTTGTCTCTGTTAAACTGGCTAATTGCAGGGGTGTGGGACATGTCCAGCGATTCACATGGTACTAATGGGGAGAGAACCAAGTTAAAATCATATCTGAATAGAGATCTGATGAGATGGGCAGTTCTGACAAAGACAGAAAAAACAAGATGTCTAAAGTTGGAGCAGTCAATATTAAGTCTATATGATTATAACATGCATAAATGGAGGAGAAATGTTGTTCCTCAAATTTGCATTGGGCCTTGTTGTAGCACCACAGGCAAACAGTCAGACTGGGTGTGGAATAGAGAGTTAATGTGGCAGGCAAGGATTACCTCTGGACCACTCCTGTGGACTGAGTGCAGGTAGCGTGCAAAACAGTCACAACGTACAAAACCATCAGCATTAGGTTTTTCCTGAGCAGAGGAGGCCACATTGTGAATACCACATGCACTGGACTAGATTGGAAGAAATCAATTGCTGCTTTAACTAGTACGACTAACATAGGCCTTTAAATGGGATGGAAGAGCCAAAAGCTCAAGTGTTTCCAATTCTGAGGTGTTGCCTGGGAAAGTGCAATGTGGAGGAATGGTTGGCAAACATGAAAGATCAGACCTGCAAGACAACAGGAGTGATCACTTTGTAACGCTGAAAGGATCAAGGAGGGGAATGTACAGTATGTATGGTGGTGGAACTTTGTTGGAACTCCGCTATCCTTAAGAGCTCTATCTAGCTCTCTCTTGAGTGCATTCAGAGAATTGGCCTCCACTGCCTTCTGAGGCAGAGAATTCCACAGATTTACAACCCTCTGACTGAAAAAGTTTTTCCTCATCTCAGTTCTAAATGGCCTACCCCTTATTCTTAAACTGTGGCCCCTTGTTCTGGATTTCCCCAACATTGGGAACATGTTTCCTGCCTCTAACGTGTCCAACCCCTTAATAATCTTATACGTTTCGATAAGATCCCCTCTCACCCTTCTAAATTCCAGTGTATACAAGCCTAGTCGATCCAGTCTTTCAACATACGACAGTCCCGCCATTCTGGGAATTAACCTAGTAAACCTACGCTGCATGCCCTCAATAGCAAGAATATCCTTCCTCAAATTTGGAGACCAAAACTGCACACAGTACTCCAGGTGCGGTCTCACTAGGGCCCTGCACAACTGCAGAAGGATCTCTTTGCTCCTATACTTAACTCCTCTTGTTATGAAGGCCAACATTCCATTGGCTTTCTTCACTGCCTGCTGTACCTGCATGCTTCTTTTCAGATCTCGTTGTACGTCCCCTTTTCCTAACTTGACACCATTCAGATAATATTCTGCCTTCCTATTCTTACCACCAAAGTAAGTATATTCTTATATAGTCCAGGCAATATTCCTGCAAATCATTTCTGCACCTTCTCTAACTTAATCACATTCTTCCTATCATGTGGCTGCCAGAAGTGCACACAATGCTCTAACTACAGCACAACCTATAATTTCTACAACATGACCTCCCAATTCCTATACTCAATACCTCAGCCGATGAAGTGAAGCATACCCTGCACCTCCTTGATTCCTCTGCCTATCTGTGTTGTCACTTTGAGGAAACTATGTACCCCAAAATATTGCTTTTGAATAACACTCCACAGGTCCTCGACATTCACTGTGTATGTCCTGGGCTGGTTTAACTTCCCATTTCAGATTTTTATTTGGGCATGCAACTTTGTTTCTTGAAATGCTTTCCTTTTTGCAGTGTGCCTGCATTGTTGCACCAGAATTGTGAAAGAAATTGATAATTTGTTTGCAGTATGGCGAGGCTGGAAACTTGTTCTTTGTTGAAGAAGTTTATTGCGACAGCAATATTCGATTACAAAGTTTTCTTAACAAGATTACAGACAACCATTAAAACTAACTGTCCTCTTCGAAGACGTCTCCCAACTGACTCTTTTCGGGCGCCAAAAGCGCACATGACAACGCTGTCCAATCAGCGATGTCGCTCTCTGGACCAATCCCTACGGTCGCACCCACACGTGACCTTGCTGGCCAATCTGAGGGTTCGACGACTAGGACCACTCTCTATGGTCGCTACATGACCCCCCCCAGAACCCGAAGTATGGAACCTAGCAGGGAGCCGGATTTCGCGACCAGAACGAGTAAGGAGAGGGGCAGCCTGAACTATAGGAGCAGGGGATTCCGGACTTGGTGGAACTGCCGGAGCGGGGGGTCCTGGACTGATCGGAACTGCCGGAGGCCGGCCTCTCCGAGGTGGTTGGCCGACCAGGACTGGGCGGTCCGGATCCAAGTGCGCAGGTTTAAGCCTGGACACCGAGACGAGCTCACTCCTGCCGCCCACGTCTAAGGTGAAGGTGACCGTCCCCTTACGCAAAACCCGGAACGGCCCTTCATAGACCCTCTGCAACGGGGAACGATGGGCTTCCTTACGCAGAAATACAAACTCACAGTCCTTCAGGGCAGGTGGTTCGTGTACCATGGGACACCCATGACGTGAAGTCGGAACTGGGGCCAGGAAACCCACACGTGCCCGGAGCGATGCTAAGACTGGCGGGACTGGAGGCAGCTGGCCGGAGGGGTCCGGAAGCAAATCCCCGGGTACTCGAAGTGGCGAGCCATATACTAGCTCCGCGGACGAAGCACCGAGATCCTGTTTAGGAGCAGTCCGGATGCCCAGAAGGACCCAGGAAAGTTGGTCTACCCAGTCCGGGCCTTCTAGCCTCGCACTGAGGGCCGCCTTGAGTTGACGGTGGAACCTCTCTACAAGCCCATTAGCCTGGGGGTGGTACGCTGTAGTGTGTTGTAACCGGGAACCGTACAGCTCTGCTAGCGTAGCCCAGAGGGTCGAAGTGAACTGTGGCCCCCTGTCGGTGGTAATAACAGCCGGAACCCCGAAACGTGCTACCCAATGGAGGGCCAAAGTCCTGGCACAAGAGGCAGCAGAGGTATCTGACAATGGGAAAGCCTCTGGCCACCGGGTGAACCGATCCACCACCGTGAGCAGATGGGTGTAGCCCCGGGAGGAAGGCAAGGGCCCGACTAAATCCACGTGAATGTGGAAAAAACGGACCGCTGGGACCTCAAACTCCTGTACCGGGGGCTGGACATGGCGCTGGACTTTAGCAGTCTGGCAGGGAACGCAGGAACGGGCCCAAACAGCTACCTGTTTACGCAGGCCATGCCACACAAACCGAGCGGCTACTAAAGCAGAGGTGGAGCGGATGGACGGGTGCACCAGCCCGTGAATGGCATCGAAAACCAGGCGCTGAAGGGAGGGCGGCACTACCGGTCTGGGACGGGGAAGGGAAACATCACACCAGACTTTTGTGCCTTCCGACCCGCAGGCTACCTGAGCCAACTTCAACCCCGAAGTGGTGGACTGGTATGCCGAGGCGGTATCCGCCAGAAGCTGTGCCTCCGCAAGCTCCTGGGGATCCACCTCGCAGTCCACCGCTGAAATGGGGGAAAAAGCAGGCCGAGACAGGGCGTCAGCAACGGCATTAAGCTTACCCGCGACATGACGGACATCGGTGGTAAATTCGGAGATGGCAGTCAGATGCCGCTGCTGGCGGGCCGACCATGGGTCGGACAATTTGGAAAAAGCAAAAGTTAATGGTTTATACAATACAATACAATATATCTTTATTGTCATTGTACCCAGGGGTACAACGAGATTGGGAATGCGCCTCCCATCCGTAAAGGCCACAAATGGGCGGCCTTCAAGGAAATACCTGAAATGACGAACAGCTAAATAGAGGGCCAGAAGCTCTCGGTCAAAGGCGCTATACTTCAGCTCAGCCGAACTCAGTTGCCGGCTGAAAAACGCCAAGGGCTGCCAAAGGCCACCGACCTGCTGCTCCAAAACCCCACCCACCGCCACGTCAGACGCATCAACCGTCAGGGCCGTGGGGGCGGAGGCGCTTGGGTGGACCAACATGGTGGCGTCTGCCAAAGCTGCCTTAGCTGCTGCAAAAGCCGACTCCGTGGCCGGGGACCATATCAACTCTACAGGTTTACCCACAAGGCACTGGAAGAGCGGGCGCATGACCCGCGCAGCTGCCGGGACGAACCTATGGTAGAAGTTAACCATACCTACGAACTCCTGCAGACCTTTCACTGTGGTGGGCCTGGGAAATGCCCGGATAGCCTCCACCTTCTCGGGCAAAGGGGTGGCGCCGGCAGGGGTGATTCTGTGCCCTATAAAATCATGAGAAGGGAGGCCGAATTGACACTTGGAGGGTTGGATAATGAGCCCGTGGTCTTGGAGCCGCTGGAATACAGTCTGCAAGTGGACCAGGTGTTCCTGCACTGAGGGGCTGGCGACCAGGATGTCATCTAAATAAATAAACACAAAAGGTAGACCCCGACCCACACGGTCCATCAGTCGCTGGAAAGCCTGTGCCGCGTTCTTTAAACCGAAAGGCATGCGCAACCATTTGAACAACCCGAACGGAATGATCGTGGCAGTTTTTGGTATGTCCTTCGGCCGCACAGGAATCTGGTGGTATCCTCGCACCAAATGGATCTTGGAGAATACCATCGCACCTTCCAGCCCAGACGAGAAATCCTGCAGGTGCGGTATGGGGTAGCGATCAGCCGTGGTGACAGCGTTGAGACGCCGATAATCGCCACATGGTCTCCACCCCCCAGATGCTTTGGAGACCATATGCAACGGCGAGGCCCACGGGCTGTCAGACTGACGGACAATTCCCATTTCCTCCATCTTCCTAAATTCCTCTTGCGCCACCACCAGCTTGTCAGGCGGCAGCCTCCGGGCCCGAGCGAAAACGGGGGGACCCTCGGTGCGGATGTGGTGGACAACGCCGTGCTTGGCCGAAAGGGCGTCGAAATGCTGGATGAGCAGCTCTGGAAACTCCGCCAGGACCTCAGCATACGAGTCGGGGGCCGCGACGACGGCCTGGACAGTTGGGCTGGGCGGGGTGGCGGTTGTCGGAGCAACGGGCTCATCGCTGGCGGAGGGTCGGAGGTCGTTACCACGGACGTCGGGGACCAGTGAAAAGGCCCAGAGAAAATCTGCGCCTAGGATCGCTTGGCTGACGTCTGCTATAATGAATGGCCATTCATACGTGCGGAGGCCTAAAACCAGGGACATCTTCCGCGTACCAAACGTGCGGATGGGGCTGCCATTAACCGCAATGAGGGTAGGACCTGTCTTACCCGATCTGGTCTCAAGGTCGGTCGGCGGCACTATACTGACAATGGCTCCCGTGTCCACCAAAATTTCTGTGTCCGTGAATCGGTCTCGGACGTAGAGGCGTCGGTTCTGGCCAATCGCAACTGCCCCTATGTACGATCGGCCGAGGCATTTCCCGCGAAGGTACAAGGTGAGCGGCAGTTGTGGGATTCTCCACCCCATCGTAGATGGTAATAGCACCAGCCGCGCTTGTGCGGATCCTTTTGGCGGGCTTTTGGAGAAATGGCCATTGTTTTGCAACTACTGAATTCAATTGCATTCTAAATTTTCAAAATTCACTTCCATAGAATCAACAAGAAACAAATCAAATATTTATTTCAATGTGCCTTTTGACACAGATTTTTATATGTTTGCTCATAGGTAAAAATATAAAATGGCATTTCTGGTGATCTTAGAACATTAAGAAAATAACTGCAGATGCTGGTACAAATCGTATGGTAGCGCAGCGGTAGAGTTGCTGCTTTACAGCGAATGCAGCGCCGGAGACTCAGGTTCGATCCTGACTACGGGTGCTGCACTGTAAGGAGTTTGTACGTTCTCCCCGTGACCTGCGTGGGTTTTCTCCGAGATCTTCGGTTTCCTCCCACACTCCAAAGACGTACAGGGTATGTAGGTTAATTGGCTGGGTAAATGTTTTAAAATTTTTTGTCCCTAGTGGGTGTAGGATAGTGTTAATGTACGGGGATCGCTGGGTGGCACGGACTTGGAGGGCCGAAAAGGCCTGTTTCCGGCTGTATATATATGATATGATATGATATGAAATCGAAGGTATTTATTCACAAAATGCTGGAGTAACTCAGCAGGTCAGGCAGCATCTCAGGAGAGAAGGAATGGGTGATGTTTTGGGTCGAAACCCTGCTTCAGTGGAATTAAGAGAAAGGAGGGAGGAAGTGGTTACTTTCTCCTCACAAAAGATTCTTTACATAACAATCTGCACAGGACATCAAGTGAAAATAACAAAAAACCCTGCAGATACTGGAAATTTGAAATAAAAACAACGTGCTGGCTCGAAGGGCCGAATGGCCTACTCCTGCACCTTTCATGAACATGAACAAAGATTGGCAAAATATTACATGGATTTTGGGACGCTTCCCTAGTGAAGTGGCTGTTGTAGTGGTTTGCAGGAATGAGCCCAGTCCTGCAGATGTTTATGAGTGTGCTGTAAACACCATATAGGAGAAAAGGTGAGGAGAGCAAACGGGGAGACACACCAGGAACAACCAGAGCAAATGACCTTGAAACCTGAAAAAAACGAGATTCTTATCCAGAGAATGATAATTTATGGGTGGACCATCAAATGGCAGCCAACAAGATAAGATGACTCAAAGTTGGGAGGAGAACATTAGCAATCCAGTTAGGAATGCAGTAGCAATAACACACTTGGTATTTAGAGGGGTGAACAGTATCTATTGCTGTCCAAAATAGTAATCATACATTTTTTGAGAAAGACAGGAAATCATTTCAGAAGGTGGGAAGAGCACTCAGATAATTCACACACCAATAAAATACAGGAAAGATTCAGCGTGGGTTTTCTCCGAGATCTTCGGTTTCCTCCCACACTCCAAAGACGTACAGGTATGTAGGTTAATTGGCTGGGTAAATGTAAAAATTGTCCCTAGTGGGTGTAGGATAGTGTTAATGTACGGGGATCACTGGGCGGCACGGACTTGGAGGGCCGAAAAGGCCTGTTTCCGGCTGTATATATATGATATGATATGATATGATATGATATGATAATAAACAAAAGTACATGAAAGTGGGTGCGATTAAACTGTGGCAGTTTAAGGATAATTACTCCACACCCGTTCGCTGGTAAGAGGAGAGGAATTAAAGGGTTAACCATGTGAACATAACTACGGTCTTCGTGATGTGCTCTAATCTCTTCTTTCTATCCTAACAGTATATATTTCCATTTTGACTGATAATCAAGTATCATATGATAACACAAGTGATCGCAGATGCTGGAGTCTTGTGCCAAAAACAAACTCCATATCTCTCGATTCCCTCTCCCCTGACTCTCAGTCTGAAGAAGGGCCTTGACACAAAACGACACCCATTCCAGAGATGCTGCCTGTCCCGCTGAGTTACTCCAACATTTTCTGTCTATCTTCGGTGTATACCAGCATCTACAGTTCCTTCCTGCACACACTGCTGTTGGAACTCAGCAGGCCAGACAGCAGCAGTGGAGGGAATGGACAGTCAGTCAACTCGCCATTTTTCTCGACTGAATTCCTCCAATGGTATGTTTTTTGCAAGAAAATAATATCAGTGAGTCCCAATGAGCTGTGTGCACCAAACCAGGTAAACAAATTACAATGGTGTACATCTCTCAACAGTTTGGAGCAGTGACTCTCAACTATAACATTTTATGCAGGCTTGTCACACATTGAGCAAACCAGCAAGACTAATTCCTACCACACCATCATCGTGAAATGTTTTTTTAATAGTTAAAACTACTTTTAAACAAATAGTTGGACCATCCATTAAACACCTAGTCTGTCAGAAACTAGCCTCCAATTTCAGTAATCATGCACAATTTACGGCAGGAGCGGGAAGAGGTCATGCAACTCCAGGAGTCTCCTCCATGATGATCAATCTTGATCTGATATTGGCCTCAGCTCCATGTTCCTGACCGAACCCCCTAATCCTTAACTCCCAAATATAGCAAAACTGTGGACCTACTGTGTTTTCACATTTCTCCATATTTACAGTATAACCATCTGCTAATGCCTCCCCGCCTCCCGTGGTAGTTGAGGCTGGGACTATCCCAAAGTTTAAGAAACAGTTAGACAGGTACATGGATAGGACAGGTTTACAGGGATATGGACCAAGCGCAGGCAGGTGGGACTAGTGTAGCTGGGACATGTTGGTCGGTGTGGGCATTTGGGCCTGTTTCCACACTGTATGGTTCAATTTAATATTTGTTCACAAAATGCTGGAGTAACTCAGCAGGTCAGGCAGCATCTCGGGAGAGAAGGAATGGGTGACGTTTTGGGTCGAGACCCTTCTTCAGACTGATCTTTTTAATATTTGTTATCAGTTTAATATTTGTTTAACAAATTTAATATTTGTTATCAGTGACCATACAGATATGTTTGTAAATTGTAGACAATTAAAAATAAAATATTATAATTTAAAGATGTGAAGAATTAAATAAAATACCAGAGCTCAAGGAGGCTACAGACTTTTGGTTGTTGAGTGGAAAAAAGCTGTTTTTATGTCCGGCTGTGACGGCTTTAACAGTCCGGAGTCGCCTTCCAGAGGGAAGTGCTTCAAAGAGTTTTTGGCCAGGGTGAGAGGGGTCAGAGATGATCTTACCCGCTCTATTCCTGGCCCTTGCAGTGTACAGTTCGTCGATAGGGGGAAGGTTGCAGCCGACAACCTTCTCGGCTGGTCGAATGATGCAGCCTCCGGATGTCATGCTTGGTGGCTGAGCCAAACCAGACCATGACGGAGAAGGTGAGGACAGACTCTATGATGGCAGTATAAAACTGGACCATCATTGCCTGTGGCAGATTGTGTTTCTTCAGTTGCCCGCAGAAGTACATCCTCTGTTGGGCCTTTTTGACTGTGGAGTCGATGGTGGCCCCCCATTTAAGGTCCCTGGAGATGATGGTTCTAAGGAACTTAAATTACTCCACAGATGTGACTGTGGTGTTGTTGATGGTGAGTGGGGGGAGGCGAGGGGGAGCTCTCTTAAAGTCTACAATCAACTTCACCATCTTAAGAGCATTGAGCTCCAGGTTGTTGCAATGCCACCAGGACACCAGCTGTGTCACTTCCTGTCTGTAGGCAGATTCCTCCCCATCCTGGATCAGTCCAATCAGGGTAGTGTCATCCGCAAACTTGAGGAGCTTGACAGAGGAGCCTGTGGAGGTGCAGTTGTTGATGTATAGAAAGTAAAGGAGAGGGGAGGGTATGCAGCCTTGCGGTGCTCCTATGCTGAGGGTCTGCGGGTCCGAGATGAGCTTTCCCAGCCTAACATGCTGCTTCCTGTCTGTCAGGAAGTTGATGATCCACTGACAGAGGGGTTCAGGCACAGTCAGCTGGGAGTTTGGAGTGCAGTAGCTCTGGCACAATGGTGTTGAATGCAGAGCTAAAATCCACAAACAAAATCCTTGCATAGGTCCCCTGGCGGTCTAGGTGCTGGAGGATGAAATGCAGGCCTAGGTTGACTGCGTCATCCACTGATCTATTTGCCCGGTATGCAAACTGCAGGGAGTACAGCAGGATTTTAGATTTTTTTTAGATTTAGAGATACAGTGCAGAAACAGGCCCTTCGGCCCACCGGATCCGTGCCGCCCAGCGATCCCTGCACATTAACACTATCCTACACCCACTGGGGACAATTTCTACATTTGCCCAGCCAATTAACCTACAAACCTGTACGTCTTTGGAGTGTGGGAGGAAACCGAAGATCTTGGAGAAAACCCACGCAGGTCACGGGGAGAACGTACAAACTCTGTACAGACGGCGCCCGTAGTCAGGATCGAACCTGAGTCTCCGGCGCTGCATTCGCTATAAGGCAGCAACTCTACCGCTGAGCCACCGTGCAGCGGTAGTTTTTCAGCTGCGCCAGCACAAGTCTTTCAAGGGTCTTCATGACTACAGAGGTCATTGTGACAGGCCTGTACTCATTAAAACCAGTAATCCTTGGCCTTTTGGGTACGGGAGCAATAGTGGAGACTTTGAAGCAGGCAGGTACAGTGCAGGTTTGCAAGGACTGGTTGAAAATATCTGTGTAGACAGGTGCCAGTTGTTCGGCACAGAGCTTGAGGGTAGAAGGGTTACAAATGATGTTATTGTACCTGCCTCAACTAGTTCCTGCTGGGTTCCATATACCACCACCCTCTGTGTGAAAATGGTGTCCCTCGGGTTCCTATTAAATATTTCCCCTCATCTTATCCCTGTGCTGTCTCGTTATTGATTACCCTACCTTGAGAAAAAGATGTGTGAAGCTGTAGAACTGTCTGGTGCATGACTGAGGAACAAAAATTGCCCTTCAGTGTTAATAACATGGCTACGCATGCATTTAATAATGAGCTTAACTTTGGTTGTATGGACGCAACTGCATACAATAAGACAGAAATAAAGGACATATGCCTGCCATTTAAACAGGAAGGACAGCAATCCAAATAAACATCCTTACTATTAATGACCTTTTCTAGCAATAAATCAGGCAGATGTCAGAGCGTCGCTTAAAAAATTACAACATATTTTCAAATATATTGTCAAATAAGTATCGATAATCAAACATATTGGATAAACCAAACCAATGAAACAAACTTCTTCAACAGATCTAATACAAAATTATATTTGCAATCCTAATCCAATGAAAAGGTAGCTGCAAATAAAAATATGTTTTAATTATTTAATTATTTAAAGTCACTTAAAAAAGTGCTTTAATCAAATCTCCCCCTCGCTAATCCATGGCATTTTACACTTGAATGCAAGCAGCTTTTGTCTTTAGCAAAAAATAAATTGCTGGAGGTACTCAGCAGGCCAGGCAGCATCCTTGGAGGGAAATCGACAGATGCCATTTCATGAGAAGGGCAACAAAATGCTGGAGTAACTCAGCGGGACAGGCAGCATCTCTGGAGAGAAGGAATGGGTGACTTTTCGAGTCAAGACCCTTCTTCAGAAGGGCCCTGACCCAAAACGTTGCCTGTCCATTTCCCTCCACAGATGCTGCCAGACCTGCTGAGTTCTTTGCACACAATAGACAATAGGTGCAGGAGGAGGCCATTTGGCCCTTCGAGCCAGCACCGCCATTCAATGTGATTATGGCTGATCATTCTCAATCACAATTCCAGCATTTACAGTCTCTTGTGTCTCTAAATTTGTTTTTAATTTAATGAGTGTTTGTGAATGTGTACACAGTTTCATGTGTTTTACAGGATTGCTTTTGGTTTGTATTGTTGCTAAAAATAGTCTTTAAAAAATATTAAATGTATTTCATAATTTGTAAAAAGAACTTCAGCATGCAATAGTTCACTTACTGAAAATATATGAATTATTCAAACTATTTAACCTGATTCAAGTTATAATTAACATCTCTCCATGTGGGGAAAAAACATACTATCAGTAATAAAAATACATTTGACTGCAATTAACAATTTTAGGTAGAAGTGTCATGAATTGCACAGAAAGATAATTTCTTTAAAAAATATATATATTTCTGTGAAATACCATTAGAATTTGTTTAAAATCTTTAATCAAGAAACCTTGCCATGTAAACATCTGTATAAACTATTGTATGTGATTGTTGAACACTAAAGGGAAGTACAATTGTTTATGGACACTGGAAAGGTATTGCAACTTAATTAAATGTCTCGTTTCATTAAATACAAGGAATCCCCATGCCTTGTCAGGACTAAATAAAATCAAAAATGGGAAACACTTTGGGCAATGTGATGCACAGTTTCTTTCTGCAGAACAATCATAATCAATAATGATGTCTGGAAGCCTGTCATTGTTGAAAATAATCAACTCTATTCTTTGACAATTATACATAGAAGTGCTATGAATTATACAATGGCTGTTAAATTGCAGTCAAATGTGCAGTCACATATTATTACTGATAGTATATTTTTCCCACATGGAGTGAATGTTAATTATAACTTGAATCAGGTTAATTATTTTGAATAATTCAAATATTTTCAGTAAATAAACTTGCCTGCTGAAATTCCATTTTTACAAATTATGAAATACATTTAATATTATTTAAAGACTATTTTTCGCAACAATACAAATCCAGTGAAATACATGCACAATCACTCATTAAAATGAATACCACAGTATCTTTTCACAATGAGTAACATTGCCTGAGCTGTTTTGCACAGAATGGGATCTCTTTTAAATGTATTTTTAATTATTTTGTGAAAATGCACAGGTGATCTTCTTTATTTTCCAGTGAATCATGAATCGAACAATCAAAATTTTTTTCCCCCTTGCTAACTTTTAAAAATGCCTTAATAAATCTTAAGTTCTGAAATAATGTGATTTAAATCTATAGATCATAATTCAAAAGCTTTAGAGATACTTACGTTTTGACATCTGCAATAGGTGTGGCCTTATTAAAGTCCGCCTTATATGCCTGCCAATGTACGTAGTGATAATATAATAATAATAAATAAATACACAAATACAATTTTTTTAAAAATGGTGGCACAGAAGAGTTGCTGCCTTATAGCGGTAGAGACCCGGGTTCGATCCTAACTACGGGTGCCTGTCTGTGCAGGTGACCATGTCTCTGCCACAGAAGGCAGTGGAGGCCAATTCACGGGATGTTTTTAAGAGAGAGTTAGATATAGCTTTTACAGAATCAACAGATATGGGGAAAAAGCAGGAATGGGGTACTGATCAGCCATAATCATATTGAATGGCGATACTGTCTCGAAGTGCCGAATGGCCTACTCCTGCACCTATTTTCTATGTTTCTATGTGGGTTTTCTCTGGCAGCTCCGGTTTGCTTCCACATTCCAAAGATGTGCAGGTTTGTAGGTTAATTGTCTTCTGTAAATTGTCCCGAGTGTGTAAGATAGAACTTGTGTGAATGAGTGATCACTGGTCGACACACTCAGTGGGCCAAAGGGCCCATTTCCACGCTGTATCTCTAAACTAAACTAAACATGGTCATTAATGGCTATGAGTAGCTTTCACAAATAACTTTGCAATTGTTATGCCTAATAAATCAATAGCTTGTACCTTTAATTTCTGTAAAATTATTATAATTTGTTTCAATGGGCTGCATTTTGAGAGTAAATTCCAACATCTGTCGGATTTTTGTTTACTTGAGGTCAAATATGTAACGTTAATGCTGAATTGTCAATAGTCACACACATTGTCACTGAAGGGTGCGTTCCTGTGTAACACTGTTCTTTGTTCTACAAGAGTGCTGAGGCATTTTTTTTACATACAGAGGGTGGTAGATGCCTGGAACACTCTGCCAAGGGAAGTGATAGACAATAGACAATAGACAATAGGTGCAGGAGTAGGCCATTCAGCCCCTCGAGCCAGCACCGCCATTCAATGCGATCATGGCTGATCACTCAATCAGTACCCCGTTCCTGCCTTCTCCCCATACCCCCTCACTCCGCTATCCTTAAGAGCTCTATCCAGCTCTCTCTTGAAAGCATCCAACGAACTGGCCTCCACTGCCTTCTGAGGCAGAGAATTCCACACCTTCACCACTCTCTGACTGAAAAAGTTCTTCCTCATCTCCGTTCTAAATGGTCTAAATGGCCTACCCCTTATTCTTAACTGCAGATGCTGGTTCAAATTGAAGGTAGACACAAAATGCTGGAGTAACTCAGCGGGTCAGGCAGCATCTCAGGGGAGAAGGAATGGGTGACGTTTTGGGTCGAGACCCTTCTTCAGAATTACATTAGTGATATTTACAAAGTATTTATACAGACATGTGAACAGGCATGGAATAGTGGACCAGTTAGTACTTTGATGGTGTCCTTTAATTTGAAGATGTAGAGCATAAAACGTTTGAATTTTAATTGTGCAAACAGATGGGATTAGTTTAGCAAGGAATTGCAGATGCTGGTTTACATCGAAGATAGGCACAAAATGCTGGAAATAACTCAGTGGGATAGGCAGCAACTCTGGATAGAAGGAATGGGTGATGTTTCGGGTCGAGACTGAAGAAGGGCCTGAAGAAGGATCTCGACCCGAAACGTCACCCATTCCTTCTATCCAGAGATGCTGCCTGACCCGCTGAGTTACTTCCGCATTTTGTGTCTATCTGAGATTAGTTTAGGTTGGCATCATGGGCTGAAAGACCTATTCCTGTGCTGTACTGTTTCTATATGCTCTAGGTGATGTTATTCAGGTCTTGTCCTGTTAGTCCTTCGTGCATATGGGCGTGTTGTGCCCAAGGAAGATGAGCCCATTGCAGCACAAATCTGGCTTTGTAATTTTAACAAATTATGCACAGATTACACAGCTCCTTTTCATCAGTTTAGATCCTGTGAGTCATCAACATTGTACGTACATACCAATGAATGATGGTTGGGTTTTTATTTTGCTCATGAAACAACATCTGTTTTTCCCATTCCCTTGGTGAGATATTGTCTGAACTGGGTTCCTTTCAAATGAGTAGACACATTTTGTTAAAACTCTGAGAGATATGATCACACCACGAGAAAAGAAGTTGAAAGCTCACAGCAAGTTAAGAAAGAAGTAATTTAGTAGCAAAGATGTGGATAGTACCAGACAGCAAGAACAGAGCAGAATGTAGCTTTTCATTGCAGCCCAGTGATAGTTAGAAAGGCAGTTGAACAGGTCAATACATTGATGGTACCATTTAATTTGAAGGTGCTAAGAAAACTAAGTTCTGCAGCAGAAATCATTTTTAACTGTAATTGTAAATGATTTAGTTAGTCTTAGTTTCCTAGGCAAATTTCAGATCTTCCTGGGTTATCTACTCAGAAGATCGACACAAAAGGTTGCAGTAACTCAGCGGGACAGGCAGCATCTCTGGAGAGAAGGAATGGGTGATGTTTTGGGTCGAGACCCTTCTTCAGTCTGAAGACCTTTTAGAACGGAGATGAGGAAGAACTTTTTCAGTCAGACAGTGGTGAAGGTGTGGAATTCTCTGCCTCAGAAGGCAGTGGAGGCCTGTTCGTTGGATGCTTTCAAGAGAGAGCTGGATAGAGCTCTTAAGGATAGCGGAGTGAGGGGGTATGGGGAGAAGGCAGGAACGGGGTACTGATTGAGAGTGATCAGCCATGATCGCATTGAATGGCGGTGCTGGCTCGAAGGGCTGAATGGCCTCCTCCTGCACCTATTGTCTATTGTCTATTGTCTATGTCTATCTTCGGTTTAGACCAGCATCTGCAGTTCCTTCCTACACATTATTTACTCAGAAGCTTGGGACACTGCTAGAACTACTCAGCAGGAGTGATAATGAAGTGCCTCCAGCTTAAATAAAGTCTGACGGCAATTCATTTCAATGTAGTTGCTTGTAATCCTATTGCAGCATGTTTGTCCGGCTGGAGGCTTTCCCATTTTTGTCTTGTGCTCCTGTGTTGACCGTTCTTGTCATTCTTTCCTTCTGCCACCTTCTATTGTACCATCCTGATGGACTTGAGAAATGTTCTGAACAGACTTTAGACCAGAGAATAAAAGGATAATTTATCATCTATTCTGACAATATCACACCACAAAACCTAGCCCCAGATTACTCATCTTTAGCATAGTTGCCGAATCTTACTCTCTCCTGCTGTTCAAGCTTTTTAAAGTCACCACACATGAATGAATTATCTGAAAATGTGTATACATAACCCAATTGAATTCAATTACTTACCCTAGGGTGGCCATTAGAAGAAATATGCTGCTGAGCAGTGAGTATGGTGCGTCAGCAGGTGAAAGAGAAGAAATAAAAGCTGTACTGACAAGTTAACAGGAGAAACCGAAGGAGAAAGCAGAAAGAACAGTGCTGGCATTACAGTGGTGAATGGAGAGATATAGTTGCTCCTGGAGAATGGAGAGATATCATTGGAACCGGCCAGCAGGCTGGCATGAAACCGGGGAAGGGGGATGCATTAACCACAATGAAACGATGGGAGTGACGCACCACTTGCAGAGACTGAGAAAAGATGGTGCATGACGTTTTGAGAAGAAAAAGGAGTAGTACCACAGATACAGATGCAAAATGCTGGAGTAACTCAGCGGGACAGGCAGCATCCCTGGAGAGAAGGAATAGGTGACGTTTCGGGTCGAGACCCTTCTTCAGACTGAGGGTCAGGGGAGAGGGAGTCTGGACAAATAGAAGGGTAAGGTGTGAAAACAATAGATCAAAGCAGAAGGTGATAAGGAAATGTAGAATGGTTCATTGTTAGCTGAGGGGAAGGTGACAACACGGCATACAATCAGTTCCTGCTGGAACGACCGCAGGCAGTGAGAATGGGCCCGCACCTGTCCTCCACTATCACCCTGAGTACTGGCACACCACAGGGCTGTGTTCTGAGCCCCATGCTCTACTTCCTCTTCACACACGACTGTGTTCCTGCATTCGACACCAACACCATTGTCAAGTTTGCAGACGACACAACGGTGATCGGGCTTATCACCTACGGGGATGAAACAAACTATAGAGCGGAGGTGCAGAACCTGGCGGACTGGTGCTCGGATAACAACCTATCCCTAAATACCACCAAGACCAAGGAGCTGATCATCAACTTCCGTAGGTCACATAACGGGGAATATGCCCCGATCTCTATCAACGGGGACAGTGTGGAGAGAGTGTCCAGCTTCAAGTTTCTGGGCACTCACATTTCGGAGGACCTAACATGGTCCAATAACACTGCTGCGCTGGTCAAGAAGGCACAACAAAGACTGTTCTACTTAAGAACACTGAAAAAGTCTGGTCTACCCCAACAGCTGCCGACGACCTTCTACCGCTGCACCATAGAGAGCATCCTAGCGCATGGCATCCCTGTGTGGTACCTCAGCTGCACGGAGGCAGAAAGGAAAGCTCTACAGCGGGTAGTCCATAGAGCTCAGAGGGACATCGGAACACAGCTACCAAACTTGGAGGGCATCTACAACACACGATGCCTCAGAAAAGCCACCAGCATCCACAAAGACTCTTGCAACCCCTGCAAGTCTGTTCGAACTCCTTCCATCGGGCAGATGATACAAGGCCTTCTACGCCCGCACCTCCAGACTCAGGACCAGCTTCATCCCCAGGGCCATAGCTGCTATGAACCGGTCCTGCTGAGCCGGATGGTCACAACGCATAGATCAACTTGCACTTTACCCTGTCTAAAACTGTTACATTTGTTTCGTTGGGTTGCTGTTGTCTAAATTACTTAAATTATTGCATCGTATGGGAGGCGCATTCCCAATCTCGTTGTACCCCTGGGTACAATGACAATAAAGATATATTGTAGATTGTAGATTGTAATATTTAATCAGGACGACAGTAGAACTAGTCAGAGAACTGGGACGGGGGAGGGACGGATAGCAAGGGTTACTTGAAGTTAGAGAAATCGAAAATATGAGAAAGCAAAATATGAGGTGTTGTTGCTCCAATTTGCGTTGGACCTCACTCTGACAGTGGAGGAGGCTCAGGACAGAAGATCAGTATGAGAATGGGAGGGGGAGTTAAAGTGTTTAACAATAGGACCACTATGAAGAAGAAAACCTCCTGCGCAATGGTCAAATGGAGAAGAGAATCATTTAGAATTGGAAGACCAAAGGGGGAAGGAGTGTTGAGGTCAACTTTAAATGGCAAAAAACTCAACCATCCTGCACTGGTTTTCAAAATTGTGGTGTTGAGCAGATTTTGAGATGAAGCCTACCCCAGCCTTTTCACTTCTGCAAATAAAAAGATAAAAGTGCTGGAGAAAGTCAGCGGGTCAGGCAGCAACCCTGGAGAACATAGATAGGTGAAGTTTCTGGATGGAAATCCTGATGGTTTGGCATCTAGTCCACCAGATTATGTTGCTCATACTCCCTTGAAACCATATGGGCTCCTTCACAACTCTTAAAATAGACCACAGCTCCAGCTACCTTGAAACTTGTTCACTCTTTAAAAACAAAAGTGTATTGGGATATTAAAAGGAATAACAACCAACAGCCTGTAAAATCTGCCAAAGGTATTACCAAAGTCCTGAGTGTGCTGGATTATTGGAGATTTATTATACTTGAACTGCCCTAGCTCCAGTACAATTGCCTGGTACAGCTGTCTGTACGGTGTTTGCACATTCTTCCTGTGACCACGTGGGTTTTCTCCGGGTGCTCCAGTTTCCTCCAACACTCCAAAGACATGCATGTTTATGGTTAATTGGCTTCTATAAATTGTCCCTATTGTGTAGGATAGAACAAACTAATGTACGGGTAATCACTGGTTGGCGAGGACTTGGTGGGCCGTTTCCATGCTGTATCTCAAAACGAAACGAAACTTAGCTTGAAAGCCTGGACTTAAGAATATCTTCATCCTCGTTGCTATCAGCCTCCTGAACCATTCACACCTTTCACACTTTGTAAAGGTGCTGCCATGCACTCTTACTCTTAACACTACCTAATTTGGTTGATTCACTTTTGCACTTTAGTGTTTTCTTTTACACTGCTTCAAAATGCACGACAATCTTTGTACCATTGTACTGCTTTACTCTTATCATTTATTAGCAGGATTTATCACTACCATGTATGTGTGCTGTCTCCTCTATGAGCTTCATTTGAACAAGGAATTTTATTGCATCATGTTATAGATGACAATAAACGAATCGGAATCTTTTTCTGCAAGAATAATCCACTTTGCCTGCAGAACCTTTGGAATACAGTGCTATCGTTCAATGACAGATTTAGTATATTATACGCCATGTCAAAACAAAATTAATTGAAAGAATAGCACCATGTTAATGCTGTTCTGCACTGGAAATACATTGATTATTTTCTTGCAAATACAGTTACTTATCTTAACACTTGCTGACAAAATGGTTTCAACGATCACAATTTTAAGTCAATATTCAAGTTTTGAAACTGCCACAATTCATAACAGCTGCAGTCAATGTTCCTCTGTTTAACTCTGAGTACTTGTAAATAATTTGTTACATTTAGCGTGAGCACAAACTCATCTTATTCCAAAAATGAGTAATCTTAAAACAAACTCTTAATGGTGTTGGGGAAATCTACTCTGTCTCACAGGGTCATGCAGCCAACAGCACAGGGAATAATGAGTCAGATTTACTGTTGCAAATCAACTCCAAAAACAGGAAACTTTCTTTGCAGTGAGCAATCAATCAGTTGGACAAACCCCTGGAATATGTGGCCAAACTATGTCCAAAGAACACTATCATCCTATTAAACACTATCGTGTTTAAAGACACAAGAATACCTGAAAGGAAGAATTATCTGAAAATAGAACCCAGAGCAACGTTTGAACAATATTTCGACAAGAGCTTCCAAACCTTCATTCTGATCACTCTGTTGAGCCTCTTGTTGCTAAATTGATTTTAACTATAGGCAGACAATGGATAGACAATAGACAATAGGTGCAGGAGGAGGCCATTCGGCCCTTCGAGCCAGCACCGCCATTCAATGTGATCATGGCTGACCATTCTCAATCAGTACCCCGTTCCTGCCTTCTCCATACCCCCTGACTCCGCTATCCTTAAGAGCTCTATCTAGCTCTCTCTTGAATGCATTCAGAGAATTGGCCTCCACTGCCTTCTGAGGCAGAGAATTCCACAATTCCACAGGCAGAGGATGTCTCAATTGCCCCAGTATCTCCAAACAGAAAAGTCATTTCTTAGCAATAATACTTGCAGCTGCAAACACACTATGCAATTTGTAACAGAATGAAGAAAGTTAATGCAGAAGCAATCAAAGTGATAAATGAGAACCTTATGATCTTGTCAAGTTCCAACTTTTCTTATGAAAAACATTTTAACAAAACAAAGGAAGTAAACCCATGGTGATACCACTTTGTTTTGCCAAATTAATTGCAAGCTAGAAAAAGTGATAAACATACTAAATATCAACAGACATGAAATAGACGACAGAAAAAATCCAGCTGGACCATCCCTCATCCAACAGTTTTGCAAAAAAAGATATTCAATGTTACAGTTTCACCGTATCATTCAATGTTACAATTTCTCCATGAAAAGTTAACACCCAAACATAATGTGTAGGAAAATAACTGCAGATGCTGGTACAAATCGAAGGTAGCACCTGACCTGCTGAGCTACTCCAGCATTTTGTCATACCCAAACATAATGTGTAGTTCTAGGTAAGAAGAGAATTCATAGAAAATGTCACTTTGATCCGAAGAGGATTTAGAAACAAATTACAGGAGAAAACAATGACAAATAAAACAAAGATTACATCTTATTCATCTCCTCCATGCAGCAGTGTCAGTGTCCTCCAGCGATTTTGTTTTCCAACTTTCCCTCCCTATTACGGTCTATGAAATTAAAGACAACTTTTTGATGCAGTTAGGAAATTTCTGAGTGGCAGGAATGTGTTGGAAAGACGGATGGGTATTGGAATAGGTAGAACAACACCACTATGAAATTATGCAAGGCAAAGATAGGGGAGACAATCAGGAATTTCTTCCTCAGAGTGGCAATGTCAAAGACTAGAGGACACAGCTTGAAGGTGAGAGAGGCAAAGTTTAAAGGAGATGTGTGGGGTAATTTTTTTTTTACATAGGGGGTGGTGAATGTCTGGAACGTGCTGTGTGGGGTGGTGGTGGAGGCAAATACAATAGTGGTGTATAAGAGACTTTTAGATGGACACATGGGTATGCAGTGAATGGAGGGATATGGACCATGTGCAGGCTGATGAGATGATTGTCTCTTGGCATCGCTGACATTGTGGGCTGAAGGGCTTGTTCCTGTTGGTGTACTTTTCTGTGTTCTGTGGTGAACGGCACAAAATCAATGCTGGAACTGCAGCTCCATTCATTAGAAGTAAATCATTTTGATGATAGAATAGTAAATGATGTGCTGTCAAAAGATAGACGGAATAATGACAAGCATGGGTGGAATAAGAAAATGAAGAAGTATTGACAGAGACTTAATATAATAACTAGAAAACTGATTTCAATATAAAGAGGCTTGACGTTACGACTTTAGAACAGCATGCTATCTCCATGTTCAAAACCTGGAAATAGGGTTGGTCCAATGTACCTTAAAGAGTCCACTTACAAACTCTTTAAGTATCAAGGACAGATACAGAAATTAATCAAAAGGATTAATGGAAAGTCATCCTCCAAATCAAAGCATCTGGATTATATGTGTGTATTAAATTTGGTACATCTATACAAAAAAAGTTAGATCGTATTGAGAACAGTACAGATTTACCGGAATACACTGTACAAATTACAACGAGACTTTACATAAAATTAGGACTGTATCCCATTGGATTTAATTAGAGTAAAATAGCCATAGAGCCACACAGCAAGGACACAGGGCCTTTGGTCCCACCTGCCCATACCGACCATGATGCCCCATCTAGGCTAGTCCCAACCACAAACATTTGGTTCATATTCCTCTATACCTTTTCTATGCATGTACCTGCCCAAATGTCTTAAATGCTGTTATAGTAACGTCCTCCTCCTGCAGCACGTTCCATATACCCGCCACTCTAGAAACATTTGCCTCTCCGGTTACGACAAAATCGTTCCCCTCTCACCTTAAACATTATGTCCTTTGTTCTCGATTCCCCTATTTTCGGTAAATGACTGCACATTCACCCTATCTATTCCCCTCATGATCTTTTACACCTCTACAAGATCACCCCTCAGCCTCTTGCACACCAAGGAATAAAGTCCCAGCCTGCCCAACGTCTCCCAGTGACCCAGGCCCTTTAGCCCTGGCAACATTCTTGTAAATCTTCTCTGCACTCTTTCCAGGCTTAACGACATCCTTCCTATAGCAGGGTGACCAAAACTGAGCACAATACTCCAAATGCAGCTTCAACAAGGTTGCGTACAACTGCTACACAACATAACATAACATAACAACACTTTATTGTCACTCGGCACAAACACCGAACGAAATTTCAGCAGCCACAAGACACAAGACACAGCAAAAAAGAAAAGAACACAGGACACCCGACCCCAACACAAACATCCATCACAGTGACTCCAAACACCCCCTCACTGTGATGGAGGCAACAAAACTTCCCCTCTCTTCCCCCCGCACCCACGGACAGGCAGCTCGAGGCAAACGACACGCACAGCCCCCGCAAGGGGATGGAAGGCCTCGCGGCCGAGCCGCCCCGGGCACCGAAACGTCCTGCGGCCGCACCGGGCGATGTTAAGTCCAGCGGCCGAGCCGCACCGGGCACTGAAACGTCCCGCGGCCGCACCGGGCGATGTTAAGTCCAGCGGCCGAGCCGCACCGGGCACTGAAACGTCCCGCGGCCGAGCCGCACCGGGCACTGAAACGTCCTGCGGCCGATCCGCACCGGGCGATGTTAAGTCCAGCGGCCAAGCCGCACCGGGCACTGAAACGTCCCGCGGCCGAGCCGCGCTGGCGATGTTAAGTCCAGCGGCCAAGCCGCGCCGGGCACCGAAACGTCCCGCGGCCGAGCCGCACCGGGCACTGAAACGTCCCGCGGCCGAGCCGCGCTGGCGATGTTAAGTCCAGCGGCCAAGCCGCGCCGGGCACCGAAACGTCCCGCGGCCGAGCCGCACCGGGCACTGAAACGTCCCGCGGCCGAGCCGCGCTGGCGATGTTAAGTCCAGCGGCCAAGCCGCGCCGGGCACTGAAACGTCCCGCGGCCGAGCCGCGCCGGCGATGTTAAGTCCCGCAGCCGAGCCGCGCCGGGCGATGGGAGGCCCCGCGGGCGAGCTGCGCCCCGGGGAAGAGACCTAATAAAAGAAAGGTTTCCCCCGCCCCACCCCACCCCACACCCCCACCCGACACCCCCACCACACATACACAGCCAAAAACAGAAATAAAAACCATCCCAACACCGACACAAACAAAAAAAAAGAAAAAAAGACAACAGACTGCCAGAGAGCCGCAGCCCAGTCTGAAGAAGGATCTCGACCCGAAATGTCACCCATTCCTTCTCTCCAGAGATGCTGCCTGTCCTGCTGAGTTACTCCAGCATTTGGGTCTATCTTCAGTTTAAACCCGCATCTGCAGTTCCTTCTGACACATCCCAACATCTACACTCAGTACCCTGGCTAATGAAGGCCAATGAACCGAAAGCCTTCTTGATAACCCTATCTCCCTGTGACACCACTTTCAGGGAACTATGTAACTGTACTCTAAAGTCCCTCTGCTCTACAACACTCTCCAGGACCCTGCCATTCACTGTGAAGGTGCTGCCCTGGTTTGACTTCAAATAATGCAGCATCTGACACTCATCTCAGAATTATGATTCGACCGACATTTTCAAAACATTAAGAGAATCTGATGGAATAGGTGGCAAGAAACCATTTCTGCTGGTTGGAAAATCTACCATTGGGGAGCATAGTTGTCATACAAATATGAAAGCCAGACCTTTCAGGAGATAAACTTTAAATACATTTACATTAAATTATTGATTGGCTCCGACCTCCCGCTCGACGCCCGATTGGCCGGCGTCCCCACGTCGGGTTGAATGATTGGCTCCGACCTCCCGTTCGACGCCCGATTGGTCCGCGTCCCCATGTCGGGTCGAATGATTGGCTCTATCTTCTCTCCTATCTACTCTCCCATGTGCCTTGACACCCTTACCAATTAAGTCAATGAAGGTGTCAATTGTGATTGACAAAGTCTCTAACATGCCTACTGAATAGGGAAAGGCCTGCATAGAGTGGATGTGGAGAGGATATTTCCACTAGTAGAGGTCATAGTCTCAGAATTAAAGGATGTTCCTTTAGGAAGATGGGGAATTCTTTTAGTCAGAGGTTGGTGAATCTGTGGAATCCATTGACATTGAAGGCTGTGGAGACCAAGTCAATGGATATTTTTAAGGCAAAGATAGATAGATTCTTGATTAGTACAGGTGTCAGGGGTTATGGGGAGAAGGCAGAAGAATGGGGTTAACAGGGAAAGATAGGTCAGCCATGATTAAATGGCAGAGTAGACATGATGGGCCAAATGGCCTAATTCTGCTCAATCACTTATGAAATTACGCCTGCAGCATTTGACACCTGACTACTCCACAATCCTCTGTTCCTCGGCCATCATCTAGCCGGGAAGGGTCACACTCCATTCTATCTATTCGGTGGTAGCTACAGGAGCACCAGCAATGGTTCCTCTCCTGATGCTAACACAATTTCCCCAAGAATGTTTCCTTGGACACTGTTTATTCCTCAGCTTCACGTTGCCTCCTGTCAACAACATCTGTCACCATGTAGTCAGTTTCTATGTGTTGCTGATGAAACCCAGCTCCACGTCACAACTACCTCTCCCTTAACTCTGCACTGTGTTGTGTTTGACATCCTATTCTGGATAAGCAGAGTTTTCCTCAAACTAAAGATGAAAGCCAATCTCATTAACTCCTATCAACAAAACTCCAGTCTCTATCCAATGACTCCCTCTTCCGATCAATTATCAGAAACTGAACCACTCTGTCCATGATCCTAATGTTTTATTTGACCCTGAGATGAGCTTTGGGACACGTACACGTCATCACCAAAACCATTTACTTCCACCTTCATTATATCATTTGACTGCTTCAAACCAATCGCTGCTGAAATCCCTTATCCACGTCCCTTTTACTTGTGAACTTCACAATATTAATGTGCCCTTAGTTAACGATGCATTTTCACACTTTGCAAAATCAAAGTGATCCAAAATTAGTGTCTTGCTCCTGTCTCACATCATAACCAAATCAAAATCACTCTTCAACTCGATATTGTGTACTTATATGAACTTTCAGTAAAACAATGCTCGCAAACCCAACGCAAAACAATAATTTACAGGTATTTCAAGAGGCTAGAATACAAAAACAGAAATGTAATGCTGAGGACGTATAAGACATTGGTCAGACTGCATTTGGAGTATTATGGGCAGTTTTGGGCACCGTATCTGAGGATGTGCTGGCTCTGGAGAGGGTCAGAGGAAGTTTACGAGAATGATCCCAGGAATGATTGGGATGAGCGTTTGAAGGTACTGGACCTGTAACTTTCTGGAGTTTAGTAAGATGTGGGGGGACCTCATTGAAACTTACTGAAAGTGGATAAAGTGAATGTGGAGTGGATGTTTCCACTAGTGGGAGAGTCTAGAACCAGTGGACATCGCCTCAGGATAGAAAAAAGGACGTACCTTTAGAAAGGAGACGATAATTTATTTAGTCAGAGTGTGGTGAATCTGTGGAATTAATTGCCACAGACGGCTGTGGAGGCTAAGTCAATGGATATTTTTAAGGCGAGATTAACAGATTTTTGATTAGTAAGAGTGTCAAGGGATATGGGGAGAAGGCAAGAGAATGGTGTTGAGAGAGAAAGATAGATCAGCCATGATTGAATGGCAGAGTAGACTTGATGGGCCGAATGGCCTAATTCTGCTCCTAAAACTTAACAACAATGCATTGACTTTAAAATAATTATTTTTTTCTCAATTCAGTCCTTGTCTTCTTGCCTTTCTACCATGAGGAAAACCTTTTTTTTGCAGTTCTCTAACACTGGTCTGTTAACAATATCCACTAAGAGCAACAACATCAGTACCTAGATTCCACCTATAAAGTTCTCACTTCAGAACCTCTGCAGTCCTCCCCATATCGGAGCTCTTTGACAAAGTGTCATGTCTTCTGAATACTGCCAGAGCACTGCTCCCAACAGTATATTGTTTTAAAGGTCAACAATCCTTGAGTTAAAATAAAACCTAACATTCTGCAACTAACGTACCCAGGAACAAAGGAGAATACAAAATGTGGTGCACCATCACCAAGTCCATCATGAGCACTGACCTCCCTACTATGGAAAGGATTTATAGGAGGCGCTGCCTCAAAAAGGCAACCAGTATCATCAAAGACCTACACCACCCTGGCCACGCTCAAATTTCACTCCTGCCATCGGGAAGATGGTATAAGGGTCTGAGAACTGTGCCCACCAGGTTCAGGCACGGTAGCGCAGCGCAGCACGGTAGCGCAGCGGTAGAGTTGCTGCTTTACAGCGAATACAGCGAATGCAGCGCCGGAGACTCAGGTTCGATCCTGACTACGGGTGCTGCACTGTAAGGAGTTTGTACGTTCTCCACGTGACCTGCGTGGGTTTTCTCCGAGATCTTCGGTTTCCTCCCACACTCCAAAGACGTACAGGTATGTAGGTTAATTGGCTGGGTAAATGTAAAAATTGTCCCTCGTGGGTGTAGGATAGTGTTAATGTGCGGGGATCGCTAGTATTGGGGTTATTAATTTATTGAATTTTGTTTATTGTACATTATCTACATATATTGTGTTTACAGGCCTACTATGCTGCTGCTGCAAGTAAGAACTTCATTGTTCCATTGACGGTACATGTGACATTTGAACACTCTTGACCAGCTCTGTCCTTTGATGCATAACTTGTTCACATGGTAAATCATCCTTCCTGTCTGATATACGTAAAACAACCCATCTGCACGTGCACTCTAATTTCGTCATCCTTTGAAATACTTCACCAAAGTCTAGGCATCTATGATGAAGCGACCAAGCTCACAAAATTTGTGTTTTGCTTAGGCAACTTCTGAAATGATTCGACACTATCTTTACGTCCTGTTATGTTACAGGACCAGAACTGGACACAGTATGCTAGATGGAGCGAGTCAAGATTTTAAACAAGGAGAGTACGGAGTTCCTTGCTTTATAAAGTCATGACCTACTTTCATTTTGTACACCAGGTTAGCTTTCCGTAAGCAAAACTGGTTGTTGAACTTTAAAGTTACATGTACATTCATAACCAGATTGTTACTCCTTTCAACAAGCTTAATTATGACCCTGGTGTCATTTAAGCCTGCCTGACATTAGCTACATTTCCATGGATCACTTTGGAGGCAAATGCTGTCAGATAGCACGGTAGCGCAGCGGTAGAGTTGCTGCTTTACAGCGAATGCTTCGCCGGAGACTCAGGTTCGATCCTGACTACGGGTGCTGCACTGTAAGGAGTTTGTACGTTCTCCCCGTGACCTGCGTGGGTTTTCTCCGAGATCTTCGGTTTCCTCCCACACTCCAAAGATGTACAGGTATGTAGGTTAATTGGCTGGGTAAATGTAAAAATTGTCCCTCGTGGGTGTAGGATAGTGTTAATGTGCGGGGATCGCTGGGCGGCACGGACTTGGTGGGCCGAAAAGGCCTGTTTCCGGCTGTATATATATGATATGATATGATGATATAGGCCTTCCCTTCCTCTTCCCCCCAAAAGCATCTTGATCATATTATGATTTATTCTGCTGAAATCTTCATGCCATCTTTAAATTTATGAACAGTTTTCGGAACACCTTCCAAAACAATAACCTATCTTGCAAAGAATAAATTCTTATACCAATTCGAGTGGGATTGCCATAGTAACTATCATCATACAGAACTACTTCAATTAATAAGGAAACAATGAATTCTCCCTTATTATTTCACTGTATGTTTCCTTTTATTGCCTCAATTGCTCTATAAAGACATGGAAAATAGTCCTGGAATGATCCCAACATCAATTAAA
Source organism: Rhinoraja longicauda (assembly GCF_053455715.1). Taxonomy (NCBI): domain Eukaryota; kingdom Metazoa; phylum Chordata; class Chondrichthyes; order Rajiformes; family Arhynchobatidae; genus Rhinoraja; species Rhinoraja longicauda. The sequence goes on from NC_135955.1 coordinate 84,330,420, forward strand.
AAGTGCCTTTCCTTATTCTTTCCTTACAAGCCTTTCTTCGTCTGAAAAACATGGGAATTGCCATTTTGTTGATTATATAACCTTATTCATCTTATTACATTTTAAATATTTCTCGTTATAAAACATTTGTGGTTGGAGGAAGGGAAGTAGGTGGGGAAGGTGAGTGTGTGGAGGGGGGTGGGGAGGATCGAGAGAGGGGGTGAGAGAGGGGGCGAGAGGGGGGAGAGAAGGAAGCTTGGAAAAAGGGGAATGCGGTGTGCTGATTATTTCTCCAGCTAAATTAATGCAAATTATTTCCTCTTCATTATATTTGGACAAAATGCACGGCAGAAAAAGCAAATGACTTGTGGAATCTCTTGTGAATGTAATGTTGACACTAATTGGTAGATTTTGCTTGCTTGAAGGCCAGAAATAACATTGTTAACTTCTAATGAGGAACACCAGAAGATTCAAATGACTGTGAATAAAGTTCATGGCACGTGTTGTATCTGCTGTGTGTTCAAGCTGGGCAATCGTAAAACATTTATACAATAACATTTATTGAATGTAATCTACCATGTTTTCTTCTTTTTCCTATCTTCTGAAGGTGGTGAATGCTTGCGGATCACCTGAAGTCTAAGACCGTGTCCGCTTTTCCATTCTTTGAGGCTCAGGTCTATTCGATCATATTCTTGGCTTTAATACATTTCATATTTTGCTCTCCACAAAACTGAAGTTCTTGCAGTAAAACATTGGGCCGGCTCTTGCTGGCATAGAACTGCTGATTGTAACTGTCACGCATGGGATGCAGAAGGCCTAGCCTACTGGCCTATAATATCACAGACTCCATTGGTATGGACTGAACATTGACAGGGCACCTCACAGTGCAGTGGGGAAGGTTTAGTTTGGTTCATTGTCATGTGTACCGAGGTACGGTGAAAAACCTTTGTTGTGTGTTCACCAGTCAAGTCAAGTCAAGTCAATTTTATTTGTATAGTACATTTAAAAACAACCAAAGTGCTGTACATCAGTTCAGGTACTAAGAAAGGAACATACAATGGCACACAAACATGACAGCACATACATAAACAGTTCACCAGTCAGCGGAAAGATAATACATGATCACAATCGAGCCATTCAGTGTACAGATACATAAGGAAATAACATTTAGTGTAAGATAAAGCCAGTAAAGTTCGATCAAAGATAGTCCGAGGGTCTCCAATGAGGTACATAGTAGCTCAGGACTGCTCTCTAGTTGTGGTAGGATGGTTCACTTGGCCGAAACACAGTGCAAGCAAAAAAAAAAATGTACTGCCAACAGCTTTACCACTTGTCAAAGCTGTGAATGTTTCCGAACGGCACAGCACTGTGGCACAGTGGTAGAGTTGCGGTCTTATAGCGCTAGAGACCCGGGTTCCATCCTGACTAGGGGTGTCTTCTGTGTGGAGTTTGTATGTTCTCCCTGTGACCACGTGGGTTTTCTTCGGGTGCTCCGGTTTCCTCCCACATTCCAAAGATGCACAGGTTTGTAGGTTAATTGGCTTTGGTAAAATTGTAAATTGTCCCCAGTGTGTAGGGTAGTGTTCATGTACAGTTGATCATTGGTCGGCGTGGAATCGGTGGGCCGAAGGGCCTAGTTCTGCACTGTATCTCTAAAGTAAAGTAATGGCTTGCATTTAAAAAAAACTAAAAATACTTTAACTAACATTTATGCACATTCATATCCAGGATGCTATCCCTTTCAACAAGCTTTAATTCTGAACCGATCATGGTATAAGCCTGCTGAACATTAGTTCTACCATGAAATAATATTTTTTTATTTGTCATATGTAGGTTGGCACAGGGTCAACAGTACAATGAAATGTATTTGACAAGACAATGGGTCACCTCAGCAGTAAAGGTCACATTAGAGGTTTTGTGTTGAAATATAGGCTTTTCCCTCTTCTTCCCCCCAAAGCATCTAGATCGTATTATCATTTACTCCTATGAAGTCTTCCGGTTTCTCTTTCCAGATGCTCCCTGGTCTGTTGAGTGTCAGCATTTTCAGCTTTTTGTTTCATTTTTCCAGCATCTACAGTTTTGTTTTTGATTTTTGAGAAGGGAAACTATATTTTATTAATAATTCTCTCCGAGCCCGTAAAAATCTCAGTCAAATCACTACTTAACCTTTTAAATTTCAAACAATGCAAGACTCATTTTTGCAATCTCTCCTTGTAAATCAGCCTTTCTTGTTTTCCTGAGTTAGGCAGTTCCCTGGATATTGAGGACTAACTTCCACTGCAGTTCCGTGGGTTCGGAGGTGCACAATGTTAGCCATAGGTGGCAGAGAAGGTAACATATTTCGCTTAGGGCAGCTTAAACCCCAGCAGTATGAACATTGACTTCTCTAACTTCACGTAGCCCTTGCTTTCCATCGCTCTCCATCCCCTCTTCCTTCCCAGTTCCCCGACCAGTCTTACTGGCTCCGACTACATTTTGTCCCTGTACCGCCCACTCCCCTGACATCAGTCTGAAGAAGGGTCTCGACCCGTAACGTCACCCATTCCTTCTCTCCAGAGATGCTGCCCGTCCCGCTGAGTTACTCCAGCATTTTGTGTCTGCTACTCAAGCATGCTCTGCCATTCAATCGGATCACAGTTAATCCAACCTTCACCTCCGTGTCATTGTTTTAAACTTTCTTCCCATATCCCCATAACAAAAGCTGTTCACAGTACCTCGGTACACGTGACAATAAACTAAAACTGATAAAAGTTATATCCTCTGACTCCCTTGCAGTTTAAATGTGTGCTCAGCTGCACCGTAAATATATTTCAATGGGTCTGGCACCATACCTCTGTGAGATACAAAATTACAAAAAGCCATAACCGTCTGAGAGAAGAAACGTTTCTCACTTCCACCTTCTGAAACTTTGCCCCCTAGTTGTAGACAAGTACACAAAAGAAGAGAGCTCAACACTAACCTTGTAAACCAACCTATCTTGACCCCTTCACCACACTCATTAATATGGATTTTAAATAACTAAGGCCCCCTTATTGATCCTTGAAGCACCTCACTGCTTATTGATTATCAAACCAAAAATGACCCATTGATCATGGCTCTGCTTTCTCTTAGTTAACCAATTTCCTATCCATGCACCTAACATGGTCCACTAACACTGCTGCGCTGGTCAAGAAGGCGCAGCAACGACTGTTCTACCTAAGAACACTGAAAAGGTCTGGTCTACCCCAACAGCTGCTGACGACCTTCTACCGCTGCACCATAGAGAGCATCCTAACACATGGCATCCCTGTGTGGTATCTCAGCTGCACGGAGGCAGAGAGGAAAGCTCTTTAGCGGGTAGTCCATAGAGCTCAGAAGACTATCGGAACACAGCTACCAGCCTTGGAGGGCATCTGCAACACACGGTGCCTCAGCATCCACAAAGACTCCACACCCCTGCAACGGTCTGTTCGAACTTCTGCCATCGGGTAGACGATACAAGGCCTTCTACGCCCGCACCTCCAGACTCAGGAACAGCTTCATCCCCAGGGCCATAGCTGCTATGAACCGGTCCTGCTGAGCCGGATGGTCACATCGCACAGTGAACTGGCACAGATCTACTTGCACTTTATTTTGTTTTAAAACTGTTCTAATTTGTCTCATTGGGTTGTTTAAATTAATACTGATTAGCTAATTGATTTATTGCATCATATGGGAGGCGCATTCCCAATCTCGTTGTACCCCTGTACAATGACAATAAAGATATATTGTATTGTATTGTATTGTATATCTTCAAATTTCAGTACACTATATCTAATAGTTCTCATTTATACTCCCCGGTTATTACATCCTGAATGTATTCCAAGTCCATGAAGCATGTTTTCTTTTTATAAACGTGTTATTCTACTTAATTGTCTGATGATTTTCTCAATGTCCTCCCATAACCCCTTTTTTAATCGATTCTGGCATTTCCCCAATACTAAACAGTCTGCAATTTCCCGCTTCCTGTCCTTTTCTTTCTTGAATATCTTCCCTTTTACTTTCCTCTCCCCCATCCTGTAATCCATAATGAAATCAACTGGGGCACAGATCCAGCTAAAGCTCTAATCTGGCACAGGATCTTAGAGCTAACTCCCCAATGAAAATGGTGGGGAATCTCACAAAACTGAGCTCTGCTGCTAAACACCGCACGGACCTCAGCAACAGAAGGCTTGACAGATACGTCCTCCAGCTTTATTCAATAAGCTTGAGTCTTGTGCACTTACCCTGAATTTACTGTTAGTTAACGGAAAAGTTTGGTTTCAAACTGCCTGTCTTTACCAATAAATCCCATGTTATCCCCTTACTCTCCAATTTGCTTTTTTTTTGCTCTTTTCCCAAAACTGCTGGCTCCTTGCTGGATTACTTTTACACAGGCTCCAGGAGTCTTTTGGTTATCACCTTCAATTTAGCGTACTCCAGACATCAATAAACTTTTCATTTGCAGTGAGCATTAAGTTTAAGCTGTATTCTAAACGCACAGCTACAGCAGTTCAACAGAGGTACTGGATAGTGACCAGGAGTAATATTATCTCTTAAACTTCAACACAGTAGCTCCCGTGATATCATCAAGGATCGGGTTCTGTGCGACAAGGGTACCATCGGGTTCTGTGCGACAAGGGTACCACATGTACATCAATCTCATCCACACAGAAACTGAGCAAAAACAGGGCATAATCCATGATATGTTCCATCACTCTCATGCAATTTAAAAAAGTCTCTGTAACACGATGATGGTGGTCATGGACAAAATAAATGGATAATTTCTCTCTCAATGAATCTTGGCGTACATAATGTTACAAATGACTGAGTTTAACTATATGCACATAATTTCCATGCAATCGCCTTTTGTTCACTGCATTTTTCAGGAAAAGATATTCTATATTTACCGCTGGTAATAAATATTGCTTAAAAATTACAAGCAAAAAGTTTGTTCCAGATACCAGTGCCGTAACGCTTGAATATACAAATGACTCAAATATCTTAAACTCCCATTAACAGATCCACTGTCCAAAACTTTCTGTAAAAATAATACAGAACTTGTCAATATCTTAGAAGATTCTTAGTACAATATAAATTAATTTTAACAACAAAGGATCACATTTTAGATGCAGCACCTCTTGTCATGTATTCAAACATTGGAGTCCGTTTAGACATAAGGCCCGGCAAATGAATTAATTCAAGTTCATCTGTTGTTGAAAGTCAAGTATGAGGGAAGAACATTTGCCAGCAAATTAGGAGAACTCTCTCTGCCTGCAGAAATAGTGAATCATTTATGTCCTCTTGGCTTTGGCTTACTATCTTGGACATAACACTGCACCTTTGGCAATGCAGCACTGCACTGAATTGTCAGACTTAACTAAATTTGAATCCTTAAACTTGGTTCAGTTATTATCACTTACTCCAAGCTGCCATAGAGTCATCGACTGATACAGTGTGATACTAACTAACTGTTTCTTGAACGATGGGATAGTCCCAGCCTCAACTACCTCCTCAACAGCTTGTTCCATACACACACCACCCTATGTGTGAAAAAGTTACTCCTCGGATTCCTATTAAATCTTTTCCCCTTTACCTTGAACTTATGTCCTCTGGTCCTCGATTCCACTACTCTGGGCAAGAGACTCCGTGATCTACCCGATCTATTCCTCTCATGATCTTGTACACCTCTATAAGATCTCCCCTCATCCTCCTGCGCTCCATGGACTAGAGACCCAGGCCTACTCAACCTCTCCCTATAGCTCACACCCTCTAGACCTGGCAACATCCTCGTAAATCTTTTCTGAACCTTTTCAAGCTTGACAATATCTTTCCTATAACATGATGCCCAGAACTGAACGAAATATTCTAAATGCGGTCTCACCAACGTCTTATACAACTGCAACATGACCTCCCAACTTCTATACTCAATTCTCTGACTGATGAAGGCCAAAGTGCCAAAAGCCTTTTTGACCACCTTATCTACCTGTGACTCGACCTTCAAGGAACCATGCACCTGTACTCCTAGATCCCTCTGCTTTACAACACTACCCAGAGGCCTACCATTTACTGTGTAGGTCCTGCCCTTGTTTCAACATCCCAGAATGCAAACCTTACACTTTTCTGTATTAAATTACATCAATCATTCCTCCGCCCACCTGGCCAATCGATCCAGATCCTTCAGCAATCTTTCACAGCCATCTTCACTATCTGCAAAACCATTTGCCATTACGCATATTTAAATCTTGCTTTAAAGTTTACATGGAGTATGACATCGTTTTGGGAGGATCACTTGAGGATTATCTGAAATGCTCCAAAATTTGTCCACCACTAATTCATACCTGATTCAATTAAGGCAGATTTTACAGACTACAACACTAATACTGTACTCTGCCTTTAATAACTTCACCCCATAATAGCATCGGCTTTGGGCAAGAAATGCAAAGAAAAGATAGTTAAGGCAGCACGCAATTTGGAAAAATAAGTTACATCCTCAGAATTTCGATGAATATTGTTCATATTAGTCAAACAGAAGCAAACCACCGCAGTAAATACTTTTATTTTAAATTCATTGAATTATTGCTGGGAACGACTGATAAGAGTTTTAAAAAGCAGCATGTACAAGGAAAGCTATGCTGATTCCACCTTCCTAATTTTAGTCTCACCCCCCTTTTTGCAATTGTGGTGGGCACTCATCGAGAACTGCTATCCTCATCTTCCATTGCCTAGAAATGTAAACTTCATAATGGCATGAATGAAAAGAATGGCCGGTGAGTATTTAATGGTGCAGGTTGGTAGTTGGGCACAGCACGGGCAGACTTCAGGAAGTGAATATAATCCATTCCCTTTAGCCGTCCATGAACACGAAAAAGGGAAAGGAATAAATTACTGAGAATAGAACAGTTGAAAGAATAGGAAACATCTGTTTGCACTTGCATTGGCCTTTGTTCTTTGTATTTCCGATATGTTTCTTGTTCCTCCTACTACTTTTTCTCCTGCATTTACCCGTATTCAGAACATGCAATTTTGCCTGTCATAGGATGAAAGGAACCATCATTTTTCCCTCTAGTAAATTAATTCTATCTGGGATAACTATTCTACACCAATGTTGGAATAGATAAGACTTGTATGCACCGGGTACTTTTCAAGGCCACATAATATGTCAGGGATGTCAGGGGTTATGGGGAGAAGGCAGGAGAATGGGGTTGGGAAGGAAAGATAGATCAGCCATGTTTGAACGGCGGAGTAGACTTGATGGACTGAATGGCCTAAAGCTGTTCCTATCACTTTTGAACTTAGGGACTTGTATCCCGAAGTATTACAGTCAATGAAGTACTTTTGAACTGCAGTCACTGTTGTAATATTGGCTCATGATGAGGGTGATTGTGAATGACCATTGTGGTGGCAGTCTCAGTCCCATTGAACTCAACTGCCTTTGGCATTTGCTCCATCTTCTGAATTTAACTCTATCAATTGACAAAATAGTTGCCTTATTTTGGGAAGTTGCGAAAATTAGGCCGATAAAAATACTTTAATTCCTGATCCATTCATCCTAATCAAGCTCCTACCAACGTACTCTATGTCTCTCTTGCCTTTAGCTGATTCACCAATATCCACCTTTGTAGTTGTAGACAGCAATGGTTCTGTCATCCTTTGCTTTACAAATCAAATGTCACAATCTGACTCACAGCTGTATTTTAAGTTCAGTACTGAATCATACATATACGGTCTGAGGTGGGGTAGCACAGAACCAAATGGATCTTTGTGAATTGAGAACAGATGGCACTGAAATAAGGATTTGCATGTGGCCTTTGAGGAAGTAGTCTAGTTCAATCCCAGAGGGGGCTTGCTGAACACAGGCCTTACTGTGTTGCTCTCCGAACTCACTTCTAGTTCTATTACATTCAGGATCTTAAATCATACCATGGAAAATAAGCAAGAGGTAAGTCATTGAACAAAATGCTTGTAATTATGATCAAAGGCTTTTGAAATAAAATAAAAAAGCTGCAGTAATTTTGAATCTTCACTGAGAACCGAGACAAAAAAACACTGGAATAAAACAACACAAAGTGCTGGAGTAACTCAGCGGGTCAGGCAGCATCTTTGGAGAACAGGGAAAGGCAACGTTTTACATTGGGACCCTTTTTCAGACCGATTGTAGTAGAGGGGAGAAAGCTGGAAGAGAGGTGGGGGGTAGGGGTGGGGACATTCTGGTATGTGGTGAGTGGATACAAAAGTGAGGTTGGACAAAGGCCAGAGATGAAAAGACAAAACATGTGAGATAAGGAGACAAAAGGAAGCGGCATGAAAGGGGAAGCCAGAGGAAATAATATAGGTGGAAGGGGGTGGGGGAAGAGGAAAGGGAGAAATGAGAGCTCATCCAGGTGAGGCACAGGGAGGAGAGGGGGTAAAGAGAGTGGGAAAGGGAGGAGTTTATTTACCTAAACTTGGAGAATTCAATGTTCATACTGATAGGTTGTAAGCTATCAATTGGATTCTCCAATTTTAGGCTGGAACAAGATTTCACTACTTTTATACCCCATCCCTTTCCTTTTTTCCTCCACTGGCAGCACAATAAACAGCAACAATTCACTTCCCTTACTAACTACTTGCTCAGTAATTACCAATTATGAAGTGCTTTGCAGCATTTTTAATCATGTTTTAAACTACCTACTATAATTGTAATGGTTTTTAAATGTTTCTGAATGTCTAAAGCCCCTGCAGTCCTTCTATTGTAGGCACTGCCACAATGCTGCAGGATAGAAAATTGGTTGACAGACAGAAAGCAAAGAGTGGGGATAAATGGGTCCCTTTCGGAATGGCAGGCAGTGACCAGTGGGGTACCGCAAGGTTCGGTGCTGGGACCCCAGCTATTTACGATATACATTAATGACTTAGACAAAGGGATTAAAAGTACCATTAGCAAATTTGCAGATGATACTAAGCTGGGGGGTAGTGTGAATTGTGAGGAAGATGCAATAAGGCTGCAGGGTGACTTGGACAGGTTGTGTGAGTGGGCGGATACATGGCAGATGCAGTTTAATGCAGATAAGTGTGAGGTTATTCACTTTGGAAGTAAGAATAGAAAGGCAGATTATTATCTGAATGGTGTCAAGTTAGGAGGAGGGGGAATTCAACGAGATCTGGGTGTCCTAGTGCATCAGTCAATGAAAGGAAGCATGCAGGTACAGCAGGCAGTGAAGAAAGCCAATGGAATGTTGGCCTTCATAACAAGAGGAGTTGAGTATAGGAGCAAAGAGGTCCTTCTACAGTTGTACCGGGCCCTGGTGAGACCGCACCTGGAGTACTGTGTGCAGTTTTGGTCTCCAAATTTGAGGAAGGATATTCTTGCTATGGAGGGCGTGCAGCGTAGGTTCATTAGGTTAATTCCCGGAATGGCGGGACTGTCGTATGTTGAAAGGCTGGAGCGATTGGGCTTGTATACACTGGAATTTAGAAGGATGAGGGGGGATCTTATTGAAACATATAAGATAATTAGGGGATTGGACACATTAGAGGCAGGAAACATGTTCCCAATGTTGGGGGAGTCCAGAACAAGGGGCCACAGTTTAAGAATAAGGGGTAGGCCATTTAGAACGGAGATGAGGAAGAACTTTTTCAGTCAGAGAGTGGTGAAGGTGTGGAATTCTCTGCCTCAGAAGGCAGTGGAGGCCAGTTCGTTGGATGCTTTCAAGAGAGAGCTGGATAGAGCTCTTAAGGATAGCGGAGTGAGGGGGTATGGGGAGAAGGCAGGAACGGGGTACTGATTGAGAGTGATCAGCCATGATCGCATTGAATGGCGGTGCTGGCTCGAAGGGCTGAATGGCCTACTCCTGCACCTATTGTCTATTGTCTATTTCTCTATTGAAGGTCCCAGGCTCTACATTCAGCAACACTGACAGAAATATTGGAAGTAATTTGCGACTTAAAGAGACTCATGTGGCGGCAGTGTTTCCACGTTCATGAAGACCTCGTCTTATCTTGGTAGCCAAGGTCACAGGTTTGGGAGGGATCGCTTTGCCCTGAATGGTGTCAAGCATCTTGTGTGTTGTTGTGGAATCCCGGACAAATGAAGAGTATCCCATGACCAACAGACTTGTGTCTCCTGCATTATGGAAAGGCTTTGGGGCTTCAGAAAGTGACTCACTTTCCGCAGGATACTTAGTCTCTAATCTACTGGTGTAGCCACGGTATTGATACTGCTAGTCCGGTTGAATTTCTGGTCACTGGTGACAGCCAGGATATTGATAGTGATCATCGACTTCTCCAACTTTAGATAGTTCCTCTGTCCCTCTCTTCCCCTCCCCCTTCCCAGATCTCCCACTGTCTTCCTGTCTCCACCTATATCCTTCCTTTGTCCCGCCCCCCTGACATCAGTCTGAAGAAGGGTCTCGACCCGAAACGTCGCCCATTCCTTCTCTCCTGAGATGCTGCCTGACCTGCTGAGTTACTCCAGCATTTTGTGAATAAATACCTTCGATTTGTACCAGCATCTGCAGTTATTTTCTTACACTTGACAGTGATTGAAGTCTCCAAAAATAATATTTTATACCACTTCTCCATCAATCTGACAAGGACGCCGACAAAAAGCCTTCTTCCCAATGTCAACCGTACGAGCAACATTTGGATCTTCTACTAACTTTTTTGATGTCCACTATATTACTTTTAATGCGTTCAATTAAAAGTAAGAGATGGGACTTTTTTGCCTGAGTTCAGAGTAGCGTACTCTGTAAACAATCATAAACATACCCAACAAACATTCACCTTTACTTTTTGCCACTGGGCAAGTTTTGTGTTTAATTTGGGTCTCTTCCTTGTCCCTGGATTTTTTACTTTATTGAACAGTGTGTCAAGTAGGGTCACGATATCAGTGATATTTTGGTGGCATTCTGCCAGCAATAACCACCTCGAGTTTGCGATTCTACAGTATGTTAATTCAACTGCCTTTCCTATTTCTACTGCACTGCCATGGTGAGGGTAAATGCACACTAAAGAAAAGCACCTCATATTCCGGTTATATTCCACTACCTTCTGCACTCTTTTAGACTTAAGAGATACAGCGTGGAAACAGGCCCCTCAGCCCACCGAGTCCGCACCGACCAGCAATCACCACGTACACTAACGCTATCCTACACACGAGGGACAATTTATAATTGTTTTTACCAAAGCCAGTTAACCTACAATCCTGAACGTCTTTGGAGTATGGGTGGAAACTGGAGCACCTGGAGAAATCCCACGTGGTCAGAGGGAGAACATACTTACTCCGTACAGACAGCACCCAAAAGTCAACATTGAGCCTGTGTCTCTGGCGTTGTAAGGCAGCAACTTTACCGCTGTGCCACTGTAACCGCCCAAAGCATGCTTGTATTTTTCTCTTTACTCTACCTCTTGTACTTGTGTATGGCTTGATTGTATTCATGTCCAACCCTAATCGTTTGAAGAGAATGTTTTTAGCCAGCACCTATGTTCTCATGCAACCAAAACAACCAACAGATTAGATCCAAGCTCTGTAGTCCTGTCACATCCACCCAAAATAACAGGCACTACAAATATCTTCATTATCAACAATGGGGGAGCCCACCACATCAGTACAAGAGAGAAATTTGAAACATTTGCAAGACTCTTCAGTCAGAAGTTACAAAGTGGATGAGCCAACTTGGCCTCCCCCAGTGGTCCCCAGCATGGCAAGATGCCAGTCTTTAGCCAATTCAGATCACTCCACGTGATAGGAATAATGGCAAAAGGTACTAGATACAGCTAATGCCATGGGCTTTTAAGGCATCTGGGAAGATTCAACATGTCCATGAGCATTCTCTCAAACTTCTACAGTTGTGTTTACAAATGTATTCTGAGATGTATCTGTTATGGCAACTGCTCTGCTCTGAGCTGCAACAGCAAGACTGGAAGAACCCTCCAGGATGCGGGACACCCTGTCCATTCCCTCTTCCCAGAAAAGATACTGGAGCTTGAAAATCCAGACGTCCAAATTTCAGAAAGCTTCTTCCACATTATATCAGACTAAGGAACCATCACTTCTTTCACTCCACCTTCACGGAGGTGCTGTCATGTATTCTTATTCTTAACTCCATTTCATTTGCTTATTATGTTCGTCTTTTGCGCTATTTCACATCGCATTATAATCTTTGCACCGTGGAACTGTTCTTTATTGTCATATTTATCATTACTGTATGTATAATATTTACTTGGAGATTCATGTCAACAGGGAGTTTCATTGCATCTCTAATGTACATGACAATAGAGACCCGACGTGCAGCAGCAGCAGCAGCGTCTTCGCCCGCCCCGGATCGCGCGGCATGGGTCGGCCCGCTGCGGACCTTTCACCGTCCAGCGCGGCCTGGAACGTGGCAACGACAACAGCCTGACCGCGGGAGAAGACGGCAGGGGAAGTGAAAAGACAATCAGGCCTTCCATCACAGTGAGGAGGGGACTGGAGGAGACTCACTGTGATGGATGTTTCTTTTTTTTGTGTTTTGTGTTGGTTGGGGTTGTGTAATTTGCTTATTTTATTGCTCTTATTGTTGGACTGTGGGTGACGAAATCTCGTCCAAAAGACTTGTTTTTTGGATGACAAATAAAGATATCCTGAATCCTAACCTGAATCCTGAATACCTTAATTTGAATCTGACCACCTAAGATGATAGTATTGGTCCGTGGACAAGGCCTGATTATCAATTTCATTCTTGTATCTGGAACGGAGGAATATTTGATCTGTATTTTTCCTTGTCGGATTTCCAGTTTTTTGACTTTGCAGAGAAATTTTACCTCCACCCAACAAACCCACATCATTACCACCTTACCCCACCCCCTACTCACCATACTCCACCTCACCACTTGTGTTTGACAGGGTTCTCAACTGTTGTATAACAAATGCTCTTGCATAGTAACTGAGTCTTTGCACTCCAATAACATAACATGCAGCAACCTTTCTGATCGACATTCTAGTCGGGTGCAAAGATAAACCTAACTCTTCCTTGGTCTCCTTCACTTTTGATTCAGGCAAGTGCTGCCCTGGTTGATCAGTGTCATGTCAGATGTTCCCTGCAGAGAAATCAGATAGTATGGAATTTATGTTCTGCACCTGCACAGCATGAGTTGAAGTTTTATTAAGAAAATATGGAAACAACTAAAATCAAAGAGAGAGAAATTAAGTCTTCTGCTTTTTAAGAATGTGAGTTGGAAAAATAAAATGAGGATAAAAGAATATTTATTCTTTCTAGAAGTTTTATTGACCTTAACTGCTGATATGTATGGGGAGATAAGGACAGACCGCAGGGTCAAAGTTATTCTACCAGGGTGATCATTCACAAGCTTAGGAGAGCTTTCCTTTTAGATGTTTTAAAAAACTAAATGTGCAATCAGAATGTGCTTCTTCGTTGAATTCAAAGGATTAAATGTAATATTCACACAATAGCCAAGAACTCTAATGGATCCATGTAACTTACTTTAATGCTTGCGTTAAATGCATTTACAGCAGGACTTTCTCAGAACAAATGCGCTTGAAATCAAAATCAGCTATTCAAAGATTTCCTGAACTTGAATATGTGCTGCATATTTCAGGAGGATTGGGCTGTTCTCCACAATTCAACAATTCAACAAATCTGGTGCAACCTTGTAAAATAGTTTTATTGCTCATCCACTTTACACTATCCACCAAAGAAAGAAAAAGCTATGTTTAAACAATATGCAACAGAGTACAGCTGGGAGTTCTATGGGAATAAAATCACCCTTCCTTACCATCTGGTCCGAATGTGACAAAAGAATGAAAGGGGGAGGGGCAACGAGAACACAATGGGGGCCCGATGTGGGGGGCACAAAGAATGATGGGGTACCCGACCTCCCAAGAGCGACACCCCACATTTGCTCAGATTAAACCCCATCTTTTTTTTCTGTTCAATTTAGTTTATTGTCACGTGCACCAAGGTACAGTGAAAAGCTTTTGTTGCGTGCTAACCAGTCAGCAGAAAGACAATACATGATTACAATTGATCCATTTACAGAGTACAGATACATGATAAGGGAATAACGTTTAGTGCAAGATAAAGCCTGCAAAGTCCGAACAAGGATAGTCCGAGGGTCACCAAAGAGGTAGATAGTAGTTCAGCACTGCTCTCCGCTTGTGGTGGGATGCTTCGGTTCCCTGATAACAGCTGGGAAGAAACTGTCCCTGAATCTGATGGGTGTGCCATTTCTCCGCCTATCTCTGCAGTTGACCTATACCACGCTGTATATTTTGGCCTCCTTCCACACTATCTACAACTCCAAGAATCTTGTTGTCATAGAGTTATAAAGAATCAAGAGTGGTTTATTGTCATGTGTCCCAGATAGAACAATGAAATTCTTACTTGCTGCACACAACAGAATACGTAAACATGGTGCAATGTAAACAATATGATAAACGAGAGAGAAAAAAGTTCAGTGTATGTATATATATATATATGTGTGTGTGTGTGTGTGTGTGTGTGTGTGTGTGTGTGTGTGTGTGTGTGTGTACTTGTGGGTATGTGTGTGTGTGTGTGTGTGTGTGTGTGTATGTATATATATATGCCACCCAGCATGGAAACAGCATGGAGCCACCCAGCATGGAAACAGACCCTTAAGTCCAACTTGAACCATGCCGACTAAGATGCGCCATCTACACTGGTCGCACCTGCCTGTGTTTGGTCCATATCCCTCCAAATCTTTCTTATCCATGCACCTGTCAAAATATCTTTTAAATGTTGCTATAGTGCATGCCTCAACTACCTCCTCTGGCAGCTCGTCCCATATACCGACCACCCTCTGTGTGAAAAAGTTGCCCCTCAGGTTCCTATTAAATCTTTCCCCTTGCCATGCTGTATGATTCTATGACTTGATAGACAATAGACAATAGGTGCAGGAGTAGGCCATTCGGCCCTTCGAGTCTATTGTCTATTACCACCATTCATTGTGATCATGGCTGATCATTCTCATTGATCTTGATGTACTTTCTAACTGCAGCAACAGAATCGGTTAGAATGACACAGAATGACCACTACCCTGGCACCGTGACGTGATATCAAAATGACCATTATACTCCCTACTTGATAAGGGTGCAGTCTCAGATTGAGCAATCTTGAGAACATTTATTTAGATAAATGGATCTGATTAAGCCAATGCGAGCAATTTTCAGGTGCCTTTGTAATATTTGTTGTTAGTATATATTAATTAATCGACTCCCAACACTTTAATTTACTCGCAATTTACAGAGGCCAATTAACCTTCAAACCCGCTTTTAAACAAAAACTTTGGTGCTTTCATTCTGTAAAAACTGGTGTTCGGAGAGGAATTTCCACAAAGTATAAGTGGATTTCATTGAGACATGCAGATAAATGTAACACTCAATGTACATTATGGTTATAGTTGAGTCATGCCTTATGCTCTCTTCTCTGTAGAAAGTTCACTTTCCTATCTTAAGTCAGATGTTCACACATTGCGAATTGAAATTGGATATTCTTTTCCTCTAAAATCTCCGCGATTACTTTTTAATTACAATTCATTGACTGTAAAATGCTTTGGGACATCCTGAAGATATAATATCCAGAATATTCATTCATTTGCATTTGATCTGTTTGGTCAACTTTCTTTTTCTTTGCCATTGCCGTTACATTTCATTTTTTCAATGCAAGTTATTTACACATTTCTTTCATTGTGGAGACAAGCGTGAGAAAATAGTCATTGGTTAACAATCACAGACAGACAATGCTCATTGCTTCACCAAAGTAACTGTAAATTAAATGAGAACAACATGCAAAAAATAACATTACACGCATCGAGAAAATGTCTACTTACTTTGGCACTGCTCATTTTTTTCCACACAATCAGCATTTTGTATTATTATTTTCCAGTAAATTTAGTTCAGTTTAAAGATACAGTTTGGAAACAGGCCCTTCAGCCCACCGAATCCGCATCGGTCCAGAAATCCCTGCACATTAACACTATCCGACACACACTAGGGACAATTTATATTTGTACCAAGCCAATTATCCTACAAACCTGTACATCTTTGGAGTGTGGGAAGAAACCAAAGTACTCGGAGAAAACACACGGAGAGAATGTACAAACTCTGTACAGACAGCACCCATAGCCAGGATTGAACCCGGGTCAATCAGCAGCAACTCTACCGCTGTGCCACCGTGCCACAAAAGTTTGTACAAGTCAATAGGTTTATTTCCTGCTCATTCGGGTATTAAACTCAGTATACCATAGCTAAATGTAGATTGTGTCTAAATGTATTGCACACAGAAAGTGAAGTTGCTGTTATTGGATGGTAATTGAAGATACTTAACATGAAGAGAGCCTGTAAAGAATCTTAATGCCCAGCAGCCAGGAAATCAGGCCTTACTTTCTAAATATGAAACTGATGGAGGGACTTCCTCTTTGAAATAGAGAGTGTAAAAGGATTTGGTGATTAATAGTTTTTCATTTAATTCCACAAAAAGCTGGAATTATTTAAAAACTACAAGTATGTAGTCACTGATTTCAAATGCAACTCGCTGGACACGTACAAGTAGTTTAGAAATCATGTTCTTGGTTAAAACGTTGTCTTTTCCTGGGCACCCTGTATAAATAATTCTGTGGTACTGAGGCATTTGTACTGGGAGAAATTAAATGTCATTAGCAATGGTTAATTTAGCCAAATCTTAATTAAGAACTGCTAAGATCATCTCTAAAGGTCCAAGGGCATCCCTTCTAATTGCTATCATTCCTTGTTACAAGAAACTGTACATGCAAATGATAGACATGAAAGAGCACAGATTAATTTATGATGTTCTGCTCGTCCTTCCATGGTCACATAGTTTAATATTATCATTCGATGATATGCATAAGGCATACGATAAGGCTACTGTGGGAAATAAAAGCTCACGATGGTGGAGATAAGGTGAGAAATTAGTCGGCTAATAAGAAACAGAGTGTCGTTGTAAATGGGTCTTTTTCTGAAAGGCAAGATGTAACACGTGTACCACAGGACTGTGGCCCCAGCTTTTTGAGTCTGAAGAGGAAGGGTCTCGACCCGAAACATCACCAATTCCTTCTCTCCAGAGATGCTGCCTGTCCCGCTGAGTTACTCCGGCATTTTGTGTCTATCTTCGGTTTAAACCAGCATCTGCAGCTCCAACCTACACCAGCTTTTTACCACTCGCAAAAAAACTTGGATAAGACATGAATACTAATTTTAATATGGGCAAAGATGCTGAGCAAAGATGTGAGTGGACAAACACCCAGTGAAGGGAATATTCAGTGGAAACTGCTAAATTATCCATTTTGGCTGAACAAATTGAAAATCATGTGCCTATTATATAAATGGTGATTCGCGTCAGGACTCCAAGAAATAGATGGATCTGCAGACCCTGGAGCATGATTTGCTGAAGACTGCTATTCAGGTACAAATGAAAAATAGAACAGTACAGCACATGAACAGGCCCTTGGGCTGCGAATGTCCATGCCGAACATGATACCAAGTCAAACTAATCTTCTCTGTCTGCACATCATCCATATCCCTCTATTCCCTGCATTCCCATGTCCATATCCAAAAACCATCCAAATGTCACTGTCGTATCTGCCTCCTTCACCGCCCCTGGTAGCGTTTTCCAGCACCCACCACCCTCAGTGAAAAAAAACCTGCCCCTCACATCTCCTTTACATTTTTGCCACTCTCACCAGCAATAAACAAGTCATATGAAAAACTTGTTTATCACTGGGGAAATTGAATACAAAAGTAAAGAGGTGATGCTTCCATTATGTAGGACATTGGTCAGACCATACTTGGAGTACTGTGTGTAGTAATGGTTTGCTTTATTAAGTAAGGACATAACGCATTGGAAGCGGGATACAGAAGGCTCAACGTACCGATGCCTGGAATGGACATGTTGTTTTATGAGGCTTAGCTTGTATTCACTGGAGTTAGAAACAGTGAGAGATGAATTGTAAGATCCTGAGCTACGGAGGATACGTAGAGGTTGTTTCCATTCTAGGAGAAATGTGTAGGAAGGAACTGCAGATGCTGGTTTACACTGAAGATAGACACAAAATGCTGGAGTAACTCAGTGGGACAGGCAGCATCTCTGGCTCCCGAAATGTCACCCATTCTATTCAGAGATGTTGCCTGTCCCGCTGAGTTACTCCAGCATTTTGTGTCTATCCTTTCTAGGAGAATCTGGAATCAGGGTGGGCTGGGTGGCACAAGGGGAGGAGGAAATCACAGTTGTAAAATAAGGGGCAGCCCACACAAGACAAAAAATAAATCACATTTTCCATCTTTCCTTACGACATTTGGCCCAATAAATTTATGCCAGTTCACACAACAATCCTTTCCCCCCCCATTGATTTCCCTTGTAATATTTTCTCCTCACTTTTACATCAATTCTATTGAACACTGAAATCACCTAACGATGGCCAATTAACCTACCAACCTACACATCTTTGGGATGTGTGAGAAACCAGAGTACTGCGAGGAATTTCATCCGATCACAGCAAAAACATGGAACCTCCATGCAGACAGGACAGGAGATCAGGACTAAACCGAGTCATTCTAGTTGTGAGGTGGCGGCTCTATTAGCTGCACTACTTGCCACCTAGAGAAATGAAATGTTTTTTTTTCTCAGAGGGATGTCACTATTGGAATATTTAAAAGTCAGAAGCAGATAGGTAATTGATAAGCATGGAGGTGAAAGATCGTAGATAGAAACATAGAAACATAGACATAGAAAATAGGTGCAGGAGTAGGCCGTTCGGCCCTTCGAACCCGCACCGCCATTCAATATGATCATGGCTGATCGTCCAGCTCAGCAACCTGTACCTGCCTTCTCTCCATACCCCCTGATCCCTTTAGCCACAAGGACCACATCTAACTCCCTCTTAAATATAGCTGATGAACTGGCCTCAACTACCTTCTGTGGCAGAGAATTCCACAGACTCACCACTCTCTGTGTGAAGAAATGTTTTCTCATCTCAGTCCTTAAGCTGTGACCCCTGGTTCTGGACTTCCCCAACATCGGGAACAATCTTCCCGCATCTAGCCTCTCCAACCCCTTAAGAATTTTATATGTTTCTATAAGATAGACACAAAATGCTGGAGGGACAGGCAGCATCTCTGGAGAGAAGGAATGGGTGACGTTTTGGGTTGAGACCCCTTCTTCAGACCCTCTTCTCCCTGTTTTTATATTCTAGGCATCTCAAAATGAATGCTAGCATTGCATTTGTCTTCCTTACTACCGATTCCTTTACTGCCATTTCTGGTCGAGACATGAAAGCCTACAGAAGGGTCTTGACCCGAAATGTCACCCATTCCTTCTCTCCAGAGATGCTGCCTGTCCCGCTGAGTTACTCCAACATTTTGTGTCTATCTTCGGTTTAAACCAGCATCTGTAGTGCCTTCCTATACAGGTGAAAGATGGTCTTCGGTCCACATGAATGCAGAGACAAGATGACAGATCAATCGGGATTTTTTTTAAATGGTGGATTCATTGAGCGATTGAGTGATCCACTACTCCCAAATTATGTGTCTATGCACAAAAATAGCCAGAAGAGTAGAGTTTGCACTCAAGAAATCAGAACACAGTATCCATCTATCTCCTTTAACGAGGAGTAAAATCAGTTTCAGACACAATACCAGGACCACCGAAACAAAAGATCCTTATACTTGGTTTCAGCTAGTATCAGAAGTGGAGGAGGTGGTGCTCACGGAGGTACTGACTGCTTTAATCCATAACAATGGCACTTAACTAATTACACATGGGTGAAGAATCCACATCCTACACCCTGACTGCATTCATCAAGGAAAAAAGACGATGTTGCAATTTTTTTTACCTCGGGTCAATAATCCATCAATATTGAATACTTTCCTTTTCTTGTCGTGCTTAAATGCAAAGCTTCTTTGTTATTGTGCCAAGGTTTAGGAAAAAAACATTTGCAAAGGAGAACTTAATTAATCACAGGCAATTGAACAGCTAATTTTATTACAAATAGCAATTATAATCACATTTATATCCAAAAAACTGCATATTTAAGCAAAAGGAAATGCTGAGTCATTAAAATTACGCATTTAAGCACATAGCCACACCAATTATTATCAAATAACAGAACTAGAATGGTCACATAAAGACTGAAAATCGAACAACTGTGAGCAAAATTTATACAAATGAATTTTAGAAATTGGATTATGCTGGTGAACCTCCAGGGTGGTCTACTATCAGATGTTATTCTGCATTTGTTGAGTTGTTGGCACATTGTATTTTTAAGAGCAAACGTGGATACCAATCAGTGGTTATACTGTATGATGGACGGGTGGCATAGTGGAATTGCGGGAACTGTTACTGCATCAAGCTCCATCCACTCAATTTAAATCCTGATATCCAGTGTTGTCCTTGGTGAATTTGCGCTTTCTCCCTGCAACTGCATGAGTTTTCTCAGATACTTCAACATCCCACCGCATAGTAAAGACATCATGGCTGATGGGTTAATAAATTACTCCTACGGTAAGAGGGAGGTGCGAAAATCAGGGTGAAGTTGATGGCCATATGAGAATAGGTTATCAGGTAATCAGTGGGGGAAATTAATTGATGGACTTGCTCTGACAGTGGACATAAACTCGATGGGTCAAATGGTCTCATTCCATGTAGTGAGAAGAAAAGAAACAAGAACACTGGATTTCTTCCTATTTCTGCATACCAGGATAGATGACCAATATTATTAGATCATGTGACCAGGGACAGACGGTCACGGAAATATGTTGATATTTACCACATGTCCCTGTCACTATTTAATGGCATTAATACAAAGATTTTCAGAGCAACAGATGTAAATCTCCATCTGCTTCTGATGCAACTTCAGTTTGCATTTCAAATTTTCTATCTTCAACACTGCATTTAAGAGAAATTATGAAATTAAAGTTTGGCTTTGTAACTAATGATTTTTATAATTGAAATAATGAAGTGAACTTGCATTCCTTGTCAGATTAATTTGAAACACTTTGCCCCAATAATTAGCTATAAGACGTTTGTTTAGTGCATCATTTCCCAGACTGCAATAACAGTGCGGGAAAGGCTTTTCTGACACGCCAACAAAAGACAGCTCCCTCTCCATCAAGACAACATGTAGAAAATAGCATGACCAACCAGCAGATAGAGTAGCTCAGAAAACAATTATTTATAAGATTATTTTCCACTGTGCCATCTCCTTTTTCATGTTAATGTTTCACTTAATTAAACGTTGATTTTGAATCTTGCATGTATATTTTCAGTTCAAAGCCATACAGTTTGATGTGAAAAAGCTGATTATGTTTGCAAAGAAATTGTTAATCAAAGTCCAATCTGTTTCATTATGGATTGCCCGAATTTGTAATGAGCTTTAGCCTCTATGCTAAATGTAAAGTATATCCACTTACCAATGGCTGACTTGGAAGGTTGCACCAAGCTTCTAGTTTCAGAAGTTTGGCCTTTGAGCTCTTCATCAGTGTTGGAATCAAAATCTTCCTTGGTTAATAATGGAGTTTCCTGGCTGGTGGTAACTGCACTCCTAAAGGAAGAAATCCACAGAAATCATTTGTTTACCAATAATCACTGTTCTTGAAATCTATGATGCCCGATAAAAAGCATTTTATCAAACCTCATTATGGCTCTGCTCAATGTAATCATAATCAGTGCATCCAATCATAGATAGACACAAAATGCTGGAGTAACTCAGCGGAACAGGCAGCATCTCTGGAGAGAAGGAATGGGGGACGTTTCGGGTCAAGACCGTTGTTCCAGACTCTTCTTGAGCCTGAAGAAGGGTCTCGATCCGAAACGTCACCCATTCCTTCTCTCCAGAGATGCTGCCTGTCCCGCTGAATTATTCCAACATTTTGTGCCTGCCTTCGGTGTAAACCAGCGTCTGCAGTTCTTTCCTACACATCCAATCATAGAGTCATACAGCAAGGAAATAGGCCCTTCGGCCCAACTTGTCCATGCCGACCAAGATGTCCCATCTACACGAGTCCCAACTACCCAGGATTGGTCCATATACCTCTAAACCTTTTCCATCCATGGACCAAACCAAATGCCTTTTAAATATTGTTATAGTACCAGTCTCAACTACTTTCTCTGGCACCTCTATGGTATTAGTTCCATATACCCACCACCCAATCATGTACTCAAACAAGACTATGCTAAGCCATGATATTTAGTAGTGAAAAAACCCGTGTACTAATTTACTTTTTCAGATCTCAGTAATATTAACATGCTCAAAGAAAGCAAAAGATTAAATCTATATGAAGAGAGCCAGCATACGCCCCTTATTACCACAGAAAGTACACATAATAACTTGGCTAATGTGCAATGCAAAGGCTAACTTTATATCAGGACAAATGTAAATGCTTTCAAAATGGAAAGCACAAATAAGCAGATGGCTATCTATGCCGTATTCGTTCTGTTCTGGATTAGCCATTTGTAACACAAACACAGTTTTTTCCCTCTCCATTCACACTGCCCAATTTGCTGGGTAATTCCTACAAATCTTACCTATATTCCACAGCATTTACATGTCCCCTTGTTTGCTTTCTCCCTCACCAACTGTACTCATTCTTGCATGAACCAGTTAGTTTAATAACAACATATCCCCATTCCATTACTGGTCTGACTGCATCAGAGATATTCTCCTTTTCCTATCGATGTGGAGCAAGCAGCCAACTAGGATGCATCATCCATGGTCAGCCATGACCGAGGGGACTTAAGAAGAACTATCCCTCCCTCGCCTATCAAAGTAACTCATTTTTTTCTGCTTTTCAGTTCTGATGAAGGGTTTTCCAGCTGAAATGTTATTCATGTGTATAAAAATTATGAAATAAATAGACCAGGTAGATGCACAAAGTCTCTTGTCCTGAGTAGGTGAATTGTGGACTAGAGGACATAGGTTTAAGGTGAAGGGGAAAAGATTTAATAGAAATCTGACAGGTAACTTTTTTCACACTGAGGGTGGTGGGGGTATGGAACAAGCTGCAAGAGGAGGTAGGACAGGTGTAGCTGGGATTAGTGCAGCTGGGGCATGTTGGCCGGTGTGGGCATGTTGGCCCGTGGGGCCTGTATCCACGCTGTTTCACTCTATATTTCTCTTTCCACAGATGCTGTCGGATCTGCTGAACGTTTCCTGCATTTTTTCCAATCAATGGAACACAGGTGCTCCCAAATTTAAATACTCGAATGGGGATCCTCAGCAGAATAGTGAAAGGCTTGCAGAGGGTGGATGTTTTCACTAGTCAGTCAGGGGGTAGTGAATCTGTGGAATTCTTTGCCACAGAAGGCTATGGAGGCCAAGTCAGTGGATATTTTTAAGGCTGAGTTAGATAGATTCTTGATTAGTACAGGTATCAGAGTTTATGGGGAGAAGGCGGGAAAATGGAGCTAGGAGGGAGCGATAGATCAGCCATGATTGAATGGTGGAGTAGACTTGATGGGTTGAATGGCCTAATTCTACTCCTGTCACTTGTGAGAATTGAGCTGTGCTATTAGACACCACAGGAGGTTTTGATTGCAGAGGGACTTGACAAATGCAGCATCCTGCTTTGGTCAATAAGTTTGAACTTTGCACATTTCACAATGCACATGAAGATATCATTGACTTCTTATCCTTCTTTGACTTGAATTGTTAACCCTGCTTCTCTTTCCGGAGATGTGTCACGACTGAGTTATTTCTGTTGTGCGGTTGCAGTGAGAAAGTACATGGAGAGGGGGCGGTTTGGATGGGAAGGGATGAATGAACCAAGGAGTTATGGAAGGAGTGATCTCTGGGGAAAGCTGAAAGGGTTGGGAAGATGTGACTTGTAATGGAATCACATTGAAGGCGACAGAAGTGTGAGAGAATGATGTGTTAACTGCAGAAGCTGGTGGGTTGAAAGGCAAACACCTGGGGGAGCTCTGTCCTTGTTCTGTCTGGGGTGTTGCGAGAGCAGAACCAGTGGACACAGAGAAGACACAGGTGAGGGTTCCATCTGCCACAGCCACGTTTACTAAAGAAGGAGGACCTCAGATGTCCAAGAGGGGAAAGCCTTATCTTGGACACAACTGCGGCAGAGATGAAGAAATTGACGGTAGGGTGTGGCATCTTTGCAAGAGGCAGGTGGGAGGAGGTGTAGTCCCGATAATATAATAATAATAATAAACATTTATTTTATATAGCGCTTTTCCAAGTGCTCAAAGACGCTTTACAAAAACAGTCATGACATAAAAACAAACTGACGAACTGTCCTGAGGAGAAGCGGCGAACAAATAGCGCCAGCGTCCTCTCACGTCAGGGTCTGGCAGTAGACAATAAAGAACACAAGACACACAATTACAATTTTAACACAAACAGCCATCACAGTGATTGCTCCAGGCACACCCTCACTGTGATGGAAGGCAAAGAAAAGTCTTATCTCCTCCTCATTCTTCTCCCGTGGTGCCACGAGGCGATCGAGGCTCCCGACTTTTGAAGCCCCCACCGGGCGATGGAAAGTCCCAGGGCCGAGCCGAGCAGGCCGATGAAGGTCCTGAGCCCCCACCGGGCGATGGAAAGTGCTGCGGCCAGGCCACGCAGGGCGATGAAGGGCGCAGGGCGATGAAGGGATAACTGTGGGATAACTGTGGGAGACGGTGGATTTCTGGTAGATACCAGTCACAAGTTCACAGTCACCAGTCACAAGTCCATCGAGTCTACTCCGCCATTCAATCATGGCTGATCTCTGCCTCCTAATCCCATTTCCTGCCTTCTCCCCATAACCCTTGGCACCCGTTCTAATCAAGAATTTGTCTATCAAAAGAGAAGTTGCTGAGGGCGAGGACAAGGTTTTTATTTTTATAGAGATACAACGTGGAAACAGGCCCACCAACAACACGCGTAGTCGGGATCGAACCTGGATCTATGGCGCTGTAAGGCAGTAACTCTACCGCTGCACCACTGTGCTGCCCAGGCGGAAGAGAGTGTTGGTAGAGGGGAATGATTGGGTCTCTGTTCAAGGAGCAACCAGAGGGCCCTGAGATCTTCCTAGGGGAATGTAGGTGTAAAGGGACTGGATGTTCGTGTAAAGATGAGGCAATGGAGGTCTAGGAATTGAATTTTTGAGTAACATGTGCGATGTCTTGGACGTCGGTCGGAAAGGACTGGACATGCGGTACATGATAGAATCGGTTTTTGGAGAAGAGTTCAGTGTGGCAGGAGCAGGCAGAAACAATGGGTCTGCTGGGACAGTCCTGTTTGCGGATTTTGGGAAGGAGATAGAAATGGGCACCAAGGGGCTGGGGAGCCATTAGATTGGAGACAGTGGAAGGGAGGTCACCACTCAGA
Source organism: Rhinoraja longicauda (assembly GCF_053455715.1). Lineage (NCBI taxonomy): Eukaryota > Metazoa > Chordata > Chondrichthyes > Rajiformes > Arhynchobatidae > Rhinoraja > Rhinoraja longicauda. The sequence continues at coordinate 84,355,728 of NC_135955.1, forward strand.
TGTCGGCAGAAGGGACTGAAGCAGTGTTTGTTTTGTTTCTTTGTCTTTACCAGAATCAGCAGTTTTGATCTGAAATAAACCAAAGCTGATCGACAGCTCCAAAGACCAATATACAACATTCATGGCCTTTCAATACATTGGACTGAAATTGCAATAAAACTCAAGGTTTAAACAAATACCTGTCTTTGCTCCTGGCTTCTGTCTGTTCATGAGCACACTTTACTAGTTGTCTAATCTTGGCTTTCTTTTCATTTAGCACCAAGATGAAACGAGAATAGAGATCTTGCTCCAGGTCTTCCTTAGCCTTTACATATTTCTCCAATCTGGTGAAAAAGGACCAGGAAACATGTCAGAACTTAATTAAAAAAAATAAACAGGAAATCAATTTTTTCTAATAATTTGCAGATTTGCCAAAAACCCAACTACATAATGGCTCAAATTATTAATGCTGCGTGATAATTTAGATTCTAAATGCATTAATAAGCCAATACTGTGCTCACTGCAACGACTATCAAAAGTTCCACGGTAGTATAGAGTGCAACTTATTATAACCAAAAACAAATACAAAATGGTCTAAAATCCACAATTTAACTTAGGACTCAGTTGGTTGACTGAGTAAACAATCATATAAAAGCTATTGAAAATAGTCAAGAAAACATAAATCTGGAGAATTACGACACAATTCTGGGAGTTTGGTAGTTGATTATAGGTTTAACACCTGTAAAAGGAATATTTAGGAAGGATAAAGAGGCTTTTTCTTACTCACCTCCTATCTACCAGATATGAACTTTAGCAGAGGTCAGTGGCTCATCGGCCATCATTTTAAACATGTATAGTACAAAAAAAATCTCAGTAAAATGGCAGGCGAGAGAAAATAAGCAAAACAGCTTACCAAGAAAAACAGGTCCTGGATAACTTTTTTTTGGAAAAAAAAATGCTGCCAACAACTGTTGAATTCTCAATTATTCACAAAACCAATAATTAAGATCAGAGATTATGTGAATAATTTAAAAATCTGGTATCAATTAATAAACAAGTTCAACCACATTGTTCCTGATTTTAAAAACTTGTTCAACTATCTGCTTTAAAAATATATATAAATGTATTTAACCCTGTATTTAAGATTAATTATTTCGTAATGTATACACAACAATATACAATTCTCTATGCTTCAACCAAGCTCAACAAAGAAAGGTTCCAAATTCAGATTGTGGACTAACTTTGACCCAAGTATATAATTCACAGATGTTTTCTTTGAAATGAATTAAAAATACATTATTAAAACATTCCCACACGAAATCAGTCAATATTAAACAGATTAAACCAATTCTGTGGCAATTACTAACATAAAATATGTTTAGTGTTATTAAAATAAAAGAATCTTTGATAATTCAAGAGACAGTAAGAAAAGTTTACTTATTACTACCAAGGTCTTCCTGATCTGTGGGTTTAAATGGCTCAGAAATTCCAGCTGGTTCATATTCTTACATTATATCACTCCATAACATGACTTAAGATTTCCTTCAGATACTCAAGGTCATTCTTTTAAAGGCACTAAAAATATTACTGTTGAAATAGACATGGTTTTGATGTCCATTGAAAGATAGCCATGTGTGAATAGTGCACAGATTTTGTACCTTTATCAAAAGAATATGATTGTCAAAATACACCATGACCATTTATTTATAAAAGTACAATTCTAACCTGCTAACGTTGAAAGGGAAATCTGATTAATGCAACCATCAAAATAATTCAAAATAGCCATCTTTTTTGCAAGATTTTAATGTCATTCAATAACCTTTGCCTGTCACAAGCCAAAGTTTACAACTGAATTTTGTCAAGTAACAAGCTGACCATTGAATGTTATGCTTATATACAAATAAATTAATTCAATTTAAAGCACCTTATTTCCTTCAAATAACAGTTTAAAAAAAACCTTGGCCTGCTCTATTATTAACTCACCATAAAAAGAAAACTAAAATGTAGCCATTTGAGTGATATGCCAAGAATCAGAAATTTTATGCAACACCTAGAGAGCAGTCCTGAACTGCTATCTATGTCATTGGAGATCCTCGGACTATCTTTGATCAGACTTTACTGGCTTTATCCTGCACTAAACATTATTCACGTTATTCCCATCATCCTGTACCTATACACTGTGGATGGCTCGATTGTAATCATGTATTGTCTTTCCGCTGACTGGTTAGCACGCAACAAAAGCTTTTCACTGTACTGAGGTGCATGTGGCAATAAACTAAACTCAGAACTCAAAGATCACAAAAGTGAAAGAAATGATTGGTAAGATGTGCCACTTTATACTGTGAATGGAGACTTAATTAACTGTATAATTTTCATTGAAGAGCTTATGCATTCATTTAAAACTTTTAAAGAGGAACAAGTACTTTCAAAGTAGGAAATGTATTTGACAGATTGTGAGTTTAAAGGGCAGGAATACAAAACAAAAAAAATGTTGAAGGCATTTATTAAGATACAGTCATACAGCATGGAAACAGGCACTTTGGCCAAACTCATCCATACCAAACAAGATGCCCAAATATGCTAGTTCATTTGCCCACATTTGTTCCATATCCCTCTCAACTTTTCCTTTCCTAACATGTCTGAATGTATGTAGTTAGAAATTTGATTGATCAAAAGGAAAGACCAAATATGGAAAATAAAATGTTCATGAGTTGTTGGAACTGTAGTGAACTATAATGAGCTATTATTCACTAATACAGTTCAACTTCTCATTTGCATTAGTTTAGTAAGCTCAGCAGTCCAACTGTCAGCTGTGTTCTTAAGCTAAGATTTAATGCTACACAATTCATAGAGCCCAAAGTCAAGGATCCCCAGTACCACTCCCTTGTAACTGTCCACCATGATGCTGCCAATGCTCATAGATCTGTCTTGGCAGCAGGACGGGATATTCCATGGCTGGGATGGAGGCCTTTGGCACTTTTACTGGCTAGATATCAGCTGCTTGATTGATCTATGGGACATATTTCAAACGCAAGCAAATTTCCACAATTTTTAATGAATAATATTTTCCAGGGTAGTCTGAAACAATGAGTGTATCTTTTACAGGGATGAATTTAGTGGAGAGGCCGGTTGTATATACTGTCAATGTCAGGAAACCATTTGACAGAGAGTGTATGCTGGGTCTAAAGGGTAAGAATATAAAATGGAAAAAGTTGGAGATACTAATTTATATATATATAGTTTAATTCTTATTACAGCTCACATAGAAACATAGAAAATAGGTGCAGGAGGAGGCCATTTGGCCCTTCGAGCCAGCACCACTGATCATCCACAATCAGTAACCTGTTCCTGCCTTCTCCCCATATCCCTTGATTCCACTAGCCCCTCGAGCTCCTTGCAACATTTTGCTCCAAAAGAGTTACTTGGCATTCACGACAGGGCTAATGGACAATTACAAAACAAAAGGCAAGACTGAATAAAAATCGAAGGCTTTTTAGTGAGATTGTTGATGACAATCAGGTCATTTTATGGCCACCCACAAAGGCTGCAAGACTTTTATAGCCAGATTTTTAAAATTTCCTGAATATAAATTCAATCCCTTGTGGTATTTGAACCTACATCTCTGGATTATCACAACAGTCTTCTCTCCGATTACCTATCGCGCAACATGATCATTGATCGGCCCAAATGTAAAAGAAAAATAACTTGGCGATTTAAACATCTTGCTCAAGTTATGACCAAATTGAATTGAGAATTTGCACTCTGCCATCAAGAATAGTTCAGCTGGTAGAATTACTCAGTGCCTAATTCCTAAAATCATTATCAAAAGAGTTCAGAAAATCTCTTACAACCTTTCATTCTTCACTTTCAAAGAAACTTCACCTGAGCTTCAGTGTCAAGAAGCTCCACCTTATAACTTACTCTTCCAAGCTGTTGTTACGCTCACACAAAAGTCTCTTGTTTTCCTGTTGCAGGTAGTCATTCTTTCCCTGTAGCTCTGCGTTGCGATGGAGCACAAAGTTGATGAGCTCATTGATGACTTCTGTTGAGTCAGAGACGGCTTGCAATTCCACAGAGCCAAGCTTAAACTGAACAGGAAATATAAAAATGATAATTTTCAATTCCAACACGCAGTTAAATCGTTTTTTTAAGCACAAAATATCAGGCTAGAAACTGGTAGATCAGTGCATGTTGAGACAAACTATTGAACTGGATATTTTCCACCTATTCTATCAAAAGAGAATATGAGAAAAAGAAACAGGAGGCACCCGCTCTTCATATCTCATTTGCCAAGTCAAGTCATTGTACCTGTCCCTCAGTCTGAAGAAGGGTCTCGACCCGAAACGTCACCCATTCCCTCTCTCCTCGATGCTGCCTGACCTGCTGAGTTACTCCAGCATTTTGTGATACCTTCGATTTGTACCAGCATCTGCAGTTATTTTCCTACAGTACCTGTCCCTCCACATATCTGTGCATATGATAATAAAGTTGACTTGTTATTCTCTTACTTCAGGGTTATTTTCCCTGCACTAACACAATTCTCTTCATAGCTTAAATTCTATCCATCGTTAGTTACAATCTATCAGCAACTAAGCCTCCGCTGACATTCTACACAGCAAATTCAAAGGAAACTCTACTTTCTGAGTGAAGACTTGTTTTTCTCATCTCAGTCATGAGCAAAGATACTAGAGGAGCAAGATGAACCACTCCGTTGAAATCGCCTATACTGAAGTGTAGTACACAAAGGAGCGTGACGTCCGCCATTTTAGTGGGCAAAACCCACCGTTCGCTATGCCTCTCGCAGTATAATCAGTGTTTTGGGGGAACAGTATGTGTGATGATACCATAAAAATGCAGAATATATCTCATCTATCAATTCACAGATTTCTGTTATTTTTCTTTTAAAATGTTTCTGCAAGTTTCCGCCTACTAAAATGGAGCCATGACATACTACGGTTTTTAGGGTCGAGTGGTCTATCTTGTTCTGCTCTATTATCTTTGGTCATGAGACTCTGCCCCACAGTTTTTGGCACCCCGGTTGGAGGAAACATTATTTCTGCATCCATATCAAGACCCTTAAGAATTTTATGTAGTTTAATATGATTTGGAGTCATAGGGTCATAGAGTGATACAGTGTGGAAACAGGCCATTTGGCCCAACTTGCCCACACTGGCCAATATGTCCCAGCTACACTAGTCCCACCAGCCTGTATTTGTCCCATATCCCTCCAAACCTGTCCTATCCATGTACCTGTCTAATTGCTTCTGAAACATTGCGATAGCACCTGCCTCAACTACCTCTTCTGGCAGCTTGTTCCATACACCCACCACCTTTTGTGTGAAAGAGTTACCCCTCAGATTCCTATTAAATATTTTCGCCTTCACCTTAAACGTACGTCCTTAGGTCCTCGATTCCCCTACTCTGGGCAAGAGACTCTGTGCATCTACCCAATCTATTCCTCTCATGATTTTATACACTTCTATAAAAAATCATTTTCAGGATGTCACCGCAAAACCATGTATTTATTATCCATTGCTGGTTGCCCATTCACATTTATTATCCATCACCATTTGTGAGTAAATATGGTAGGATAGCAGAAATTCGATCTGAGCTGTTGGTTGTGAGGTTACTCAGTTTGGGGTATTGCATGCTGGTATTTGTTGCTTCACACATATATAATCCTATCATAACTTCAACTCTTTTAGTTTAGTTTAGTCTCATTCATCATCGCTTTGTTCTGAACATAGGCCCAGACAACACAACCTGTTAAAGACACAAAATACTGGAGTAACTCAGCGGGACACATTTTGTGTCTATCTTCGGTTTAAACCAGCATCTGCAGTTCCTTTCAACACAACCGGTTATCCCAGGATAATTCTTATGAACCTTTACAGCTCTTCATCTATCAGTGATGCATCCTTCTTCAACTAGTATGGGCAGACATACACAATATTACAGATGCAGTCGCACAAGGGCTCTGTAAAACTAATACATAATGTCTCTTCTCTTGCACGAGAATATACTTGCACTAAAGCCCAACTAATGGTGCCTTTTTAATTACTTACTTGCACTTTGCACATTAACTTTGAGTGATATATACTGGACCAAGTGGACCCATTGGGCCCAAACCTCTCCTGCATTGGTGCAGCACCCTCTCCTCCCCCCTTCCCCTCTCCCACCCCCACCCCTCCCTCCTTCCCCACCTCCCCCTTCCCTCCCCTCTCCCACCCCATCCCCTCCCCACCTCCCCCTCCTCCTCTCAACCCCCCTCATCCTCTCTCCCTCCAACCCCCTCCCTCCCTAGGAGATAGATTTAAACTTTAAAATGTGAATAACTTTAAAAATATAACACCGATTTCAATGAAACTTCCGCCATTAGCAACAAAGGGACGACGGTGAGTAAGGTGGGCCTAAAATTGTCATGCTATCATGTACTGTTTTGGCCCGTAGTTCAGGAACAAACAAACAAACGAAAATAGTTTTAGTATGTAGATCACAAGGGCACCAAGGTCCCTTCCTCTAAATATCAACAATTTCAAGACCCTTCTTCAGACTGGGCGGGACAAAGAAGGATGTAGTTGGAGACAGGAAGACAGTGGGAGAACTGGGAGGGGGGAGGAGAAGAGAGGGACAGAGGAGCTATCTAAAGTTAGAGAAGTCAATGTTCATACCGCTGGGGTGTAAGCTGCCCAAGCGAAATATGAGGTGCTGTTCCTCCAATTTGCGGTGGGCCTCACTATGACAATGGTGGAGGCCTATGACAGAAAGGTCAGACTGGGAGTGGGAGGGGGAGTTGAAGTGCTGAGCCACCGGGAAATCAGGTTGGTTGAGGCGGACTGAGCGAAGGTGTTGAGCGAAACGATCGCCGAGCCTACACAACTTGGAAATGGATTCTTATGGGTAGAATTTAGCTGCGTTTTTACAAGAAAATGAGGTAAGTGGTAGATGCCTGGAACCCGCTGCCAGGTTGGCAGTGGGAGCTGATATGATACTCGTGTTTTAGAGGCTTTCAGATAGACACATGTACATGCAGAGAATGGGGGGACTAAGGATCATGTGCAGGCAGAAGGGATTAGTTTAGTATCATGCTGGGCACAAACATCATGGGCTGAAGGGTGCCAGGGGTTATGGGGAGAAGGCAGTAGTTAGCACTAGTTGACAGTAGACGTGATGGGCCAATTGGCCTAATTCTGCTCCTGTAACTTATGAATTTATGAAGAGTCCATTCTTGTGCCGGAACTGTTCTACATTGCATCCAAATAACATAGAGATAAAGAGCAGGAAAAAAATAGGTTTTGGTTTGGAAATAAAAATATATGCCTAAAGGAAAATGAAACCGAAAGATTAAAATTTAAAATGCCTCTGGGAACCACCGAGCCAGCTGTAGAAATGAGACTTAGCAGTTTCAATTTTTTCTCTTTCAGGGATGAGTTTCACATGGGGGTTGAAAATTAAGACATAAACTGAGACTTTAAGCCGTGAACCTTCAACCATAAGTCTTTGCAACAAGATTCACTCTTCATCACTATTCAATTACAGCATTTTCATGACACTAAGGGGAAGTTAGAAGGTAATGCGATTTCATGAGGCCAGCAACAGAATGGTGTAAATCAGTCACTAAATCAGTCACAACTCACAGAAAATCTATAACTTGCTTGAAATGCTGGATTATTTATGCACTAAAAAAAAAATTGGTGATTGCTAACCTTCCAGCTATTTCTGGGATATTATTTCCCAATCTATGAGATTTTTCAATACACTTTAAATAAAACATATTTGCAAATTGGTCACATCTTCAATTTAGAATTACAGCAAAATATAAAGATATCACTGCAAATTATCTGCTGCAGAAATTTTAAAATGTATTTATGAGAATGGCATATAGTACCAGAAAACCTGTTAGAAAACATTACATGTTCCGTGTAATTTCTTTTATAGATCCAAAAGTTTGCAAAAAGCCCACAACGAGTTAATGGAAATACTAAATGCTACAAAAAAGGAAAGTAGTCACATATGTTGAAGCTGACTTGTGCTATTGACTGGCACCTTGAGGTCTCACATTTAATTTTGACATACAGAGAATGAGCTGTGAAACCCCTAAAAATAACCTACTACTTGATAGTTCTGGTCAAACAGAAGCACATTCCAGTAAACTCCTGGAGGAACTTCAGGCTTGGCACATAACATAGAACAGCCTTTCAGGAAGCAACATGCAAGAGATTGAAGAAAAGAAATCTGAAGTCTAGAAATTTTATTGCATCATTTTTCAGAACAATAAAACAGTGTGAAAAAAGCATGGAGACATTAAGTACTAATGGTCATCTGCATTACCCGCAAAGAAAATCACAGAAACAACGAAAATCAATTTGAAGCCGTAAGCATTGCTGCCTTACAGTACTTGCAGCGCTGGAGACCAGGGTTTGATCCCGATCGCGGGTACTGTCTGTACGGAGTTTGTACGCTCGCCCCGTGAGTTTTCTCTGAGATCTTCGATTTCCTCCCACACTCCAAAGACACACTGGTTTGTAGGTTGATTGACTTGGTGTAAATGTAAATTGTCCTCAGTGTGTGTACAATAGTGTTAATGTGCGGGGATCGCTGGTTGGTGCGGACTCGGTGAGCTGAAGGGCCTGTTTCTTCATTGCATCTCTAAACTAAACAATGAAATTCTTACTTGCAGTCTTTGTTTTAAAATTCAAGGGTTTAAAAATATATAAACGACTCCCGATCATTTTCAAACATTCATTAACACTTGTGAAGTTTAGAACAAAGACGCATGGAACTGTTTTACTATTCTTCTAAATATCTCAGAAACATTTAGTGTTCTGTTCATTCAATCATTCCGTAACAGTAGATAACTTTGGCCAAGCTAGGAGATACACACATCTCATCAAACATCTGATAACAATTCATGAATTTTATGCAGTAACTACTTGCTACAAATGATCTATAAGCACTTCTTATTACACTGACATGTTATTTCACTGTGGTCAGAATGTGACATCAAGGGTCAATTTTAAACCAGAAAGGAACATAAAATCAGCCATGACTGAATGGCGGAGTAGACTTGATGGGCCGATTGGCCTAATTCTGCTCCTATCACTTATGACCTTATGACCTAATAAGCTGAAGATTTTATTGTGCTTTGAAACAAGAGTTTAAAAAATATAAGTTTTTTTACTTCAGATGTTTAAATTTTAATTGAAGAAAGCTTTATTTTAAAAGCAATCAGCTTCTTGAAAAGGAACCATCAAGCCATCTGAAGTAATTGGAACAAAGAGCACTCGGTCATATATCAAGGCATTAGATTATTTTGTTCATTAAATTTACTCCACAGATATATGGAATATCACAGATATAAAGATGTGGTAGGACTGGATTCATGTGTGTGGGCAAGCAGGGTATTTTAATCTATTTGACCTAGTTCTTTGGCTCCAATTACGGCTGCATGGTGGCGCAGCGGTAGAGTTGCTGCCTTACAGTGCTTTCATCACCAGAGACCCGGGTTCGATCTCGACTACGGATGCTGTCTGTACAGAGTTTGTACAACCTCCCCATGACCGTGTGGGTTTTGCCGAGGTTTTCAATTTCCTCCCACACTCCAAAGGCGTACAGGTTGATAAGTTAATTAGTTTTGTATAAATGTAAATTGTCCCTAGTGTGTGTAGGTTAGTGTTAATATGCTGGTCGACGCTGGTGGGCCGAAGGGCCTGTTTCCGCGCTGTACCTCTAAGCTAAACTAAACTAAATTACAGTTTAGTAGCAGACTGTAAAGGATGGCTGCTGGCCTAGATTGCTGCTGTTTTAACGTTGGAAAGCAGCAGGCTGTAAAATAAAATGGTAGCTGGTAGCAGTGTAGGCCAGAAACAATCAGGATGGAAAGAATATTTTGGAAGCATCATGCAAGCCAAGAAAGAGACTTAATGACAGGGTGGAGAGAAAATAATAGTCTGGAAGTGCGAAGGGAGATGAGGAATGGCCAAAAGCAAGAGTCAGCAACAGGGCGGAGTAGAAAGGACAGTGCTGAATAATGTGGAGAAAGACATTTTTTCCAGTTGTCATGGTGGTAACAATTGTAACAGATGTGAAGAGCACCATGAAAACTATTTCTAAAAAACCCCAGGAATTTCCATTTTATTTGGCATGAAATCCAATTAATTTGAAAAAGATCTTTCTATTGTAAAATCTCATTGCAGATTGCAGCATTAACAAAAGAGAAAGTTAATTAAATGATACACAGGAAGGAATTAATGAAAGTGGAAATAACCACTGCATCTGACTCATATATCATGGTGCCACTTGAGGTTTATCAGGCCAATTCTGGACATTGTCGAGGTCTTTCTGCATTTGGGGATTTCCACTATGTTTTCAACATTTAATGTATCATTCTTTTAAAAAGTCACTTGAATTGTGGCAAGTTGGCGCAGTGGTAAAGTTGCTGCCTTACAGCGCCCGAGACCCGGGTTCCATCTTGACTATGGGTGCTGTCTGTACGGAGTTTGTACGTTTCAGTTTAGTTTATTGTCATGTGTACCGAGGTACAGTGAAAAGCTTTAACCTGTCAACAGAAAGACAATACATGATTACAATCGATCCATTTGCAGTGTTTGGATACATGATAAGGGAATAACGTTTAGTGCAAGGTAAAGCCAGCAAAGTCCGATCAAGGATAGTTCAAGGGTCACCAAAGTGGTAGATAGTGCAGCACTGATCTCTGGTTGTGATTCTCTCCGTGACCTGCGTATAGGTTTTATCCCGGGTGCTCCAGTTTCCTCCCACACTCCAATAGACAATAGGTGCAGGAGGAGGCCATTCGAGCCAGCACCGCCATTCAATGTGATCATGGCTGATCATTCTCAATCAGTACCCCGTTCCTGCCTTCTCCCCATACCCCCTGACTCCGCTATCCTTAAGAGCTCTATCCAGCTCTCTCTTGAATGCATTCAGAGAATTGGCCTCCACTGCCTTCTGAGGCAGAGAATTCCACAGATTCCAACCCCTTAATAATCTTATACGTTTCGATAAAATCTCCTCTCATCCTTCTAAATTCCAGTGTATACAAGCCTAGTCGCTCCAGTCTTTCAACATATGATAGTCCCGCCAAAGACGTACAGGTTTGTGGACTAATTGGTTTGGTAACATTGTAAATTGTCCCTAGTGTGGGTAGGATCGTGCTAGAATGCGGTGATCCCTGGTCAGCACAGACTCCGTGGGGCCAAAGGGCTTGTTTCCGCTCTGTATCTTTACTTTAAACTAATTGTAATTTATATATACTTCAATGACGTTCCCCCTCAAATCCAAAAAAAAGCTGTCCAGTCTCTCCACTGAACTAAAGCACTCCATTTCAGGCAATATACTGATGAATATAGACACAAGATGCTGGAGTAACTCAGCAGGACAGGCAGCATCTCTGGAGAGAAGGAATGGGTGACGTTTCGGGTCTTCGGTTTAAACCAGCATCTGCAGTTCCTTCTTATACTGATGAATATCCTCTGCACCCTCCACAATGCATGACCAACCTATAGTGTGGAGACTAGAAGTACACACAGTACACTAATAGCCTAACTAATGTTTTATATTCGTAGACTAGTATTTCCCTGTTATAGACAATAGGTGCAGGAGGAGGCCATTCGGCCCTTCGAGCCAGCACCGCCATTCAATGTGATCATGGCTGATCATTCTCAATCAGTATCCCGTTCCTGCCTTCTCCCCATACCCCCTGACTCCGCTATCCTTAAGAGCCCTATCCAGCTCTCTCTTGAATGCATTCAGAGAATTGGCCTCCACTGCCTTCTGAGGCAGAGAATTCTCATATTCTATACCATCTAATGGAGGTAAATACGCTCTACACACACCAAACCACCTAATGTCTCGATGTTGCCATCTTTAAGGACTCTTGGCCTTGTATACTGAGGTCCTTGTGATCCACAATACTCCCGAAGGCTCGACGATTGATGGTGTATGTACCAGTCTTATTAGACCTCCCAAAACGCAGCATTTCAGTCAACAAAATTACATTTAATCTGCCACGATTCTGCACGCCTCAGCAACAGATCAGCAAGCAACTCATTATTAACACTATCAATTTTCATGTCATGTGTAAACTCACAAATCATATCTTCTCTGATCCATCCATTTTATTAACATGAAGAAATAAATCGTATGAGTCCAAACAACAATTGCTGCGCTGGCTACAGGCTTCCAATATCAAAGCTAATTCGCAACCATCACCAAAGATAAACATAAAAGGCTGGAACGTCTCAGTGGGCCAGGCAGCCTGGAGAAAAGGCCAGGTCAAAGAAAACTAGACGATATCAACAGCATGCTCTTATCAAACACATTGTTACCAATGGATTACTCTTCAGCGTCTCATATGGGAATAACGCCAACATTATGCAAGATACTTAGCACAACTTCGAAAGCATGGCTTACACTGGTTCATGAGAGCTGCCCACAAAGGAAATTATGGAGTCTAATGTACAGTAACAATATCAGGAAAATAAATAAAAGCAGTTTTTCAAATAGCTGAAGTGTGTATTTTAGTCAAGGTACTGTTTCCCAGATTAATGTACTAGCTTTCATTTTATCAAAGACTGTAGGGCTTTGAAGCACTTTATTACGTACATTAATAATTAATATGAATATTGTTTTATAATAATGAAATGGGAACTGTTAAAAAAATAAAGATTAACTTTAATGGTTAATGTTATCAGAGAAAACAGAACCTGCAATACATATTCTTTAATTGTGGTAAATATTTTATTATGAGCCATTTTAATTAAATAGTAGATCACTGAACTTGTATCCAGTGAGGCTTTCTTTTCACTCCCCTTTTAATGTCTGTATTCATATCAACTGTTATTTTTACATGCACAAAAACAGGCTTGCCTTTATGTAGCACTTTTCATACATCTTTCAAAATAATTTAGCACTAGAAAGCTGATGAAATTGTTTGGAAGTGTGTTTCTCTGTTATACAAAATGTGACAGCCAAACTCTTACAAATTGCAATGTGATTATAGCTAGATAATCCACTTTGGAACTGTGATTGAGAGATTGTTGCTGATAATGGGGAACAGGGGGACTACAAATATAGTTTCTGTAACTACAATTAAGAAATCTGGGCAACTTCCCAAAAATATATTCCTAAGTCATTCAAGTGAAAACAATGGTAATTAGAATTAGTGAAACGTATTGATCAAGGCCAATGGATCCATGCCCCAATGGACATTTTCAATCTTTGTAATAACATTATGAAACTTTATATGTTGATGCACGAAATAGCATTCCAATTAACAATGCATTAAGAATTGCAGAATCATGAAGTTGTTGTAGCTGAAACATAGTAAATAGGTGCAGGAGGAGGCCATTCGGCCCTACGAGCCATTCATTGTGATCATGGCTCATCATCCACAATCAGTAACCTGTGCCTACCTTCTCCCCATATCCCTTGATTCCACTATCCCCTAGAGCTCTATCTAACTCTCTTTTAAATTCATCCAGTGAATTGGCCTCTACTGCCTTCTGTGGCAGAGAATTCCACAAATTCACAACTCTCTGGGTGAAAAAGGTTTTTCTCACCTCAGTTTTAAATGGCCTCCTCTTTATTCTTAGACTGTGTCCCCTGGTTCTGGACTCCTCCAACATTGGGAACATTTATCCTGCATCTAGCGTGTCCAGTCCTTTTATAATTTTATATGTTTTGAAAAGATCCCCTCTTATCCTTCTAAATTCCAGTGAGTGCAAGTCCAGTCTTTCCAATTTTTCCTCATATGACAGTCCTGCCATACTGGGGATTAATCTCATGAACCTACGCTGCACTGCCTCAATAGTAAGGATGTCTTTCCTCAAATAAGGAGACCAAAACTGCACCCAATACTCCAGATGTGGTCTCTCCAGGGCCCTATACAACAGCAGAAGGACCCCTTTACTCCGATACTCAAATCATCTTGTTATTAAGGCCAACATGCCATTAGCTTTCTTCACTGCCTGCTGTACCTGCATGTTTACTTTCAGTGACTGGTGTACAACACCCAGTTGCATAAGAAAATAACTGCAGATGCTGGTACAAATCGATTTATTCACAAAATGCTGGAGTAACTCAGCAGGTCAGGCAGCATCTCGGGAGAGAAGGAATGGGTGACGTTTCGGGTCGAGACCCTTCTTCAGACTGATGTCGGGGGTGGGACAAAGGAAGGATATAGGTGGAGACAGGAAGATAGAGGGAGATCTGGGAAGGAGGAGGGGAAGGGAGGGACAGAGGAGCTATCTGAAGTTGGAGAAGTCGACGTTCATACCACCGGGCCGCAAACTGCCCAGGCGAAATATGAGGTGCTGCTCCTCCAACTTCCGGCGGGCCTCACCATGGCACTGGAGGAGGCCCATGACAGAGAGGTCAGACTGGGAATGGGAGGGGGAGTTAAAGTGCTGGGCCACCGGGAGATCAGTTGCGTTAATGCGGACCGAGCGCAGGTGTTCAGCGAAGCGATCGCCGAGCCTGCGCTTGGTTTCGCCGATATAGATAAGTTGACATCTAGAGCAGCGGATGCAATAGATGAGGTTGGAGGAGGCCAGTTGCACTACCCTTTTACCCAATCTGACACCATTGAGATACTAATCTGACACCATTGAGATAATAATCTGCTTCCTTGTTCGTGCCGCCAAAGTGGATAACCTCACATTTATCTACATTATACTGCATCTGCCCACTCACTCAACCTGTCCAGGTCAACCTGCAACCTCCTAACATCCTCTTTGCAGTTCACACTAGCACCCAGCTTTGTGTCATCTGCAAATTTGCTAGTGTTACTTTTAATTCCATCACCCAAATCATTAATATATATTGTAAATAGGTGCGGCCCCAGCACCGAGCCTTGCGGCACTCCACTCTCCACTGCCTGCCTCCCAAACAATTCCCTATCCATGTCAATACCCTATCCCCAATACCATGTGCTCTAATTTTGCCCACTAATCTCCTGTGTGGGACCTTATCAAAGGCTTTCTGAAAGTCCAGATACACTACATCCACTGGCTATCCTTCATCCATTTTCCTTGTCACTTCCTCAAAAAATTCCAGAAGATTAATCAAGCAGGATTTCCCCTTCATAAATCCATGCTGACTTGGACCAATCCTTTTACTGCTATCCAAATGCGCCGTTATTACTTCTTTAATAATTGGCTCCAGCATCTTCCCCACCACCGATGTCAGGCTAACTGGTCGATAATTTCCCATTTTCTCTCTTGCTCCTTTCTTGAAAAGTGGGATAACATTAGCTACCCTCCAATCCACAGGAATTGATCCTGAATCTATAGAACATTGGAAAATGATCACCAATGCGTCCACAATTTCTGGAGCCACCTCCTTGAGTACTCTGGGATGCAGAGCATCAGGCCCTGGGGATTTATCCGCCTTCAGTTCCATCAGTCTACCCAATACTATTTCTCGCCTAATGCAAATTTCTTTCAGTTCCTCTATCTGCCTAGATCCTCTGTCCTCTAGTACATCTGGGAGATTGTTTGTGTCTTCCTTAGTGAAGACAGAACCAAAGTACCTGTTCAACTCTTCTGCTATTTCCTTGTTCCCCATAATAATTTCACCTGTTTCTGCCTTCAAGGGACCCACATTTGTCTTTACTAATCTTTTTCTCGTAACATACCTAAAGAAGCTTTTACTATCCTTCTATATATACTGGCTAGCTTACCCTCGTACTTCATCTTTTCACCCCGTATTGCCCTTTTTGTTAACTTTTGGTGTCCTTTGAAAGTTCCCCAATCCTCTGGCTTCCCGCTACTCTTTGCTATGTTATACATTTTTTTTTTGTTTTATTCCATCCCGAACTTCCCTTGTCAGCCACGGTTGCCTCTCGCTCCCCTTAGAATCTTTCTTCCTCTGGAATGAAATGATCCTGCATCTTCTGGATTATGCCCAGAAATTCCTGCCATTGCTGTTCCACTGTCATTCCTGCTAGGATCCTTTTTCCAGTCGACCTTGGCCAGCTCCTCTCTCATGCCTTCATAGTCCCTTTTGTTCATCTGCAACATTGACACTTCTGATTTAACCTTCTACCTCTCAAATTGCAGATTAATCATATTAATTATCATATTATGGTCACTACCTCCAAGCGGTTCCTTTACCTTGAGTTCCCTTATTAAATCTGGTTCATTGGACAACACTAAATCCAGAATTGCCTTCTCTCTGGTAGGCTCCAGAACAAGCTGCTCTAAGAATCCATTTTGCAGGCACTCTACAAACTCCCTTTCTTGGGGTCCAGAACCAACCCGATTTTCCCAGTCTACCTGCATATTGAAATCTCCCATAACTACAGTGGCATTACCTTTGTGTCATGCCAATTTTAACTCCTGCTGCAACTTACACCATATATCCAGGCTACTTTTTGGGAGCCTATAGATAACTCCCATTAGTGTCTTCTTACCTTTACAATTCCTCAATTCTATCCACAGTGACTCCACATCGTCAGTCCCTATGTCACCTCTCGCAAGGGACTGAATTTCATCCCTCACCAACAGAGCTACCCCAACACCTCTGCCCACCAGCCTGTCCTTTCTATAGGACGTATAACCCTGAATATTCAGTTCCCAGTCCCGATCCTCCTGCAGCCATGTCTCTGCAATCCCCACGATGTCATATCTACCAATCTCTAACTGAGCCTCAAGTTCATCTACTTTACTTCTTATACTTCGCATTCATATATAATACTTTTAATCCATTACTCACTTCACCTTTCACATTGATTCCTATTTCACTTAGCCATACGCTCCTATACCTTTGTGAGCTATCTGTCCCGTTAATTCTGGGGTCTTTCTTAACTTTTCCTATACTCTTTCTCTTTAACTCCATCCTTGGCTTTCCCATTTGTCTCCCCCCCCCCCCTCCCCCCCTCCCCCCCCACTATTTAGTTTAAACCCACCCGTGTAGCAGTGGCAAACCTGCCTGCCAGAATGCTGGCTCCCTGCCTGTTGAGGTGCAACCCGTCCCTTTTGTACAATTCCCCCTTACCCCAAAACAGATCCCAGTGGTCTAAGAATCGAAATCCCTGCCCCCTGCACCAGCTCCTCAGCCACACATTCAGATCCCGTATCTCCTTCTTCCTGCCCTCACCAGCATGAGGAACTGGAAGCAAACCGGAGATAACCACCCTGGAGGTCCTGCTTTTCAGCCTTCTTCCGAGCTCTCTAAAGTCACGCTGCAGAATCTCTTCCCCCTTCCTCCCAACGTCGTTTGTGCCGACATGCACTACCACTTCCGGCTGCTCACCTTCACCCTTGAGGATGCTCTGCAATTAGTCCGTGACGTCCTGGATCCTGGCACCAGGGAGGCAACACACCATCCTTGAATCCCGCTTGTTGCCGCAGATACCCGTCTGTACCTCTCACGTGGGAGTCCCCTACTACCACAGCTCTGCCTGACGTTTGTCTCTTCGGCTTTGCTCACGTTTTGACTCGCAGACTGTCCGCCGCTCAGACTGGCAGTATCTTCTGTCCCGACAGCTTCCAAGAGGGTGAACCTGTTTTCAAGAGGTACAACCCCCCGGATCTCCTATACTTCAAGCTTCCTTCCCTTCCTCATCGTCATCCACCTTCTCTCTTCCGGTATCTTCGGTGTAACAATCTCACTGTTGGTCTTGTCCAGGAAACTCTCGTTTTCTCGGATGATCCTGAGGTCGTCCAGTTGTCTCTCCAGTGCCCCAACACGGTCCTTCAGGAGCTGAACCTGGACACACTTTCCACAGTTGTAGCAGCTGAGGAGGTAGTCAATCGGCCCATCGAGTTCTCTACTTGTTCTGGTACAGCTATCCTATCGGCCCAACGAGTTCTATGCTTGTCCTGGTACAGCTATCCTATCGGCCCATCGAGTTATTTCATATTATTTTTTTTATTTTTCATATTTCAGATACAGCGCGGAAAAAGGCCTTTTCGGCCCACCAAGTCCGTGCCGCCCAGCGATCCCCGCACATTAACACTATCCTACACACACTAGGGACAATTTTTACATTTACCCAGTCAATTAACCTACATACCTGTACGTCTTTGGAGTGTGGGAGGAAACCGAAGATCTCGGAGAAATCCCACGCAGGTCACGGGGAGAACATACAAACTCCTTACAGTACAGCACCCGTAGTCAGGATCGAACCTGAGTCTCCGGCGCTGCATTCGCTGTAAAGCAGCAACTCTACCGTTGCGCCACCGTGCCGAGTTCTATGCTTGTTCTGGTACAGCTATCCTATCGGCCCATCTAGTTCTGCAACTTAATCACTCTCAAACACCTGTTCCAATTTTCTTCTGTCGACACTGATTAATTTTGTTTCCACCATGCTAACCGGAAGTGAATTCCAGATCCCAACCATTCTGAGTAAAACATGTAATTCCTCAAAAAACCTTTTACTTAAAATGGTGCATGATCTGGTTTCTTAAACCATCTGCTATTGAGAATAGCCTCTCAGCTAATCTGAACCAGTCACAATCATGCAAACCTCTACTAAACATCCTGCCAACCTTGCGCAGGAAGGAACTGAGGATTCTGGTTAACACCAAAGATCGGCACAAGAAGATGGAATAACTCAGCGGGTTAGGCAGCATCTCTGGAGAAAAGGAATAGGTGACGTTTCGGGTCGAGGCCCTTCTTCGGACATCAGTCTGAGATAACATCAGTCTGAGGAAGGTATTTATTCACAAAATGCTGGAGTAACTCAGCAGGTCAGGCAGCATCTCAGGAGAGAAGGAATGGGTGACGTTTCGGGCCGAGACCCTTCTTCAGACTGATGTCAAGGGGGCGGGTCAAAGGGAGGTTATAGGTGGAGACAGGAAGATAGAGGGAGAACTGGGAAGGGGGAGGGGAAGAGAGGGACAGAAGAACTATCTAAAGTTGGAGAAGTCAATGTTCTCGACCCGAAACATTACCTATTCCTTTTCTCCAGAGAGGCTGTCTGGCTCACTGAATTACTCCAGCCTTTTGTGTCTATATCCTGTCAACCTTCTTTGATCCAAGGAAAAGAACCACTGCCTCTCCACAAAAAAACAGATTTAAAATTCCTCACCCCTGTAACCATACTGGCAAATCAGAAAAACAAATGAATTGCGCATGAAAATTAAAATGTTTACAAATCAGCATTAAAGGATAGACCACTCTTTCCTCAGATTATGCCCCATCTACGATACCATTACTGGCCTTCAGTATTTTTAATAGCCAAGGTGCAGATGCTAAACAAATGTTCTCCAACCCATCAAAGACAAACAAGAAAATTTGCAAAGCTCCATCTCTAATCCGGAACATCCTCTTTTCTACCTACACAGCACAGGAGCTTGTGTATCACATCACATTCTCATTTAACTGTCCCCAAAGAATCTATCTTAGTTTAGAGATACAGCATGGAAACAGGCCCTATGGTGCACCAAGCCCGCGCCAAGCAGCAGTCCGCATACACTGGGACTATCCTACACATTGGGGACTATTTACAATTTTTACCAAAGCCAATTAACCTACAGACCTGTGCATCTTTGGAATGTGGGAGGAAACCAGAACACCGGGAGAAAACCCACACAGTCACAGGGAGAACATACAAACCCCGTACAGAGAGCACTTGTAGTCAGGATCGAGCCTGGGTCTCCAGCACTATAAGGCAACAACTCTATCAGTGCACCACTGTGCCGCACTTATAGTAGTTAAACGTAGAGAATTGATGGGGAGGGTGTGGTTACGGAGAGACGGGGAAATACCTTGGTCCTATTGTGTTCTAAGCCAATAATCGTTTCAACATGGAAGATAGACACAAAATGCTGGAGTAACTCAGCGGGTCAGGCAGCATCGGCGGAGAAAAGGAATAGGTGACGTTTCGGTAAACCAGCATCTGCAGTTCCTTCCTACACCTAATCGTTTCAACCTATTTTCTGCCAAATGCTTACTGTACAAACAGGGAATGTCGGGAATAATTAGCAGGTCAGCACATCTAATAATAATAATAATAATGCATTTTATTTATATAGCGCTTTTCATATACTCAAAGACGCTTTACAGAGATCTGTGGGAAGAGAAACAGAACTAATATTTCAGGTTGACCCAAAATATAAACTCTATTTCTCTTCCTGCGGTTCTGGCTTTTTTCTTTGTTTTAGATATCCAGCATCTGCAGTTATCTCTGATTTTAACCTCCTTGGTAAGGGTTCTTCAGTTGATTTTCCCTTTGATCCAAAAAATGCTAATTCCAATTCAAGAACATTCATAGTTTAGTTTAGAGATAGAGCACGGAAACAGGCCCTTCGGCCCACCGGGTCCGTGCGACCAGCGATCCCCACACATTAACACTATCCTACACACACTAGAGACAATTTTTACATTTACCAAGCCAATTAACCTACAAACCTGTACGTCTTTGGAGTGTGGGAGGAAACTGATCTCGAAGAAAACCCACGCAGGTCATGGGAAGAATGTATAAACTCCGTACAGCCTTCACCCGTAGACGGGATCGAACCTTGGTCTCCGGCGCTGCGTTCGCAGCAACTCTACCGCTGCGCCACCGTGCCGTCTGAAACGCCACTTACAGCACAAAAATACATTCTCTATGGGCATGACCAAATCATGTATCAACAGGTTCAGCTATTAACATCTTTTAAGGACTCATTTCTATTTAGTTTTGAACCCTAACCCTAACCATAACTGTAATTATCTGATTGTCACTTTCTATTGTCTCATTCCCATCTTGTAATTTTAGAATGGTCTGTTGATTTAGAAATTCCTCTTAACTTACTCGCTGTTATTCTTTACTATATTTATTTTCCCTATGCCCTGAATTAAATTAAAAACTCATGACACTAGTACAATATTATGTCTTGCCAAAATCATAAAATAAGCTGCAATCCACCATAGCAGCTAACTAACTTAAGATATGGGGAGAAAGTCTAAAACAATGACACTGAGGTGAAGGTTGGATCAACCGTGAGCTGATTGAATGGCAGAGCATGCTTGAGTAGTAGACACAAAATGCTGGAGTAACTCAGCGGGACAGGCAGCATCTCTGGATAGAAGGAATAGGTGACATTTCGGGTCGAGACCCTTCTTCACTGTGAAGAAGGGTCCCGACATGAAACGTCACCCGGGCATTTTTAAATATTGTGACTATATGAATGGGATTGATAATTCCTGTCAATCAGAAGGGAAAAAAAGAATCTTTGTTCACTGGAAACTAATCTGAGATGGTCCCAAATTAATTTGACTATTCGACTTTCATCTTATTATAGACAATAGACAATTGCAGTATGTTTAGAGGCTCAGTGGCGCAGTGATAGAGTTGCTGCCTTACAGCGCCAGAGACCCAGGTTCGATCCTGACTACAGGCGTTGTCTGTACGGATTTGTATATTCTTCCTGTGACCGCGTGGGTTTTCTCCGGGTGCTCCGGCTTCCTTCCACATTCCAAAGACGTACAGGTTTGTAGGTTAATTGGCTTTGGTAAAGATTGTAAATTGTCCCTTGTGTGTGGGATAGTACGAGTGTATGGGGATGCTGGGCGGCGCGCACTCGGTGGGCTGAAGGGCCTGCTTCCACCCTTTCTCTCTAAACTAAGCTAAATTAATCATTGCAGATCTATTGAATTTTACTGTATAATGTTGGGAAGCATCATCATGGTGTGTAATAAATAATGACCAAACATATGTTTCTCATCACTTTAATTTCATTTTTTTTAAACAGATGACATTTGCAATAACATACAATTGAAATAGATGGATACTCAGAATACGCTCCCAAGAACCAGACAGTGGAAGTTAGCGTTGAGCTTGCGATCATGAAGATATCGCTGGGCTAGGAAGGGCTGCGCAGTAAAACAATGAAAGAGAAAGACAGCAATTGCCAGCACATCCAACAGGCGGAGTTGAGAGAGATCAGAGGGCCTGGGTGGTCTGTCTATGGACAGAGCAAGAGGCAGTCACCAGCAATGGCCCACACTCACCCTCCCTGCCCCACGTCTCAGTGTTGAGCAGCAGCCACCTCTCTCTCTCTCTCTCTCTCTCTGTCTCTGTCTCTCCCATGCTGAGTTCTGCTGCAATGAGAATCTGACGTGAATCCCTGCTGTCTGCTGGTGCCCGAACAGCAATAAATTAACATGGGCCTTCACGGGCAGCCACTCCACACCAGGCTAGAGACGATTTATTGCTTTGGGAGTACCAGTTGATAGTAGAGATTCACAGCTGGTTCCTGGCACGGCAATGCTCAGCATGCAGCCCAGACCAGACGTTGTTTTTAATGTACAGACGGGTACATACCTGTGAGTTTTCAAGTTTGGAGGACCAAGGGCACTATAACAAATCAGCACCCTGCAGTGTAACGCTAAGCTGGGTATCAGTGAAGCTATAAATATTAACTTCTTTCAAAGCTGCTCAAACATATAAATTGTCAAGTTTGAAGCAAAAGATTACAATCTTCTGTTTATTTTTCTTGCAACTAGTTGATAGATGGAGTATCATTGGTTATGACAAATATGAACGAACCTGTCAATCTTCAAGCAATATAAAAGAAGTGCACTTTATGAATAGGTGATTTCTGCAAATTAAATTCCGATAAAGGGGGAAACTATATTCATGGTTAATTTAATCTATTATTATATTTGATATCCAGAAGTAATCTAACATTAAATTTTCACATTAGAATGATCATTGATGAATGTGTGATATTGGAACTGTACACTATAACAATTAAACCATACCAAATATAATTTTTTAAGCTGCTGTTACTGGTTTTATCCTTGATTGAATTTACTCCTTAATTTGTTACATTTTTCTAGAAACTGATGGAGTCTAATCTAGTATCTTCAGAGATTATAATGATCACACTCCTACACTGTGACACGTTAAGCATACTTAACTTGTTTTAAGACATCATTTACTATAAAATATAATCTTCTTGTGTAGCAGCCCGTATCCCAAAATTCAACAAGTTACAAACTTTGAATATTTTTTTTTAATTCAGTTTTTGGAATCATAGAGTGATAGTCATAGAATGATACAGTGTGGAAACAGGCTCTTCGGCCCAACTCGCCCACAATGTCCCCGCTACCCTAGTCCCCCTTTCCTGCAGTGCGTGCAGCGTAGGTTCACTAGGTTGATTCCCGGAATGGCGGGACTGTCGTATGTTGAAAAGCTGGAGCAATTAGGCTTGTATACACTGGAATTTAGAAGGATGAGGGGGGATCTTATTGAAACATATAAGATAATTAGGGGATTGGACACATTAGAGGCAGGAAACATGTTCCCAATGTTGGGGGAGTCCAGAACAAGGGGCCAGTTTAAGAATAAGGGGTAGGCCATTTAGAACGGAGATGAGGAAGAACTTTTTCAGTCAGAGAGTGGTGAAGGTGTGGAATTCTCTGCCTCAGAAGGCAGTAGAGGCCAGTTCGTTGGATGCTTTCAAGAGAGAGCTGGATAGAGCTCTTAAGGATAGCGGAGTGAAGGGGTATGGGGAGAAGGCAGGAACGGGGTACTGATTGAGAGTGATCAGCCATGATCGCATTGAATGGCGGTGCTGGCTCGAAGGGCTGAATGGCCTACTCCTGCACCTATTGTCTATTGTCTATTGTCTATTGTCAAACCTGTCCTTTCCATGTACCTGTCCAACTGTTTCTTAAACAATGGGATAGTCCCAGCCTCAACTACCTCTTCTGGCAGCTTGTTCCATGCACCCACCACCCTCTGTGTGAAAAAAGTTACCCCTCGGATTCCTATTAAATCTTTTCCTCTTCACCTTGAACATATGTCCTCTGGTCTTCGATTCCCCTACTCTGGGTAAAGGACTGTGCATCTACCCGATCTATTCCTCTCATGATCTTGTACATCTCTATAAGATCTCCCCTCATCCTCCTACACTCCATGGAATAGAGACCCAGCCTATTCAACCTCTCCCCATAGTTCACACCCTCTAGTCCTGGCTACATCCTCGTAAATCTTTTTTGAACCCTTTCAAGCTTGATAATATCTTTTCGATAACATGGTGCCCAGAACTGAGCACAACATTCTAAATGTGGTCTCAACAACATCTTATACAACTGCACCATTACCCCCCACCTCTATACTCACTCTGACTGATGAAGGCCAAAGTGCCAAAAGCCTTTTTGATCACCCTATCTACCTGCAACTCGATCTTCAAGGGACCATGCACTTGCACTCCTAGATCCCTCTGCTCTACAACACAACCCAGAGGCCTACCATTTACTGTGTCGGTCCTGCCCTTGTTCGACGTCCCAAAATGCAACACCTCACACTTCTCTGTGTTAAAGTCCATCAACCATTCCTCCGCCCACCTGGCCAATAGATCCTGCTGCAATCGTTCACAACCATCTTCACTATCTGCAAACTTTCATTAACTTTTGTATCATCAGCAAACTTGCTAATCTTGCCCTGTATGTTCTCATCCAAATCATTGATGTAGATGACAAACAGTAATGGGCCCAGCACCGAACACTGAGGCACACCACTAGTCACAGGCCTCCATTCTGAGTAGCAACCTTCCACCATCACCCTCTGCTTCCTTCCATGGAGCCAATTTGCTATCCATTCAGCTACCTCTCCTTGGATCCCATGAGATCGAACCTTCCAGAGCAGCCTACCATGCGGCACCTTGTTGAACGCCTTACTAAAGTCCATGTGCACAACATCTACAGCTCTGCCCTCATCAACCTTTTAGCTCACGTCTTCAAACAAATCAATCAGATTTGTGAGACACGACCTCCCACGTACAAAACCATACTGACTGTCCCTAATCAGCCCTTGCCCATCCAAATGCCTGTATAACCTATCCCTCAGAATATTCTCCAGTAACTTACCAACTACAGATGTTAAGCTCACCGGACTATAGTTTCCAGCATTTTCCCTGCAGCCCTTCTTGAAAAGAGGCACAGCATTTGCCACCCTCCAATCCTCTGGCACCTCTCCTGTATTTAAGGATGACTCATAAATTTCAACCAGGCTCCTGCAATTTCCTCTCTAGTTTCCCGCAATGTCCTCGGCATCACTGGAGAGAAGGAATGGGTGACATTTCGGGACGCAACCCTTCTTCAGACCCGAAATGTCACCCGTTCCTTCTCTCCAGAGATGATGCCTGTCCCGCTGAATTACTCCAGCATTTTGTGTCTATCTTCGGTGTAAACCAGCATCTGCAGTTCCTTCTACACACAATGCTTGTTACACCTGTTGCATAAAGGACTAGGGCATCTTTTGAGGAGTTGAATACTGTAAATACCTTTGAGTATTAGCTGGGGTTTAATACTTAACCTTCTTGCCTCTCAGACAGTAAGTTGTATGTTAAGTTTGAAATGGGCACAAAATCCCTTCCTGGTGCAGTGCTTCTCTTTCACAGCTCCAACCTTTCAAACAAAATATTAAACTAGAGCACCATCTAAACTAAAAGACCAACAACACTATTTTGATAATTATGACTAAATATTAAACCATTATCCTTGTTAGAGATGATCTTGAATGCAAAAATACAAATTGCTGGAGAAACTCATGGGAATTCATTGCCACAGAAGGCTGTGGAGGTCCTCGATATATTTTTAAGGCAGAGATAGATGCTTGATTAATACGGGTGTAAGGGGTTATGGAGAGAAGGCAGGAGAATGGGGTTGAGAGGGAAAGATAAATCAGCCATGATTGAATGGCGTAGACTTGAGGGGCCGAATGGCCTAATTCTGCTCCTAGCACTTATGAACTTATGAAACTCAACAGGTCAGGCAGCATCCATTCTGGGAAATGGACAGTCGTCCTTGTGAGTCAAGACCCTTCCTTTGGACTAAAGGAGGATGGGAGATAGCCGGTATAAAAGCGTGAGGCGATGAGGAAGGACGGTAGGATGTTAATGGGGAAGGACATGAGTGGGAGAATCCAGAGAGTTCAGATGCATAGAGGGACCAAGGGAAGCAGATAATCTGAAAGTAGAGTATTCAATGTTCATACCATCAGTTGTACTTCACGAGGCAGAATATGGGGCGCAGTTCCCTTTGTTTGCATTTGGCCTCACCCTGGCCGTTGATGGACAGGTCAACATCGGCATGGGGAGGATAATTAAAATTGCTTGCAACCAGGAAGTCCTTATGTCCACAGTGGAAAGAACCCAGGTGCTCGACAAAGCACTTAGTCTGCGTTTCAACAAATCGTTGTAGAGGGGGCCGCATTGAGAGTGCCTAATATAATAGATGAGGTTCGAGGAGGAGCATGTGAATCTCTGCCTCATCTGGAAGGGCTGTTTGGGTCCATGGATGGTGGTGAGGAAGGAGGTATCGGGCAGGTAGCTAGTATCTAACGTGCATCATATTGACATTTGGGAAAGCGAGCTGAGTCCAAATTGCTTGTTTAATTTCCTATTATTCGTCTGATGGGAGAGTTCCTCAGGATCAGTGGTGACTTATTTCCACAACCCTATCTCAGCACCGAATCACAGTGGAATTTGCACTATTATGGTTGCTCGACATGCTTTATATTTTACACTATCATGGTCTCAGAGACTTAGAATAACTGATCATTTATCTTATTGATTGAGTGTATTTATTTCACAAAATGCTGGAGTAACTCAGCAGGTCAGGCAGCATCTCAGGAGAGAAGGAATGGGTGACGTTTCGGGTCGAGACCCTTCTTCAGACTTCATATTGATTGAGTGAATTGATTGATTGAAAGATACAGCATGGAAACAGGACCTTTGGCCCACCGAGTCCATGGCGACCACCGATCACTTGTTCACACTCGTTCTATGTTATCCCACGTTTGCTTGCGATTCCTACGTACTCGGGGCAGTTTACGGAGGCCAATTAGGGACAACCCAGCATGTCTTTGGAATGTGGGAGGAAACCAGAGCTCATCTCCAAACTCGGAAAACTTGGGAGTCAGCACCCCTTTCTGCAACTGGCTTCCTGACCAACAGACTGCAATCAGTGAGGATAGGTGACTAATCATCCTCTACGATAATCCTCAACACTGGTGCCCCATGAGGATGCATTCTCAGCCCCTTGCACACTCGTGACTGGGCAGCCAAACTCAATTTACAGGTTCGCATTTACACCACCATAGTGGGCTGAATATCAAATAACAATGAGACACAGTACAGGAAGGAAATTGAGAACCTCGTAACCTGGTGCCAAGACAACAACCTCATCCTCAATGTCAACAGGACAAAGCAAGTTGTAATTGACTTCAGGAACTGAAGCAGCACACGCACCCAAGTCCACATTGTTGCTACCGAATAAGAGATGGTCGAGAGCCTCAAGTTGCTGGGAATAAATATCAACAGCAATTTGTCCTGAACCAGCCACGTCGAGGCTATGGCCAAGAAAGCACACCAATGCCTCTACTTCCTTAGAAGGAATGGGAGGTTGGGCATGTCCTCAACAACTCTCGCCTAACTTTTACAGATGCACTGTAGAAAGCATTTTATCGGGATGCATCACAGCCAACATCCAAGGATGCAAACGAATTCTAAACTCCAGTAAATATCGCCCAATCAATCCATTTAATTTCTTCTGATATATCAGTCCTGCCATCCCAAGAATCAGATTAGTAAACCTCCTCAGTACTCCCCCAATGGCAAGATCATCCATTCTCAGCTGAGGAGGCCAAAACTGCACATCAAACTCTTGAGAGCACCTCCAACAAGGTCCTGCACGGCTGCAGCAAGACAATAGACAATAGACAATAGGTGCAGGAGGAGGCCTTTCAATGTGATCATGGCTGACATCCTTGCTTCTGTGCTCAAATTCTCCAACAATGAGGGCAAACAAACTAAATACTTTCTTAATCTTCTGCCTTCTTTTCACCCGCCATCTGTGTTTTAGGTGACGAGAAATATTTTTTGTTGGACCTCGGTCTTCAGGTGACTGTGGAGCTGTGTTTTCCCCCCCTTCGAGGCACAATGGCATTCCAATCTAAGAACACGCTAAGTTTTATGGTTAATTAGTTCCTGCAATACCTCAGTGACCACACTTTAAGAACATTTAACTGGCTCCAAATAGCTTTGACATGACCTGAAGTAATGGAAGGTGTTATGTAAACATGCTGTTGGCATTACATACACTTTTCCACCACCACCTTCATATTGTTTTAAATCCACCACCTTACGCTTGCAGGTAAACTCTGCAGGCAGCCAGGTTTTGCTGCAATAATTTGTAATACACTTCATATCTACCTATGTACACAGGCTGCATATAGATTCCAGTACATACATCTCTCTAATTCATACTTTGAAGACAGTAAATTGATTGGATTATTCTCTGCCCTCTTAAGAGATTCTTCAGGTTCAAGTTAAGGAAGATAAGCTGTTTCCACTTTGATTCTATGGTGACTGACGAGGCCAATGAGAAAACCACACTCTTTTGTATTGACAGAGAGGGCAATTCCTGATGGGATAGGCAGTTGTGCAAGTTTGTGAGGACCACTGTCCTTCCAATATTTGCACTGAGCTTCTTTGTGCTCCCAATGAATAACACTACAACCTCAAATAAGCTCTGAACTGCATAGACTAAGATTGTTATCATTGCACTACTATTGTTTGTTATTTATGTGTACGTATGTGTGTGCGTGTGTGTGTATATACACACACTGAACTTTTTTTTCTCATTTATTATATTGTTTACAGTGTACTATGTTTACATATTCTGTTGTGCTGCTGCAAGTAAGAATTTCATTGTTCTATCTGGGACATATGACAATAAAACACCCTTGACCCTCTAATTTATGGATTTGTGCTTCTTAGTGCAGTCACAAATGCACCTTGTCCACATCAGGTGATTACAGGTCACGTGATGTACTATGCTGCATCCATGACAGGGGAAGATGGATTGCCATTTTGATCAAGGAGTAGTAGCTACTGCGCCTAGAGAGGATATTCTTCGGGGATCAACCAGTGAGGCTATATTGATAGAACTTAGAGACAGGAAGGGCATGATCTTTTTGATAGGACTGTATTTATAAGCTCCCCCAACAGCCAGCAGGAATTATAGCAGATGTCTGGGGAGATTGCAGATAGCTGTAAAAATAAAGGCTCGTATTAGAGGGAGATCTCAAATTACCTAATATTGACAGGGTCTCACACAATGTAAAGGGGTGGATGGGCGGGAATTTATTAAATGCATCCAGGAGAGTTTCATTAATCAAAATACTTACGCGTAGCACTTGATCTCTTGGGGAACGAGCTAGAGCCAGTGACTGGTCAGCGGGGAGCACTTTGGGACCAGTGACCATTATTCTATTAGTTTTAAATTAGTTGAGCCTACAAAGGATTTTGGATGTTGCAATGAGATAGCAAATCCAATTAATAAAAGCATAGGTTTTGTGATTTATTAATCAATTAGAACGAAGACCGTTTGACTATTCAACAACGCAACAAATATCCACGGTTTGGCGGGATGGGGGTGGGGGTCGCACTCCTACAAAACAGTCCTATCATCTGGTGAGGCTATATGGATAGAACTTAGAACAGGAGCACAGTTTTTCTGTGTTCTTTAATGGTATCTGCACAAATCCTCATCCAAGTTTGTTCTAATACCATGGTGGTGAGTGACCAATTGATTTGCAAAAGAACTTGAGTGCAGAACTCACAAAGGATTTATGGCGAACATCACATCATTGTGCCTGACAGTTGCATGTGATCCGATTTTATCGACCATAAGCAAAACCGCTTCAGCGTGGTTTAGGTGGAGCTTTTCTGTTGAAGAAAATTAAAAGGTCTCAAATTCATCACTACATTTTTTTCTATTTATTCATTCATGGGATGTGACTATTTGCTGTCTCATTCTGTATGAACTGTGCGTATGGGTCTGGAGTAATTTAAAGGCCCAGACTGGGTAAGGATGGCAGATTTCCTCCACTGAAAAGCATTTGGGAACCAGGTGGTTCTTTACAATAATCTAATGGTTTCATGGTCACTATTACAGATACCAGCTTTATACCAGATTTATTTAGTTACTCGAATTTAAATTTCCAGATGCTATGGTAAGCCTTAAAACGTGGGACGTGGTGAGTTGATAATTATCGTGATATTCATCATGGTTCAACACAACAAAAGCATTTATCTCATTAACAGTAGTATCAGTACATGCAACCATTTGCTGCTTAATTTTAAGTTTTAAATTTTACTCTCCCCCAGCACCCCCTTCAGTTCTTTTTTCAACAGATTATTCCCTGCCTGACTATGCAGGAAATCAAATCACTCCTGGTTTTCTTCCAATGAAGTTATTAAGCTGGCAATGAGTTGCTTTCTGATTTTGCCTCCATTTCCTGTGGGTCTGCATCTGGCTTTCTCACATCTCGTCCAAACTGCAAGAAAGATGTGGAACCAAATCATGGAACAAAATTTGTGGCCCACCAATGAAAGTCTTTAGTTAATTGTTACAACCTTAATAGATTAATGATAAAAAGTGCAAACATTGGTTTTAAACCCTAAAGAAATACATTACCTAACCTTTTAACAGGAAGTAACACAATCCATAAACACTATCATAGAGCAAATGAAATTGGCAATACTCAAGAACACTGCTAACATTAAGCACTGTTATAATACAGAGACACAATTGTTCGCAATAACAGCTGGTCTGGAAAACATTATAAATCTTTATTTTTCTAATCAATTACTCTGTGTTTTTGAGAATGCGAATGTTTTCATAAGTGATGCCATTTCTGTCTCTGGGGGAGCTCGTGCAGAAGAACCATGACGTCCAGAGGCACGTCACAAAGGCAGAGACCAGCAGCGATCATGATTT
The DNA here is from genome assembly GCF_053455715.1 of Rhinoraja longicauda. Classification (NCBI taxonomy): domain Eukaryota; kingdom Metazoa; phylum Chordata; class Chondrichthyes; order Rajiformes; family Arhynchobatidae; genus Rhinoraja; species Rhinoraja longicauda. The sequence continues at coordinate 84,386,451 of NC_135955.1, forward strand.
CATGTGGCATTCACTTTACCAAATAGCTGGCAAAGTTAAATGGTTGATATGGTTAAAGACCAATAGACCAATCCAAGATGATGGCCAAATCCATTACTGCAGAACAAGTACCCTCGACAATCAAGCAACCAAGATAATGTGTTTCACCAATATGTTGTACAGAAGATTAAGGCTGGTTCAATACAATTCACAGAAGATCACGGCTGGTTCTCTTGACACTAAAACTTGACCTTCTGCCATCACTGCATTGCTTTTTAAAAAAAACTTTAAATCATTAAGTGTTCATTTAAAAAGAGTGCATAGCAGTCAGGACAAAACAGAGATCAATTTTAATGTGAAACTAGACCAAGTGGACCCGTTGGGCCCAAACCTCTCCTGCATTGGTGCAGCACCCTCCCCTCTCCTCTCCCTCTCCCCAACTCCATCCCCCCTCAACCCCCCTTATCCTACCTCCTCCCTCCACCCCCCTCCCTCCTCCCCTCTCCCTCCCTAGGAGATAGATTTAAACTTTAAAATGTGAATAACTTTAAAAAAATAACCGATTTCAATGAAACTTCTTCCATTAGCACCAAAGGGACGACGGTGAGTAAGGTAGGCCTGAAATTGTCGCACTATAGTGTGCCGTTTTGACTGTAGTTCAGGAACAAACAAACAAACGAGAGTTTTAGTATATAAATTTAGGTACTTGCTCATCAGCATCATCATTGCTGGATGACGGCTGTCAAGGTGACTGTTAATAACTATTTACCCCTTCCTATTGCTGAATGCAGCAGTGCACCAAGATCAGAGGCATTCATATTTAGTGTTATATCATATCATATCATATATATACAGCCGGAAACAGGCCTTTTCGGCCCTCCAAGTCCGTGCCGCCCAGTGATCCCCGTACATTAACACTATCCTACACACACTAGGGACAATTTTTACATTTACCCAGCCAATTAACCTACATACCTGTACGTCTTTGGAGTGTGGGAGGAAACCGAAGATCTCGGAGAAAACCCACGCAGGTCACGGGGAGAACGTACAAACTCCTTACAGTGCAGCACCCGTAGTCAGGATCGAACCTGAGTCTCCGGCGCTGCATTCGCTGTAAAGCAGCAACTCTACCGCTGTGCTACCGTGCCGCCCACATCTTCAAGGCAATTAGACATTCCCTCCTAGCCATGTTTAAGACAAGTAGACATCTATATCCTTCTCGAGATTGTGTTCTGATTCACTTGGAGGTATTCAAGCAAAATGTATAGGAAATAATTCATTGGTCGTGTACATTAATTGGTAGCGTATATTCAAGACAGGAATTTTACAGCAATTCAACAAAGCTTCTTCAACAAACTCTCCAAACCGATGATCTATGCCTCAGTTTGTTTATCATGCAGCTGGAGGTTATGTTGTTCCCCAGGGGTCAGTGATACAGACAATGACTTGGGTGGAGCATAGTTACATTTCATAATTTATAGAAGGCCTTAAGTTTGAAGGTGTGGTGAATATGGTCAAGAATATAATTGGATTCAGGAAGAGATAGTTTTGCTGTAAGAATGGAAAGATAAATTGCAGCTAAAATTCATAAGATCAAAAGATCATAAGAGATAGGAGTAGAATTAGGCCATTTGGCCCATCAAGTCTACCCCACCATTAAATCATGGCTGATCTATCTCTCCCTCCTAACCCCATTCTCCTGCCTTCCCCCATAACCTCTGACAACTCTTAAACCTCTTAAAATAGAAATGCATGGCAATATATTTTGGGAGAAAGAACTCAGAGGGGAAATATAGGGTAAATATCATTTTTGTAAAAGGTATGCAGTGGGGTACATTAATCTTTGAAACATAGAAAGTATACATAACCCTGGACTTCATAAGCTGATACATAGAGGTCAAAGCAAGGATATTATTTTGACCATCATAAAATTGTTGATAAACAAGAAAGTTTCTACCATGTATCTGTGGAAGTTGATAAGAGTCACTGAGGCATGCTGAACTTCCTTAGTCTTCGAGGAAATAGAGGCATTGCCATACTTTCTTGACCGTAGCTTCCAATGTGGTTGGCCCAGGCCAATTTGTTGGTGATATTTAGGCCTAGGAACCTGAAGCTCTTTACCATCTGCACTTCAGCACCAATGATGCAGAATGGGGCATGGTTTCCTGAAGTCAATAACTACCTCCTTTGTCTTGTTGACATTGAGCGAGAGGTTTTATACTGGTAGCCTCGACATAGGGTGCAAGATGAATCAGGAGATAAAATTGGCATGTCAAAAATGTAATGCTATGGTGGTTATGGGAGATTTCAACATGCGGGTAGACAGGTAGACTGGGAAAATCAGGTTGGAAATGGACCCCAGGAAAGAGAGTTTGTAGAGTGCCTTCGAGATGGATTCTTAGAACAGCTTGTACTGGAGCCTACCAGGGAGAAGGCAATTCTGGATTTAGTGTTGTGTAATGATCCTGATCTGATAAGGGGACTAGAGGTAAAAGAGCCATTAGGAGGCAGTGATCACAACATGATAAGTTTTACTCTGCAAATGGAAAGGCAGAAGGGAAAATCGGAAGTGTCGGTATTACAGTATAGCAAAGGGGATTACAGAGGCATGAGGCAGGAGCTGGCCAAAATTGACTGGAAGGAGGCCCTAGCAGGGAGGACGGTAGAACAGCAATGGCAGGTATTCCTGGGAATAATGCAGAGGTTGCAGGATCAATTTATTCCAAAGAGGTGGAAAGACTCTAAGGGGAGTAAGAGACACCTGTGGCTGACAAGGGAAGTCAGGGACAGCATAAAAATTAAGGAGAGGAAGTATAACATAGCAAAGAAGAGTGGGAAGACAGAGGATTGGGACTCTTTTAAAGAGCAACAAAAGTTAACTAAAAAGGCAATACGGGGAGAAAAGATGAGGTACGAGGGTAAACTAGCCAATAATATAAAGGAGGATAGCAAAAGTTTTTTTAGGTACGTGAAGAGGAAAAAAATAGTCAAGGCAAATGTGGGTCCCTTGAAGACAGAAGCAGGGGAATTTATTATGGGGAACAAAGAAATGGCAGACGAGTTAAACCGTTACTTTGGATCTGTCTTCACTGAGGAAGATACACACAATCTCCCAAATGTTCTAGGGGCCGGAGAACCTAGGGTGATGGAGGAACTGAAGGAAATCCACATTAGGCAGGAAATGGTTTTGGGTAGACTGATGGGACTGAAGGCTGATAAATCCCCAGGGCCTGATGGTCTGCATCCCAGGGTACTTAAGGAGGTGGCTCTAGAAATAGTGGAAGCATTGGAGATCATTTTTCAATGTTCTATAGATTCAGGATCAGTTCCTGTGGATTGGAGGATAGCAAATGTTATCCCACTTTTTAAGAAAGGAGGGAGAGAGAAAACGGGTAATTATAGACCAGTTAGTCTGACATCAGTGGTGGGGAAGATGCTGGAGTCAATTATAAAAGACGAAATTGATGAGCATGAGGATAGCAGTAACTGGATCATTCCGAGTCAGCATGGATTTACGAAGGGGAAATCATGCTTGACAAATCTACTGGAATTTTTTGAGGATGTAACTAGGAAAATTGACAGGGGAGAGTCAGTGCATGTGGTGTACCTCGACTTTCAGAAAGCCTTCGACAAGGTCCCACATAGGAGATTAGTGGGCAAAATTAGGGCACATGGTATTGGGGGTAGGGTACTGACATGGATAGAAAATTGGTTGACAGACAGAAAGCAAAGAGTGGGGATAAATGGGTCCCTTTCGGAATGGCAGGCATTGACCAGTGGGGTACCGCAAGGTTCGGTGCTGGGACCCCAGCTATTTAAGATATACATTAATGACTTAGACGAAGGGATTAAAAGTACCATTAGCAAATTTGCAGATGATACTAAGCTGGGGGGTAGTGTGAATTGTGAGGAAGATGCAATAAGGCTGCAGGGTGACTTGGACAGGTTGTGTGAGTGGGCGGATACATGGCAGATGCAGTTTAATGTAGATAAGTGTGAGGTTATTCACTTTGGAAGTAAGAATAGAAAGGCAGATTATTATCTGAATGGTGTCAAGTTAGGAGGAGGGGGAGTTCAACGAGATCTGGGTGTCCTAGTGCATCAGTCAATGAAAGGAAGCATGCAGGTACAGCAGGCAGTGAAGAAAGCCAATGGAATGTTGGCCTTCATAACAAGAGGAGTTGAGTATAGGAGCAAAGAGGTCCTTCTACAGTTGTACCGGGCCCTGGTGAGACCGCACCTGGAGTACTGTGTGCAGTTTTGGTCTCCAAATTTGAGGAAGGATATTCTTGCTATGGAGGGCGTGCAGCGTAGGTTCACTAGGTTAATTCCCGGAATGGCGGGACTGTCGTATGTTGAAAGGCTGGAGCGATTGGGCTTGTATACACTGGAATTTAGAAGGATGAGGGGGGATCTTATTGAAACATATAAGATAATTAGGGGATTGGACACATTAGAGGCAGGAAACATGTTCCCAATGTTGGGGGAGTCCAGAACAAGGGGCCACAGTTTAAGAATAAGGGGTAGGCCATTTAGAACGGAGATGAGGAAGAACTTTTTCAGTCAGAGAGTGGTGAAGGTGTGGAATTCTCTGCCTCAGAAGGCAGTGGAGGCCAGTTCGTTGGATGCTTTCAAGAGAGAGCTGGATGGAGCTCTTAAGGATAGCGGAGTGAGGGGGTATGGGGAGAAGGCAGGAACGGGATACTGATTGAGAGTGATCAGCCATGATCGCATTGAATGGCGGTGATGGCTCGAAGGGCTGAATGGCCTACTCCTGCACCTATTGTCTATTGTCTATTGTCTATTATCATCTTTGTTAAGCCTGCGAAGTTGAAAAAAAAAGGCTTATTGCCACCTTCTCAAGCCGGACTTTGACTGATGCTCAAAACACATGAATGAATGCATTTTAAATGTCCCTTGTATTTTTTGTGATTTCATTCTTTATATGCACATGAGCCTAGAAAGTGGATTTCATCCTATTTTGGGTATACAAATCACGTTGTGCTTACAGTGCTAACGCCTCAGAAAAATCATAAAACTGGCCACAAAGGTGTTAAAAATTGTGGTATGGAGCTTATAGCCAGAATCTTGTGCAAAAATGGAAGCTGGATGGTTCTTGAGTGGAACTCACCCAATTCTGCACAGCTGGAAACATGTTACTGTGCAACTTATCAAAAAAGGGTGTTAGCCCTTAAAGTAGAAACACCACCTTAGCCAAGGGATAATGCTCAGTGTTTCATTCCAGAAGGACAATGAAGTCCTGGTGATAAGATAAAGGCTAGGAGAGGTACCGGAAGAACAACCAGCAGTACAGCACAGTCTGAAGAAAGGTTTAGACCTGAAACGTCACCCATTCCCTCTCCAGAGATGCTGCCTGTCCCGCTGAGTTACTCCAGCTTTTTGTGTCTATCTACAGAATAACGAGCGTGTTATGAGATTGCTACAACAGTTCTTTTCAGAGGAGAGTATCCCTGGATCCATAAGAAAATGCCAAAAGAAAAAAAATTACAATCTCAGCAAATGTCAGGCCGAGATCAGGAACAACAGAAATACTGCCTTCAATCCGATTTAAATGATATTATCATCATCATCATCATCATATATATACAGCCGGAAACAGGCCTTTTCGGCCCACCAAGTCCGCGCCGCCCAGCGATCCCCGCACATTAACACTATCCTACACCCACTAGGGACAATTTTTACATTTACCCAGCCAATTAACCTACATACCTGTACGTCTTTGGAGTACGTCTTTGGAGTACATACTCAGTCTTCTAGACAAAACTTGGAAATTACACATAGATTAAAGTAGAGGCTGAAATACCAAATTCACACACAAAGATAGTATGGATGTCAGGGGTTATAGGGAGAGGGCAGGAGAATGGGGTTAAGTGGGAAAAATAGATCAGCCATGCTGGAATGACGGCATACACTTGATGGGCCGAATGGCCTAATTCTTCTCCTATCACTTATGAACATAAACAAATTGCTAACATCAGAGGATTCAGATGAGGACCATGATTGGGATGCTTTTATGACAAGGCTGGGACGGATACACAAGGAGATGCTTAGCAAGCTGTAAGCCCTGCCCAGCTAAATACAGGCAATGACAAGGACCATGAAGGTTGTGAATACCCAGACGACCAAGGCATCCATTCTGGGTGTCACTTGCAGTGCATTGCTGCATATCAGCAACGATCCCATCACACAGCATCAACTGGCTTATTTGGAAGACACACAAAGCTTAATTGCTTCCATCCTACTATACGTCTGAAGAAGGGTCTCGACCCATAATGTCACCCATTCCTTCTCCCCAGAGATGGTGCCTGTCCCGCTAAGTTACTCCAGGTTTATGTGTCTATCTACCGTACTCTGCCACATGGAAGCAACTTAAACCTCTGATGTTACAACCTCCCCACCCCCAACCACCCTGCTTTGAAATCTTCTAAATAATAACAGAATTTGTGGATGGGGCAAAATGATAGCATGTTTAGTTGACCTCAAAAGAATCTTCTCCACACGGATGTAGTGAACTCCCTGACACGAATTTCCCTTTTCCGACGCCTGTTGCTATCAGGTGTTAGATCAAAAGGATCCCTCATGCCAACAGCTGTGATGACAAACTGGCTGAGCAACATAATATACGAATGAATTCTCACAGACAACATAATCAGAAGCAAGAAACAGCTTAAAATTCACTTTTTTAAAATGATATTACTCGGTCTTCTAGACAAAACTTAGAAATTACACATAGATTAAAGTAGAGGCTGAAATACCAAATTCAAATTTATAAATTTTGAAATATTTGCATGATGAGAAAACAATACATGACCAAATAATTTAAGCCAGGAAATATAGGAAGGAACTGCAGATGCTGGTTTACACCCAAGAAAGACACAAAATGTTGGAGTAACTCAGCGGGTCAGGCAGCATCTCCGGAGAAAAGGAATAGGTGATATTTCGGTTCAAAGCCCTTCTTCAGACTGAATGATAGAGAAGGCCAGAACAAAATAGGGCCGGGAACAGATGACCTCAGAAAAGTTAAACGATAGCGCAGCGGTAGAGTTGCTGCTTTACAGCGAATGCAGCGCCGGAGACTCAGGTTCGATCCTGACTACGGGTGCTGCACTGTAAGGAGTTTGTACGTTCTCCCCGTGACCTGCGTGGGTTTTCTCCGAGATCTTCGGTTTCCTCCCACACTCCAAAAAAAGACGTACAGGTATGTAGGTTTATTCACAAAATGCTGGAGTAACTCAGCAGGTCAGGCAGCATCTCGGGAGAGAAGGAATGGGTGACGTTTCGGGTTGAGACCCTTCTTCAGACTGATGTCGGGGGTGGGACAAAGGAAGGATATAGGTGGAGACAGGAAGATAGAGGGAGATCTGGGAAGGAGGAGGGGAAGGGAGGGACAGAGGAGCTATCTGAAGTTGGAGAAGTCAACGTTCATACCACCGGGCCGCAAACTGCCCAGGCGAAATATGAGGTGCTGCTCCTCCAATTTCCGGCGGGCCTCACTATGGCACTGGAGGAGGCCCATGACAGAGAGGTCAGACTGGGAATGGGAGGGGGAGTTGAAGTGCTGGGCCACCGGGAGATCAGTTGCGTTAATGCGGACCGAGCGCAGGTGTTCAGCGAAGCGATCGCCGAGCCTGCGCTTGGTTTCGCCGATATAGATGAGTTGACATCTAGAGCAGCGGATGCAATAGATGAGGTTGGAGGAGGTGCAGGTGAACCTCTGTCTCACCTGGAAAGAATGTTTGGGTCCTTTGATGGAGTTGAGGGGGGAGGTAAAGGGACAGGTGTTGCATCTCGTGCGGTTGCAAGGGAAAGTGCCCGGGGTTAGGGTGGTTTGGGTAGGAAGGGACGAGTGGACCAGGGAGTTGCGGAGGGAACGGTCTCTGCGGAATGCAGAGAGGGGAGGGGATGGGAAGATATGGCCAGTGGTGGGGTCCTGTTGTAGGTGACGGAAATGTTGGTGGATGATATGTCTCTTCCAGGTATGTAGGTTAATTGGCTGGGTAAATGTTTTTTTTTAAAAATTTTAAAAATTGTCCCTGGTGGGTGTAGGATAGTGTTAATGTACGGGGATCGCTGGGCAGCACGGACTTGGTGGGCCGAAAAGGCCTGTTTCCGGCTGTATATATATGATATGATATGATATGATATGATAAACTACCAGCCTAAAAACTCTTTTTGCTTTGTTAAATTAAAAAGTGATATGTGCTATAGATAGAAACACAGAAAATAGGTGCAGGAGTAGGCCATTCGGCCTTTAGAGCCGAAGATGTAGTACACTTAGATTTCCAGAAGGCATTTGATAAGGTGCCACATCACCGGTTGTTACAGAAAAAAAGCTTAGGATATAGAAGGCAATATATTGTCCTGGATAGAAGGCTGATTAACAGGTAACACACAATGAGCATAAATAGATCAGATTCTGGTTAACAAGAGGTGAGTAGACTGACTCCCCCCCCCCCCCCCCCCCCCCGTTGGCAGATCAACTTCCCTCCTGGGATAAATAAAGTTCTATCGTATCGTACCATATCGTGGAATAATATTGGCTTCAGCCGATCACACCATTTCTTTTATTCCCAACTTTTTAAGTACCACACGCTTTGATCATTTCCCAGAACATTTTCTTTCAACTGTTTCCCAAAAGCATCTCAATGTTACCACTTCCTGAGAGAAATGTTCAGAGGACAAAAATTCTAGTGTTCAGTTAACACTTATCCATCTGGATTAGAGGGTATTAACAAAAAGAAAAGATTGGACAAACTTAGATTTTATTCTCTGAAGCGTCAGAGGTTTATAAAGTCATGAGAGGCATATATAAGGTAGACTGTCAGAATCTTGTATTCCCAGGGTGGAAATGCCAAAGACTAGAGGGCATAGCTTTAAGATCAGAGGGGGAAGTTAAAAGAAGATGTACCAGACATCATTTTTGGCACAGACATTGTTGGTGGAGGGCACATTGCTGTGCTGTATTGTTCAAGGGTCAATATTCTATGACTGAACCCACTGTCTCGTGTACTTCAGTGGAATAAACAAGACAATGAACTTCAATCAAAGACAATATCAAACAAAGCTTTGTCATTACATTATCCTGACATTTTTCTCAATCTGCCTTGTGCAATTTTCACCCCTAACTACCAACTAACTTTCTGCGAGACTAGGGCTAATCTACAGAATTAAACATAGAAACATAGAAAATAGGCGCAGCAGTAGGCCATTCGGCCCTTCGAGCCAGCACCATTCAATATGATCATGGCTGATCATCCAAAATCAGTACCCCGTTTTTTCCTGCTTTTTCCCCATATCCCTTGATTACATTTGCCCTAAGAGCTAAATCTAACTCTCTCTTGAAAACGTCCAGTGAATTGGCCTCCACTGCCTTCTGTGGCATAGAATTCCACAGATTCACAACTCTCGGGGTGAAAATTAAATTAATGGGAAGATGTTACATCTTTTTAAGGTAACTTGCCTTTAGAAGCATAGTTTCGCAAATGTCAGTAATTGATTTGCAATGTGTAGATGACACTTGCATTTGTAGATGCTCAGAAGCACTGTTAATGACTTCCCTGAAATAAACAAGGCAGTGGGCCTCAATCAAAGAAACAAAAATGTTAATAAAATACGATTAGTCAAGGCTAAAATAATTTTTCCCCTCAAAACATTATCCTCAAAAGATGGTAATAATGAGATGCTTTTGAAAACAATTGAAGGAATTGAAAATAACATTAATTGATCAGAGAAAGACACATTAAATGCACAGGAAAGAAAGAAATGACCCTACTGAAGCATTACTATAAAAAACCTTAGCTTTAGTTTCAGAGAGACAGCACGAAAACAGGTCCTTCGGCCCACCAGCGATACCCCGCACACTAACACTACCTTACTAGGGACATTTTACATTTGTACCAAGCCAATTAACCTACAACCTTTGGAGTGTGGGAGGAAATTGAAGATCTCGGAGAAAACCCACGCAGTCACGGGGAGAACGTACAAATTCCGTACAGACCTTGTATACACTGGAATTTAGAAGGATGAGAGGAGATCTTACCAAAACGTATAAGATTATTAAGGGGTTAGACACGTTAGAGGCAGGAAACATGTTCCCAATGTTGGGGGAGTCCAGAACAAGGGGCCACAGTTTAAGAATAAGAGGTAGGCCATTTAGAACTGAGATGAGGAAAAACTTTTTCAGTCAGAGAGTTGTGAATCTGTGAAATTCTCTGCCTCAGAAGGCAGTGGAGGCCAATTCTCTGAATGCATTCAAGAGAGAGCTGGATAGAGCTCTTAAGGATAGCAGAGTCAGGGGGTATGGGGAGAAGGCAGGAACAGGGTACTGATTGAGAATGATCAGCCATGATCACATTGAATGGCGGTGCTGGCTCGAAGGGCCGAATGGCCTCCTCCTGCACCAATTGTCTATTGTCTATTGTCTATTGTCAGACCGCACCCGTAGTCAGGATCGAACCCGGGTCCCTGGCACTGCAAGCGCTGTAAGGCAGCAGCTCTACTGCTCTTTAGATGGCTAGCCTAACTTGTTAATTTATCAATTAGGGCACTTCCACCAGTGAGAGTGGAAATAACAGTTGATATATGTAAAAAAAATAACAGCAATTCAATTCTAGCATGTACCTACCAATTATCAAGGTTCCAGAAGCTGGCCTTGCTGTGTTGAATGTATCACACTAAACAATAATTAAAATAATGGGAAAAGCATTGTTATTTTTTAAACTACATACTTCTAACACAGAAATTTGATTTACTTGGAAGACGCAAGAGACTGCAGTGTGGGAATCTTGAGTAAAAAACAAACTGCTGGATGAGCTCAGTGGGTCAGGCAGCATCTTTGGAGGGAAATGGACAGACGTTTCAGGTTGGGACCCTTCATCTTTTACTTTTATTTCACATACTTCTGTCAGACTTTTGAGGCCAAGTCAGAAAAAAAATATTTTTAATTGATCATTCAAATGATAAGTCTTTGATTCAGTTGATCACTAAATTTGAAAAAAATCATGATTAATAGACTTGCTAAAATGCTGAACTGGGATTTAATTCCTTGTTCTTTGCACTGTGTCCTTTGAACAGTCAAAGTAAAATTAATTAACTTTGCGAATGTACTTTCAATAGGACAGCATTCAAAACAGGAACACTGCAGAGCAATAAATGGAAAAGTTGGTTGGATAATAATTGGTAGGAAGGAACTGCAGATGCTGGTTTACACGACACGATACGATGGAACTTTATTTATTCCAGAAGAGAAATTGATCTGCCAACAGTCATAAAACGCAAGATATATGAAATTAAAGTGACGAGAGGAAAGGATTGGGAATGTACAAAGATTTGGGGAGGGGGGTTGTCAGTCTACCCCACAACAGAAGGTGGATGAGTTTGATAGCCACAGGGAAGAAGGATCTCCTGTGGCGTTCTGTCCTGCATCTTGGTGGAACCAGTCTGTTGCTGAAGGTACTCCTCAGGTTGATTAGTGCGTCATGGAGCTGTATTGTCCAGGATGCTTCGCAGTTTGAGGAGCATCCTCCCCTCCAAGACCACCTCCCATGAATCCAACTCCGCCCCCAGGATGGAGCCAGTCTTCCTGATGAGTTTGTTAATCCTGTTGGCGTCCGCGGCCTTCGCTCTGCTGGCCCAGCACACGGCAGCGAAGAAGATGGCACTGGCTACCACTGATTGGTGGAACATCTGCAGCATCTTGCTGCAGACCTTGAAGGAGCGGAGCCTTCTCAAAACGTACGGCCGGCTCTGTCCCTTCTTGTACAGGGCCTCAGCGTTCCAGGACCAGTCCAGTTTACTGTCCAGGTACACTCCAAGGTATTTGTACTCCTTGATAAACTGCACATCCACACCATTGATGGAGACGGGACAGGAGTGTTCCTCTCCTCCTAAAGTCCACCACTAACTCCTTTGTCTTGTCATTGTTAAACTGCAGGTTATTCAGCCCACATAATTCAAACCACTGGAGAAGTAAAAAAACATGCTTGCTTCCCGGCTTATCCAGGTGGGCACATGGGGAAGGTAGATGATGGTGTGCTCAAACCCTATCTTTGTTTGGTAAGCGAACTGCAGGGGGTCCAGGTAGGGTTTAACCAGGGGAAGCAGGTGAGTGAGCACCAACCTCTCCAGGGACTTCATAATGTGTGAAGTCAGCGGTCTATAACAGTTTAACAATATAACAGTATAACAGTATAACAGAACTTTATTGTCATTCGGTATAAATACCGAACGAAATTTCAGCAGTCACAAGACACAGCAAAAAAGAAAAGAACACAGGACACACGACCCCAACACAAACATCCATCACAGTGACTCCAAACACCCCCTCACTGTGATGGAAGGCAACAAAACTTCCACTCTCTTCCCCCCGCACCCACGGACAGGCAGCTCGACCCCTACCGAGGCAAACGACACGCACAGCCCCCGCAAGGGGATGGAAGGCCCCGCGGCCGAGCCGCCCCGGGCACCGAAACGTCCCGCGGCCGCACCGGGCGATGTTAAGTCCAGTGGCCGAGCCGCGCCGGGCGATGGAAGGCCCCGCGGCCGCCGCTAAGTCCCGCGGCCGAGCCGCACCGGGCACTGAAACATCCCGCGGCCGAGCCGCACCGGGCACTGAAACGTCCCGCGGCCGAGCCGCGCCGGCGATGTTAAGTCCCGCAGCCGAGCCGCGCCGGGCGATGAAGGCCCCGCGGCCGCACCGGGCGCTGAACCGTTCCGCGGCCGAGCCGCACCGGGCGATGGAAGGCCCCGCGGCCGAGCCGCACCGAGCGCTGAACCGTCCCGCGGCCATACCGGGCGATGGAAGGCCCCGCGGCCGAGCCGCGCCGGGCACTGTTAGGTCCCGCGGCCGAGCCGCGCCGGCGATGTTAAGTCCAGCGGCCGGGCCGAGCCGCGCCGGGCGATGTAAGGCCCCACGGGCGATGGAAGGTCCCGCGGCCGAGCTGCGCCCCGGGGAAGAGACCTAATAAAAGAAAGGTTTCCCCCCCACCCCCACCCCCACACATACACAGCCAAAAACAGAAACAAAAACCATCCCAACACCGACACAAACAAAAAAAAGAAAAAAAGACAAATAGACTGCCAGAGAGCCGCAGTCATTGGAGGAGCTGAGACACATTCCCTTTGGTGCAATAACCAGGCAGGATGTCTTCCACATCACAGAAACCCTCTCCAGACAGGCTCAGGTTGAAGATATGCTGGAGTACTCCGAATAACTTGACTACCCTGGAATGACACCATCGGGACCGAAGATAGGCACAAAATGCTGGTGTAACTCAGCAGGTCAGGCAGCATCTCTGGAGAAAATAGGTGACGTTTCAGGTCGGAACACTTCTTCAGACTGAAAGATAAATGTCCGGGAGGAGGGTTTAATAATTGGTCTTGATATCATGCTCGGCATAGACATTGTGGGCCGAAGAGTCTGTTCTTGTGTTATACTGTTCGATGTGCTATGTGTTCAAAAGTCTTTTCGCAATACTGCAGAACTTTGAATCTGCACATTGCATTTCATTGCTGAATACGTTGATGAAATTTTATGATTCCTTCACTGATTTTTGTTCAATGGGTGTGGTTGGAGAACTGTTAATCTTGTAATGTTCCCTTTATTAAATGAATCAATTAAAAATTACAGATGTTGTCAATTCTGACCCACTGGCATTCATGCACTTATTTATGTGAATGTTCTGGCAGAAATGGTGTCAGACTAAATGTGCCCCCGCAGGAACTCCATTGAATCAATAAAATTGATGTTGTTACCACACCGCACTGTTGAGGCACAACCTGAGAATACTCAATCGGGGAAATGGATGAGTGATTGGATAGATTTGGCAGAAAGGGGAAATTTAAAATAAGAAGGAACAAAAGGTTTAAGCAGTACCAGAATTACAGGAATGTTAAGAGTTCTTTGACATTTCCTAGCAAATGGCAATAATGTAAAGGGATTTAGAGTCATAGAATCATAGAGTGATACAGTGTGGAAACAGGCCCTTCGGCCCACCTTGCCCACACCGGCCAACAATGTCCCAGCTACATTAGTCCCACCTGCCTGCGCTTGGTCCATATCCCTGCAAACTTGTCCAATCCATGTACCTGTCTAACTGTTTCTTAAACGTTGGGATAGTCCCTGCCTCAACTAGCACCCTTTGAGTGAAAAATTTTCCCCTCAGATTCCCATTAAATCTTTTCCCCTTCACCTTGAACCGATGTCCTCTGGTCCTCGATTCCCCTGCTCTGGGAAGGGATTCTGTGCATCTACCCGATCTATTCTTCTCATAATTTTATACAGTTTATACAAAATACATATATTTAAATATAAAAATTAAAAATTAAAATTTAAAATTAAAAAATTTAAAAAATTAAAATAATAAAATTTGACATGTGGAGGGGCAGTGGATAAATGATAAGTAGGTGAAAACGTACAAGTACACCATTCAGCACGGTTTTAGATGAGCTCATGTTCATAGATAAGACTAGAGCAAATTATTAATTTTAACCTGGAATTGACAAAGGCAAGGATAAAGCAGATGGGACAAAGCTAGTCCAGGGTGTTTAATTTGCATATGTAGGGTTCCAACCTGAAAGATTGCCTGTCCATTCCCTCCAGCATCCAATTAACCATGCATCCAAGATTCCAGCATCTGCAGACTCTTTCAAATTAAATTCCTATGTGCTGCAATTTTAGAAGCCCATTAATGCAATAATACACAATAACTATATAATAATCATTAATATAATATATGAATAATCAATAATACTAGTTAACCAGTCTATAATAGTACAAAATCGAAGACCATAGCCCAACTGAAACAAGATCCATCATTGATCACAGTTGCTGATGTAGGTGAGGCAAGAATAGAGACAGTAGAAATATGGAGGAATTGGATATATTATGGAGAACATTTTGGATCAAAAATACAAATTTCAATCAAAAAGATAACTAAAGTTGCATCCCTTCTGGTTCCATCTAACACAACTGTCAGGGAGAAAGTTAGTTTGTTGACTTGGGATTGGAATTAAGGGGGAAGGAGCTGGATACGTTAAGACAGTAGCTTACGATATGATACGATAAAACTTTATTCATCCCCGGAGGGAATTTGGTCTGTCGACAATCACAACACACAAGATACACAAAAACGTGAAATTAAAAGTGAAAACAAAAAGAAAAAGACAAGCGACTGTTGGCTGGCTGCCGTGTGCACAGTGCCTTCACGGTACAAATGAACAAACCAAACACAGACTTATCCCCTGGGCAGAGGCTTCCAAACAAGAGTGCCCCCCCTCCCCCACACCGGGTCCCCCTTTGTTCTCCCGCCGCCCTTCACGGCAGTCCCCCCACGCCGAGTCCCCATTGTCTTTCCCTCCCACCTCACGCTCATCGACCGCGAGGCCCACAGCCACCGAGGCCCACATTGCCGCCGAGGCTGCTGCCGGCACCGAGGCCCCACGTTGTCGCCGAGGCTCCCGCTGCCACCGAAGCCTCCCCTGCCACTACCGCTGCCACCAGAGTCTCCCGCTGCCACTGCCGAGGCTCCCCTCACCGCCACCACTGAGGCTCATTGAGCCCAAACAGGCCTCGCCGCCCAGCTTCACCACAGACAGGCCTCGCCGCCCAGCTTCACCACAGACAGGCCTCGCCGCCCAGCTTCACCACAGGCAGGCCTCGTCGCCCAGCTTCACTGTGGGGCGAGTGGGGCCTACCGGGGCGTGCCCGGGTCTTCGGTCGTCGTTCTGGTCGGCGGTGGCGCGGTTGTTCGATGGGTGGATCTTTACAGCTGGAGAAAATTGTTCATTCTGGACTGACTAAAGCCCATTGGAGATACTGAACAGATCAACTTTGGGAATTAGTAATAAAGCTCAAAGATGCAGTGCTTGACACGTTTTTCAATAAAATCAGTGGGGAGCATCATGTAAATGAGAAATAGAAGACAGTGCTGGGCTGCCGCACGTGAATCAGTGATTAGACTTAAAAAATAATTGATCTCAAATGATTCTGTGGCTAAGATCGTCTAGGAAATGCGGATCCATGAGAAAGCAATCCATTCATCAAGAAAATAAAAACTTTGAAGTGGAGGATGTGGTTTGATTGCAAGGTTACAGAAATTTAAGAAAGACAAGGAGGTTAGAAGCAGCATTACTGACAACAGAGCATTTGAATGGATTTTTATTGGAAGTATATCAGTGCTGTAGCCAGAATCCAGAGTCAAAAATTGAAAAAGGAATAGATTTGGTCAACAGCATATTCTAAATTTGGATATGAAAGTGACTTAGAGGTGGAGTGGTGGTTTGTAAGGTCAGGAGTATTTTTCTCTGGAGAGGATAATAGAAGTGTTTTTGAATGGAAGGCTGCAATACCTGAGCAAAGGGATCCATTTACAGTATATCTGTGAATTTCCTGGCAGTCATATCAATGTTTATATTCATTTTACTTCCCTGACAACACTAATGTTTCAGTTATCAATCAACAATGATTACGTAGCAGATAATGAAGCTAACAAATGAAGGTAATAAATTAAGCTGGTAGCAGCATCCAAGTCTCAAATGTTACCAGAATATTACCTTCAATAGTTATTCAAGACCAAGAGCGAAAACATATTTTCTGAGAAAAAAAATCTGCCTTTTCTTTGTACAGACACAAGCTATTTTTGTTGTTCTTTTGTGAACATTGTTTTCTTAGCATTATGTCTGATCTAGGCTTGTATTCACTGGAGTTTAGAAGGATGAGAGGGGATCTTATAGAGACATATAAAATTATAAAAGGACTGGACAAGCTAGATGCAGGAAAAATGTTCCAATTGTTGGGGGAGTCCAGAACCAGGGGCCACAGTCTTAGAATAAAGGGGAGGCCATTTAAAACTGAGGTGAGAAGGAACTTTTTCACCCAGTGAGTTGTGAGTTTGTGGAATTCTCTGCCACAGAGGGGAGTGGAGGCCAAAACACTGGATGAATTTAAGAGAGAGTTAGATAGAGCTCTGGGGGCTAATGAAATCAAAGGATATGGGGAGAAGTTGGGGTTACTTGATTGTGGATGATCAGCCATGATCACAATGAATGGCGGTGCTGGCTCGAAGGGCCGAATGGCCTCCTCCTGCACCTATTTTCTATGTTTCTGTGTTCCTATGTTTCTAAAATGAAATTTCTTGAAATCAAGAGTCAAGAGTGTTTTATTGTCATATGTCCCAGATAGAACAATGAAATTCTTACTTGCAGCAGCACAACAGACATTATGTAAACATAGTACACTGTAAACAATATAATAAATGAGAAAAAAGTTCAGTGTACAAACATATACCTACATACATATACACACACACAAACAAACAACAATAATACATAACATATATAGTTGTGTGTTTATTTTACTTTATCGTGAACCAGATGCATTGCAATTTTTAATCAGGTACACGCTTGTACAAAAGTTATTGTGCTTTGACAGGGTTAGGGTTAATTCAGAATCAAAGCCCTTATTATATAATGTAGACTGAAATGGTTACGTTAAAAAAACAGGGGAATAGGTTTCCAAATTATTTCCTAAAACCTATTGTACTGCAACACTTCCAGATGAGTTAGTGCAATGATTTCAATAAATCTGTGTTTCCTGGAATTTCAGTCAGTGACTTTCATTGCTGTCCATGCCAAAAGAAAACTAGCTTCTTCTATTGAATACTGAAAAGCAAGGGATTTTAACAAGCACTACCCTTATTTAACTCAATGTGTATTCCTAGTTTAAATCAGATAATAAAACTACATTCTTGTCTACATTGCAAATAATATTTTGAGGTGGGCACTATATAACCACTGATTCATGACATAGGAGGCCATTTAATGCATCAAGTGCATGCCAGGAGTTCGAACAATGCCACATATCTCATTCCCACTTATTTCATTATAACTCATTATCTCTTGCATATCCATCAGCTCCAGCCTCTTTCTCTTACCACCCACCTATACCAAAAGTAACTTATAGTAGACAATTAACCTACCAACGCATCCATCTCTTGTGGAAGAAAACAGGAGCACCTAACGCAAAGCTGGACAACTGGGAAACATAAAATAGAGAGTACCAGAATATATGGGATAGTGGTTCAGCATCTTTATTATTCCTCCTGCATTTTTTTAATTTTGGTTTCCTCTGGCAGTGGAAGACATACCCAGCCTGACCTGCCTGCTCTGCATTTTACAACTCCAATATTCCTTTGTCTATGTTCTCACGTACTGCTCCAATTCACTGATTGACCAAATCACTGAATTTACACTTGTCCTCATGGTCATTTTGCGATTTTTTATGCTTAACCACTTTGATATTATAGCAGGTAGGAGTCTGAAGAAGGGTTGCAACCCAAGACATCGCCTGTCTGTGTTCTCCAGAGATAGAAACATAGAAACATAGAAAATAGGTGCAGGAGTAGGCCATTCGGCCCTTCGAGCCTGCACCGCCATTCAATATGATCATGGCTGATCATCCAGCTCAGTAGCCTGTACCTGCCTTCTCTCCATACCCCCTGATCCCTTTAGCAAAAAGGGCCACATCTAACTCCCTCTTAAATATAGCCAATGAACTGGCCTCAACTACCTTCTGTGGCAGAGAATTCCACAGACTGCGTAACCCTGAGTTACTTCAGCACTTTGTGCCTTTTTTGGTAAATCAGCACCTGCAGTTCCTGGAGGATCCCTTTCGTCTGATGCCTGGCAGCAACCAATAACTGAAATGGAAAATTTACACCATAAAGATCATCTGATCATCGGTCTGAAGAAGGGTCTCGACCCAAAACGTCACCCGTTCCCTTTCTCCAGAGATTCTGAAAAGTCACCCATTCCTATTCTCCAGAGATGCTGCCTGTCCCCAGGGGCCAGGCGGACAGAAGGCTTCCCGACGGGCCATGGCTATGGACTGGGAAAGTGGCTGGGGCCTTCATTGAGGTGCTGCCGCGGTCTCGATGCCTCCCGGGTCGCCATGTAGAAGCCCAGCCGGGACCTCGCGGGTCCAGGTTGGCGGAGTGGCAGTCGGAGCCCGCGGCTGGGGCCTAGGTCGGCACCACGAAGGCGTGAAGTCCGGCAGCGGTGAAGCCTCACGACAGTGGGGCCTCGGCGCTGGTGAATTCCCGCGGGTAAACCCGTGGTCGATGGTCGATGAGAGCGTGGAGGACCACCGTGTGGGAGGTGGGGGAGAACAATGGACAATGGGGGGGAGGGGACAAAGTACAATGGGGACCCGGCGGGGGGGAACCGCTGTGGGAGGGGGGAGGGGGCACAAAAGGAGGAACCGGTGTACTTTGTAACTTTGTCAGCGCTGTAGGTGGCCACTATTTGTATACATTGGGTATGCAATCACAGAATTTCACTGTGCTTTGTTACAATAAAGTATACCTATTCCTATTTTGAGTCTATCTTTGGTTTAAACCAGCATCTGCTGTTCCTTCCTACACATCTGATCATTATTAATGCACTTATTCAAGTCTGTCGTAAGTACCAGCATCTCACTATAAAAACTCCTTGTCAGGTAGTCTCTCGGGCTCAAGCATAATTTGCTTGCACTCCTATTCTATCGGAGGCTAACATGGGAACCACACACGTTTGCACAAATGGGGCAGTGATGCATGACAAGGCAGTTGGATGGGTAATTTGTGAGGTGGTGCCGTCCTCCTTCTCCTCCATGCACTCCAGATACATGGACTCAAGATCCTCATTGCAATCCCAAATAATCTTCCACTTTGAGTGGCCATGGGATGGGGTTGCTTGCATTTTTTCAAGAAGACTTTGAGCACACCCTTGAATCTTTTCTTCTGTTCACCCAATAATCTCCCTACCTCTGACAGAGCAACAAAGTTTAGATTTTAGATTTAGAGATACAGCGCGGAAACAGGCCCTTCGGCCCACCGAGTCCGCACCGCCCAGCGATCCCCGCACATTAACACTATCCTACACACACTAGGGACAATTTTTACATTTACCCAGTCAATTAACCTACAAACCTGTACGTCTTTGGAGTGTAGGAGGAAACCGAAGATCTCGGAGAAAAACCACGCAGGTCACGGGGAGAACGCACAAACTCCGTACAGACGGCGCCCGTAGTCAGGATCGAACCTGAGTCTCCGGCGTTGCATTCGCTGTAAGGCAGCAACTCTACCGCAGCGCCACATGCTAACTTGGCGCTTTGCCCCAACCGAGTGCACTTAGGATTATAATGCCGGGTAGTTAGAGAACCCAGTGATATTTCTTGGCTATCACTGGCATGCGATGATGAACTTTATCTGTCAGCGAGCTAGCTGAATTCATGAGATATCACTTGCATGTCCAACTGTGTTGGATTCCAGATGAGTTTTGCTCCATAATCCAAAGTCAATGGGCCCAATAGTAGCACACTTGATGAGCATCCAGATGAACAGAACTGATCCAGCAAATTTCAGCCTTTGAATTTCTCAGCTACTTAAAAGCAAAGCCATCATTATAGGGGGCTGTCCCAGCCAACTTAAAACAGCTGTGCAGCTTTATTCAGACTTCTTGAGAAGGATGTAGGGCACAAAAGGTAATAATGAACGAGGAAGCCAATATGATTAAGAAGAGTATTATATTGGTCCTATGAGGAAACACCATTTGATTCTAAATTGTACATCTAAAGCTGTTTCTTTCACAGGGTTAACAAATAGACAAAAATAGATTGTTAGCCACCTTGTAACTTTGGCAGCATCGTGAACTTTAATGGGTTCTAGGTTAAATCCACTGCAAACTGATATTCCCTCTACAGAGACAATAATTCTGTGCATGTGAAGAAATCTGACTGCAAAAAGAAACTGCAAGTGAGACAGAATTACTGGACAGCTATATAAGAAAATAACTGCAGATGCTGGTACAAATCGATTTATTCACAAAATGCTGGAGTAACTGGAGTTGAAGTGCTGGGCCACCGGGAGATCAGTGGCGTTAATGCGGACCGAGCGCAGGTGTTCAGACTAGGGCTTCGGAGATGTCCTCGTTTTTCAGAAAACGGGGCTTCCCCTCCTCCATTATAGATGAGGCTCTCACTAGGGTCTCTTCTACATCCCGCAGCTCCGCTCTTGCTCCCCATCCCCCCACTCGCAACAAGGACAGGATCCCCCTCGTTCTCACCTTCCACCCCACCAGCCAGCGGATCCAACATATCATCCACCAACATTTCCGTCACCTACAACAGGACCCCACCACTGGCCATATCTTCCCATCCCCTCCCCTCTCTGCATTCCGCAGAGACCGTTCCCTCCGCAACTCCCTGGTCCACTCGTCCCTTCCTACCCAAACCACCCTAACCCCGGGCACTTTCCCTTGCAACCGCACGAGATGCAACACCTGTCCCTTTACCTCCCCCCTCAACTCCATCAAAGGACCCAAACATTCTTTCCAGGTGAGACAGAGGTTCACCTGCACCTCCTCCAACCTCATCTATTGCATCCGCTGCTCTAGATGTCAACTCATCTATATCGGCGAAACCAAGCGCAGGCTCGGCGATCGCTTCGCTGAACACCTGCGCTCGGTCCGCATTAACGCCACTGATCTCCCGGTGGCCCAGCACTTCAACTCCCCCTCCCATTACCAGTCTGACCTCTCTGTCATGGGCCTCCTCCAGTGCCATAGTGAGGCCCGCCGGAAATTGGAGGAGCAGCACCTCATATTTCGCCTGGGCAGTTTGCGGCCCGGTGGTATGAACGTTGACTTCTCCAACTTCAGATAGCTCCTCTGTCCCTCCCTTCCCCTCCTCCTTCCCAGATCTCCCTCTATCTTCCTGTCTCCACCTATATCCTTCCTTTGTCCCACCCCCGACATCAGTCTGAAGAAGGGTCTCGACCCGAAACGTCACCCATTCCTTCTCTCCCGAGATGCTGCCTGACCTGCTGAGTTACTCCAGCATTTTGTGAATTACTGGACAGCTAAATAGGACTAATGTTACTGGCTTTCAAACTTGCATGTGCTATCTCAGTGAGCATATATCCAGCATTTTGATATTGCATTATTTTATCTGGTGGCCCCACAATCAAATGCATGTTGAAATTTCAAGATTCAAGAGTCAAGAGTGGTTAGTATCTCAAAATCATAAGATGTAGGAGCAGAATTAGGCCCATCCAGTCTGCACCGCCATTCATGGCTGATCCATTTTTCCCTCTCAACCCCATTGCCATGCCTTCTCCCCGTAACCTTCAACACCCTTACTAATCACGAACATATTAATCTCCATAAAAATACCCAATGATGTGGTCTCAAGTCAAGTCAAGTCAAGTCAAGTTTATTTGTCACATACACATACACGATGTGCAGTGAAATGAAAGTGGCAATGCCTGCGGATTGTGCAAAAAAAAAGAATTACAGTTACAGCATATAAATTAAAGTTAATACAGAGAAGACAAAATTTAGTCCCTGGAGTTATAAAAGTTAACTCCTGATGGCCTGTGGGAAGAAACTCTGTCTCATCCTCTCCGTTTTCACAGCGTGACAGCGGAGGCGCTTGCCTGACCGTAGCAGCTGGAACAGTCCGTTGCTGGGGTGGTAGGTTGCTTGCTCTTGATCTACACCTCCTGATGTATAGGTCCTGCAGGGGGGGGCGAGTGTAGTTCCTTTGGTGCGTTCTGCTGAACGCACTACTCTCTGCAGGGCCTTCCTGTCCTGGGCAGAGCTGTTCCCAAACCAGACTGTAATGTTGCCGGACAGGATGCTCTCTACAGCCCCAGAGTAAAAGCAATGAAGGATCCTCAGAAACACTCTGAATTTCCTCAGCTGTCTAAGGTGGTAAAGGCGCTGCTTTGCCTTACCCACCAGTGCGGCAATGTGCGTTGCCCATGTCAGATCCTCTTTGATGTGTCTGTGGCAACGAATTCCTCAGATTCACCTGGTTGAAGAAATCCCTCCTCACCAACAGCAATGAACAATGACTTTCTTACCTGCTGCAATACAACATTTTGATATTCACATATTTGGAGTAATGTACAATATTTATTTGGAAAGAGTTAATGATTTTAGTTAAGATAATTAAGCAAACCATGAGCCAGCAAAGAAAATTAAAGCTATTTTTTCTCATTAGAATTCTTAAACATTGTAGAAATTATGCCTAGCAAGAGGTTTTTAAAAATATTCCAGTTGACCAAAGATGATCTTGAATCAATGATAATGAATGCAGTATCTTTTTATACCTGAATCTGGTATTTGTCAGGTTGGAAATGTAAAGGTTAGAAGGGACAGCTTTAAAGTCAGAAAGGAAAAGATTATGTGTGGTTTTACACAGAGATGACTGAATGCCTGGAACACACTGCCAGAGGTGGCGATGGTGTAAGCAGATACCATAATGCCTTTATTTTAGATGCTTTTAGATTGGCACATGGATATACTGGGAAGAGATGGATATAAGATTATTTTCGCATCACGTTTTGGCACGGACATTGTGGGCTAAGGGCCTGTTCCTGTGCGGTACTGTTTAATGGTCTGTCTATTTCGATGACGCACTGAATCTCCTCAATCTTCAATAGACAATAGACAATAGGTGCAGGAGTAGGCCATTCAGCCCTTCGAGCCAGCACCGCCATTCAATGCGATCATGGCTGATCACTCTCAATCAGTACCCCGTTCCTGCCTTCTCCCCATACCCCCTCACTCCGCTATCCTTAAGAGCTCTATCCAGCTCTCTCTTGAAAGCATCCAACGAACTGGCCTCCACTGCCTTCTGAGGCAGAGAATTCCACACCTTCACCACTCTCTGACTGAAAAAGTTCTTCCTCGTCTCCGTTCTAAATGGCCTACCCCTTATTCTTAAACTGTGGCCCCTTGTTCTGGACTCCCCCAACATTGGGAACATGTTTCCTGCCTCTAACGTGTCCAATCCCCTAATTATCTTATATGTTTCAATAAGATCCCCCCTCATCCTTCTAAATTCCAGTGTATACAAGCCTAATTGCACCAGCCTTTCAACATACGACAGTCCCGCCATTCCGGGAATTAACCTAGTGAACCTACGCTGCACGCCCTCAATAGCAAGAATATCCTTCCTCAAATTTGGAGACCAAAACTGCACACAGTACTCCAGGTGCGGTCTCACCAGGGCCCGGTACAACTGTAGAAGGAAGTATTTCGAAGGAAGTAAAGGTGTTGATGAACTTTCTTTGTGATCGCTTCACTATGCTGGGCCCAAGAAATATCTTAAAGTTCTTGACTCTGCTGCGGAAACATCAATGAAGACAGGGTCATGGATCCTTGGCTTTCCCTTCCTGAAATCAACATTCAGATCCTGGGATAGACACAAAAAGCTGGAGTAACTCAGTGGGACAGGCAGCATCTCGGGAGAGAAGGAATGTGTGACGTTTCGAGTCGAGACCCTTCTTCTTCTTCCCCTCCTCTTGGACTCCCCGGAATGGCCTTCTACCCTTTCTAGACCTACTGCGCCTTCAGATCCTGGGATCCTGCGTGTGAGTCCAGATATCCCAGGTGTCCTTCCAGATGAAACAAAAATTCACTTGTACTTCTTCCAACTTAGTATAATACATTAGGTGTGAATGAATACCTGGAACGTACTGTTGATACCTGTCGCGAAGGCAGATGCCTCCCGGCAGGCCGCAGTGAAACAGAGGCTGGAGCCTCACGGGTCGGAAAGCGCGGCCGACGGAGTCGACGGAGCCCACGGCTGGGGCCTGGGCCGGCGCCACGGAGGCATCTGGAGATGACCCAGCAGCAAGAGTGGCGAGGTCGGTGCGGCGGTCGATGATGGCGCCAACCGACGGACGAGGACGGACACGTGGAAGTGAGGGCGCCGCTGCTGAGGGAAGGAACAAAGGAGGACCCGGCGTGAGGTGACCTCCATGAGGGAGGGGGTGGGGGGGAGAAGAACAAAGGGGGACCTAGCGCCGATACTCCGTAACTTTGTAAGCGCCCTTTATGCGACGACTATTTGCATACCCGCAAGTAAAGAATTTCACCGTGACTTGTTACATGTGACGATAAAGTATTCATTCATTCATTTATTCATTTGTTTACCTCTACATTAGAGAAACCAAATGCAGATTGAGTGACTACTTTGCAAAGCACCCCCTCTATTTTACAGCGTAAGTTTCCTTTACAATAGATTTGAATTTATAAAAAGGTAATATAGAATATAAACATAAATAAAAAAACCTTGTCAGAAATATTCGCTTTGTTCCTCGCATCCCATTCCTCAAATTCTCTGCTACCTAAAGCTATTTTTATTTTCTCTCTTTACCAGTTCTGAAACATTACCTGCTTCTGTTTTCAATATTTGCTGCCTGAGCTGCTGAGTGTTTCCAGAATTTTATGTTTTTACTTTCTTTGAAGAACTGTTTTAAAAAAAATTATATTGTCCCAATGCTAGTTGCAGCACTAACATAAATATTGGATTTGTTGAATTTCAGGCACCGATTATTTTTAAAGTGTTACTATCAGCTGAGCATTTTGTAACTCAGCAGAGGTACTGTGATAAGCAGTGTTAAAATTGTCAGAGATTCATGCCTCAAGGGGCTTTCAAAGAGTCCTTCCCTGACAGGAACTTCACAGACAACAAATTGCTTAAAGCTGCATTATCTTGACTGTCTTGTAGCTTTAATGATTTTTTTGGATTTTTTTTAGATTTAGAGATACAGCGTGGAAACAGGCCCCTCGGCCCACCGAGTCCGCACCGCCCAGCGATCCCCGCACACTAACACTCTCCTACACACACTAGGGACATTTTTTACATTTACCCAGTCAATTAACCTACATAACTCTACATCTTTGGAGTGTGGGAGGAAACCGAAGATCTCGGAGAAAACCCTCACAGGTCACGGGGAGAACGTACAAACTCCGTACAGACGGTGCCCGTAGTCAGGATCAAACCTGAGTCTCTGGCGCTTCATTCGCTGTAAGGCAGCAACTCTACCGCTGCGCCACCGTGCCGCCTCAATGATTCTACCTCACTCTCTCTTCATTCACTTAAATCTTTCCATTTTTGCTCAAGTATATTTTCTCACAGGTAGGATGGCTTTTTTATCAATGGCAACTGGGATACAAAGATTAGTAAAAAGCCAATAAGAACCAAATGGATAGAACAGCAACACAGTGTACAAAAACAATTACTTCAGTTTCCACGTACACCGTGTTTTTTGCAAAATTGCCAAATGTCAATTATCCTGAGCATCAAAAAAATGTCTGCTATCTTTGCATGTGATAAATTTACAACTACCTAGTCAACAGGTCAAGCTTCGAAGATAAAATTGTGGAATTTCTTTCAGAACCCTAAAAGTATTTACATAAATACTCTCTGATCTCTATCTAATGTTTAAATTTGGAACTATGATCATGGATTCGTGGAGTGCATAAACATGATTTCAATGTGATTAGAACTAGTATCACCTAAAGTCTGGACTAAATCATGCAATCTTTAATCCTGTTTTAAACCAGGTATTTTTTCTGGTTTGCTTTGAAGGGTTTAACCACTTTACTAATTCTGAAAGGAAGCTAATCCACATATCTCCAGCCTATTTTAAACTTTCAAACTTCATAGTGGCCTGCAATCTTAGCTCAATTTAAATAACTTATTTACATCCACGTAATTTCAGAATTTAAAATAATTTTATCAATCCTTGTATTTCTAATGAGAAAAAATATTTCAATCTTGCCCCATAATTTGATGTTTAATTCTCATAACCACACATTGCATTTCTGGCTTATCACTAAAGCAACACTGATAAAGTTGACAACACTGCATACAATATACCATTGGTAATATATAAGCAAGTTATAAAATGTTAAATAACCCGTTGACATAGTTAAAAAACATAGATACCATCATCACTTGGCAGGTCTTCCAAAAGACAGACTCAAACTGACTGACTTGGTTTCAATAAATGGATCACAGTCAAATCTATAGTGACATTTTTACTGCTATTCCTAATAATTAGAAATAAATGTGATACTGTGGGCTAAATAAGTGTGCACACCAAGATGAAGTCAATTACTTTATTTTTAAATGAGAGAGAGATACAAATAGAGCCCAATATCTCTACATTACATATTTTATAATGGTCATTAAGGAAAATTGCTATTCCTCCCTTTCCAAGCACAAAATAACACCCTTGGTAGAATTTGATATTGAAAATGGGTACACATTCTTTCCCACAAGAATTCTGTTAACAATAAATTAAATTGAAAACAATATTACAAAAAGTTATACATCAAAAAGTTATTTTTTCATATAAACTGGTACAATGATAAACACAGCCATTTTAGGTTTGCATAGAAAGCTGAAAAATTGCAATGGTTTCTGTCCAGATACACAGGTTTCTCCAATAGCGCTACAACAAAATGATCAAATTTGTAAATACTTAGATGATAATGAGACAAACTACACAGAAAGTGGTAACAAATTTGAAAAGAACAGTTAGCATTAAGCTGTTCCCATTCAATAGGTTACCTACAGCCACTGCAGGTCCAAGACCTACCGCTGAGCAGCAGCCAATGTCCAGTCTAGCTAAGATTCCACACCATTAACTTGGGAAATTTGCCTCACTAATCCTGTGCCTGTACTCACAGGAGTTTAGATAGAAGAGGGGGGACCTCAGAAAAATGTGCCGAATAGTGAAAGACCTGGATAGAGTGGATGCGGAGAGAATGTTTCCACTAGTGGGAGATTCTAGGACCAAAAGCCTCAGAATAAAAGGAAGTACTTTCAGAAAGGAGATGAGGGGGAATTTCTTTTGTCAGAGGGTGGTGAATCCGTGGAATTCATTGCCACATACGGCTGTAGAGGCTAAGTCAATTGATATTTTTAAGGCAGAGATTGACAGATTCTTGATTACTACGGGTGTCAGGAGTTAAGGGGAGAAGGCAAGAGAATGGGATTCAGAGGGAAAGATAGATCAGCCATGATTGAATGGTGGAGTAGACTTGATGGGCCAAATGGCCTAATTCGATAAGAACTTATGAATCCTGTGCTAGTCAGAACCGCTGTAAGAAGGGAGACCGTACTCCACTGCAATGGAGCTTCTCAGCCTAACTTTAGTTCAACAATTTTATTGATTTGTAAGTACTTAAATGTCTATTTGAATCAATCTTCTGTTATGTTATATTGTTCTTGTTTACAATTTAGGTTACTTCCAAGTTCTGAATAATTCCAGCATGGCACATTGAAAACCGATAGATTATCAAAAAAAGTATAACGTGGAGCAAAAAACTGCTGCCTTTCACTCAATAATGGGGGAACCACCCTTGTACTTCCATGTACTGCTAAAGGCCCTACTATAAAGTTTAGGGGTAACGTGAGGGGTAACTTCTTTACTCAGAGGGTGGTGGCTGTATCGAATGAGCTTCCGGTGGAAGTGGTGGAGGCAGGCTCGATTTTATTATTTAAGAGTAAATTGGATAGGTATATGGATGGGAGGAGATTGGAGGGTTATGGTCTGAGAGAAGGTAGATGAGATTAGGTCAGAGAAAGTGGTCGGCGTGGACTGGTAGGGCCGAACGGGCCTGTTTCCGTGCTGTAATTGTTATATGGTTATTTGGTTATAAAATCTTGTTGCCTGTATTTCACAACCTGCAGTGTCTTGAAAAGGCACTAGTTTCTTTATGGACTAGACCATGAATTTTGTTGGTGATTAGGAATTTAGGTTTAAGGATTTCATACCATATTATCCTTTCCTCACCTCACTGACATCATGTAAAAAGGGCTGTCAAGAATTTCACCCTATCATAACCTACTTGGACATCTCCTTCAAACTATTACCATTCTTCATATATTTAATAAGTCAAGGGCGGCACGGTGGCGCAGTGGTTGAGTTGCTGCCTTACAGCGAATGCAGCGCCGGAAACTCAGGTTCGATCCTGACTACGGGTGCCGTCTGTACGGAGTTTGTACGTTCTCCCCGTGACCTGCGTGGGTTTTCACAGAGATCTTCGATTTCCTCCCACACTCCAAAGACGTACAGGTATGAAGGTTAATTGGCTGGGTAAATGTTTTTTAAAAAATTGCCCCTAGTGTGTGTAGGATAGTGTTAATAATGTACGGGGATCGCTGAGCGGCGCGGACCCGGTGGGCCGAAGGGCCTGTTTCCGCGCTGTAAATCTGAAATCTAAAAAAAAAATCTAAAAAAAAGGTATATGCTAAGCCTTGCATGGCAATGGCGACTAATTATTTTTCCTGAAAATATAATTCCCTTTCAAATGGGACGATTATTAATGCACAAATTGACCCAGATGCTCAGCAGATTAAAAGTCATATCTACAAACTGGTAAACTCTGGAAATGGTGCTTAATTTACAGTTTTGTTAGTCGATTAAATAATGTGTTTATGCCCACCCTCTCATTAGTTAATAAGTTAGACAATTTTCCACATTGTTTGCCTCATTAATTTTGCCACAGAATGTTAATAAAGACTGGAAATTAATAGAATGTGCACGATGCTAATGATGTGATAAATGTCAATGCGATGCTAATCAAACCCTCTGAGAGATGAGGAACAATGTAAACTCTGCGTGCAAGTAGCAAATCCAACACCATCCATAGGTAGACACAAAATGCTGGAGTAACTCAGCGGGGCAGGCACCATCTCTGGAGAGAAGGAATGGGTGACGTTTCTGGTCGAGACCTTTCTTCAGACCCATAAATAGGTATGTTTTGCCCCCATCCACAGGCATATTTTGCCCCACAGAAGATAAGCCAACCAATGCTGATTGAACTGATGCATACAGTGAAGTGGTCAAAAGCAACCAGCGTGGATAGCCTTCACAGTGATTTAAAATTCACGATTCATTCAGGCCGGAGGTCTATGACCAGTGAAGTTCCACGGAGATCTGTACTGGGACCTCTGCTGTTTGAGATTTCTTTTAATGACTAAATGAATAAATAAGCGTAGATGGGTTGCTTAGTAGGTTTGCAGATGACACCAAGATTGCTGGGGTTGCGGACTGTGAGAAAAAGTGTCCAAGTATACAGCGGGAAATAGATCAGCTGCAGAAATGGGCAGAGAAATGGCAGATGGAGTTTAATCTGAGCAAGTGTGATGCGTTGAACTTTGAGATTAAATGTAAAGTGAAAATATACAATTAACGGCATGATGCTTAACAGCATTGACAGTACAGAGGGATCTTGGGATCCAAGTGCATAGCTCCCTGAAAGTGGCAGCACAAGTAGATAACGTGAAAACAGAGCGCATATGGTGTACTTGCTTTCATAGGTCAGGCATTGAGTATAAGAATCAGGAAGTCACGATGCAGCTTTATCGAACTCTGGTTAAGCTGCATTTGGAGTATTGCATTCAGTTCTCATCGCCCCATTGTGGAGGCTTTGGAAAGGGTGCAGGGGAGGTTTACTAGAATGATGCCAGGATTAGGGATATTAGCTACAGAAAGATATTGGACAGACCTGGATTGTTTTCTCTGGAAATCCAGAGATTTTAGAGAGACCTGATAGAAATATATAAAATTATGAGAGGCTTAGATAGACAGAACTTTTTTCCAAGGATGGAAAAAACAAATACCAGAGGGCATTGCTAAGGTGAGAGGGGCACAGTTTATAGGAGAAACATGAGGCAAGTTTGTTTGAGGGTGGTGAGTGCTGATTGAGGCAGATACGATAGTGGCATTTCAGAGGCTTTTGGATAGGCATATGGATATGCAGGGAATAGAGGGATATATATTATGTGCAGATATATAAGAGTTGGTCTGAGCATCATATTTGGCAAAGACATTGTGGGCCGAAGGGCTTCGTTCTTCTGCTGTGCTTTTCTATGTTCTATGTTTGTCCTGCGATACTGCAAGGCATCAAAAATATAAAAGGTGACATTTTGCCAATTACAAATGACTACTCTTCTTGGGGTAATGAATCAGTGCTTGGACATGTTGAATGTTATTCAGTACAAGCTTAGGGGACAGCAAGGATACTCTTGAGTCGAAGGCTTCAATGTCTATCAGAAAGAGCGGAACAGTACCATCGTTGCTCGCCAAGTCATGAAGATGTAGCTTGTAGACTAAACCTAACCAGGGTGGTGAGGGACGGAGTGTAGGAAACTACTTTATCCTCACTAGTCTACTTGTTGCTGATAAATCAGTCTATGGTTAAGTACTGCCCACAGACGTAGAGATGAAATCCCAGTTTCATAATGACTCATGTCTAAATGTGAAAGATTCAGAACAGATCTAGAACTCAAAACCTAGCACCCAGGAGGTACTACAATCCAATCAGTCTCATAATCCCACGAAGATAGACACACAATGCTGGAGTAAGCCAGCGGGTCAGGCAGCATCTCTGGAGAAAGAGAATAGGTGACCTTTCAGGTTGGTACACTTCTTCAGACTGAAAGTAGAGGTGGGGGGGACTGGAGACGAGAAAAAGGCCGCAACAAATCAGGGCGGGCAAGAGATTACCTCAGGAATTATGGAGTCCATAATGGCCCATTGTTGGCTGGGGAAGGTGTCCATCTCTCAGTCCAACATTACCTTATATCAGAGCAGTACCAGTCACAACTAAAATGAGATACCAACTTTGATGAAGCCGTAACACAGGACTTTGTTCCTGCTAATCATCAGAAACAGTATGAAATAAACCTAGCTAAGTACCTCAATGTCTAACAGATCAAAGTTCTGCAATCCAATTATGAATGGTGGTGAACAGTTAAGAATTGATGAGAGGAGTATCCATGATACCCAATCCCCATGTATGAGAGAACAAGCAGTACTTAGAGGAGGCTAAAGTAAATACAATCCAGATGGTCTCTCATTAAAGACCCCAGTGTCACATAAACTTACACTTTAGTCATTTTATTTTGCTATGCATCATCAAGAAATGGTTGAACATGTCGTTAATAGCTTAGGCAATGGAACATAACAACACGGTGCTTTAGAACTAGTTTTGCCTCCAGCCAAACTACAATACTGGCAACAAATCAGTCAAGTTTTGGAAGGTATCAAGTTGCATCTGTCAATAAAGATGCATAAAACTGCAGAGGATGACATCTTGAGCAAAAAAAAATACAGTGATGGAGGAACTCAGCAGGTCGGGCAGCATCCATGGAGGAGATGGGGGGAGAGCATCTGTCAACAACCTGCTCAACAACGCTCAGTTTGGATTCAGTCAAGACCACACAATTCCAGATATTATGTCAGACATCGACCCAAACATGAAGCAATGAGTTAAATTCCAGAAGTGAAATCCAGCAGCTTTACTACCTTAGACAGCGGAGGAAATTCAGAGTGTCTCTGAGGATCCTTCATTGCTTCTACTCTGGGGCTGTAGAGAGCATCCTGTCTGGCAACATTACAGTCTGGTTTGGGAACAGCTCTGCCCAGGACAGGATGGCCCTGCAGAGAGTAGTGCGTTCGGCAGAACGCACCATGGGAACTACACTCGCCCCCCTGCAGGACCTATACATCAGGAGGTGCAGATCCAGAGCAAGCAAGATTATGAGGGACCCCTGCCACCCCAGTAACGGACTGTTCCAGATGCTACGGTCAGGCAAACGCCTCCGCTGTCACGCTGTGAAAACGGAGAGGATGAGACGGAGTTTCTTCCCACAGGCCATCAGGACTGTTAACTTTTATAACTCCAGGGACTAAATTTTGTCTTCTCTGTATTAACTGTATTAACTTTATTTATATGCTGTAACTGTAATTCTTTTTTGTGCACAATCCGCAGGCATTGCCACTTTCATTTCACTGCACATCGTGTATGTGCATATGACAAATAAACTTGACTTGACTTGTGTGAGAGCGAAATGGCTTGCCCTTATGGGAACTTCTGACCAAAATTAGCATTATGCAGCCTCAGTAAGTCTGACCAGAAAGGAATATGGTCAAGATTGCCAGAGGTAAATTATTCCAGCCCATCACATGACAACAAATGGTTCTGTCCCACGACCAACCATCTGCACAATACACGAATGACCTTCCTCCAACGATAAACTGACTGTTTAAATACTCAATGGTCACTACATAGTGGTCACTTCTGTGGAGCAACTTGAAGAGCATTAAGGCAGATACAAAGAAAATTCATAGAGCTTCATCAAGGTGGCCTGCAATCTCCTCTCTTGCCTCTCTCAGTAACTTGGGATAGATCCCAGCAAGTCCTGGGGATTTTTCCATCATAACACTTGTCAAGAGACCCAACACCACCTCATTCTTGATAGCAAAGTGCACTCTATCATTTATGCACCATGTTTACAGACACAGACAGGAGAATTATAAACCAGAGGCAATAATTGATCGAGGGAACCAAATGTAATATTTCCAGATCTGTTGTTCACACGAGACTAAGTGGGAAGCGAGCACAGGTACTCCCCAACTTATAAACATTCAATTTACTAATTTTTGCTAAGTGATCATTGACTCTTTAAGTTATATTTCATATGATTTATGAAGCTTTCTAACTTTCATGAACATTCCTGAATAGTCGGGGGCTGAGAGTGAGGTACGGTCAGAAGATAGTTAATAGGAGTCATTACCTACAATGGTGGTGGCCCGTCCTAGATGACGATATCATGGTGGGCAGTCTCATGTCTTGTGGGATCGAGTGTGGCTCACGGGTCCGATGCGCGAGCCACACACGCAGGAGCAGTGGGGGCACATGAAGGCCGCTGTGGAAGATTTAGGAGGGGTTGCAGCCTTCCTCCTGTCTCTGTCTTTAGTCAGAGGGTAATTAATCTGTGGAACTCATTGCCACAGAGGGCTGTGGAGGCCTAGTCAGTGGATATTTTTAAGGCAGAGATAGACAAAGTGGCGGCACGGTGGCGCAGCGATAGAATTACTGCCTTACAGCGAATGCAGCGCCGGAGACTCAGGTTCGATCCTGACTACGGGCGCCGTCTGTACGGAGTTTGTACGTTCTCCCCGTGACCTGTGTGGGTTTTCTCCGAGATCTTCGGTTTCCTCCCACACTCCAAAGACGTACAGGCATGTAGGTTAATTGACTGGGTAAATGTAAAAATTGTCCCTAGTGTGTGTAGGATAGTGTTAATGTGCGGGGAACGCTGGGCGGCACGGACTCGGTGGGCCGAAGGGCCTGTTTCCACACTGTATCTGTATCTCTAAGGCAGGAGAATGGGATTTGGAGGTAGAGATCAGCCATGATTGAATGGCAGAGTAGACTCAATAGGCCGATTGGCCTCATTCTACTCCTATAACTTGTGACATTAAAGAGTCGACTTTGGCGATTAGTCTTCGAAACTGCTGACCACTTTCCTAGTAGTTGTATTAACAATAAACAAGCACTAACCCACATTAACATTGTAAGAGCCTTTATTCAGCACTATTGTAAGTTACAAGCTACAATTGAAACCAAAGGTGTAGCCGTGTAAACACGATCGCCATCCATCAGGATTACAGCTGTATTGTATTGACACGTGGACCAATGCCACTTGACATAACGGATTCCACTTTACATAATCGATCCTTGAAAGTAACCACAGTATTTTGGAAGAGGATGAACTCATGCACATTCACCTCAAGGATTCAGGCTTCAAGTCAACTGAAAATCACCTTACTCTTCTCCACTCAGAGAGTCCGAAGAGTCCAAAGGGATATTCAAAGGCCAATCTTCCAGAGGTGGAGCAATCTAACTAAAACATTTTTGATGACTTTGTAACTTTCCCAAGATTGCATCATGTCATTTCTCTCTTCCCTCGTTGAGTGATTTTGTGTTCTCTCTCCTCTCGTTGAATGATATTGTGTCTGGAAAATCTGCCCAGCGGTGTCTCTTTTATCTTAGACATCAAGGACACAGCTGATAAGTAGAATTTTCACTCTAATAGAATAGTGTGCTGTTCAAGGTTTACGATCCAAGGCATGTAATTGAGTGTTTAATTTTGCAGACAAGCAGCTGTAACAACTCATTCAAATGTGGAATAAATGCAATATAGAGATAGCA
Source organism: Rhinoraja longicauda (assembly GCF_053455715.1). Taxonomy (NCBI): domain Eukaryota; kingdom Metazoa; phylum Chordata; class Chondrichthyes; order Rajiformes; family Arhynchobatidae; genus Rhinoraja; species Rhinoraja longicauda. The sequence goes on from NC_135955.1 coordinate 84,421,296, forward strand.
ACAGACATCAGTTCCTCTTGGGATGACACAATCCATGTAGCAATTTAAGCTGCATGAAGGAAATAATGCACTCAATGTGGACAGAGTTGCTGCCTTACAGCTCCAGAGACCCGGGTTCAATCCCAACTACGGGTGCTGTCTGTACGGAGTTTGTACGTTTTCCCCATGACTCCATGGGTTTTCTCTGAAATCTTCGGTGTCCTCCCACAATCCAAAGACGTACAGTTTTGTAGGTTAATTGGTTTGGTATAAATATAAATTGTCCCTAGTGCGTGTGGGATAGTGTAAGCGTACGGGTATCGCTGGTCGGTGTGGACTCGGTGGGCCAAAGGTCCACGCTGTATCTCCAAACTAGTTTAGTTTAGTTGTAAATGGATCGATTGTAATCATGTATTGTCTTTTGGGTGACAGGTTACGTGTATCGAGGTACAGTGAAAAGCTTTTGTTGCGTGCAAACCAGTCAGCAGAAAGACAATACATGATTACAATCGATCCATTTACAGTGTATAAATACATAAGGAAATATGTTTAGTGCAAGATAAAGCCAGCAAAGTCCGATCAAGGATAGTCCGAGGGTCATCAAAGAGGTAGATAGTAGTTCAGGACTGCTCTCTGGTTGTGGTAGGATGATTCAGTTGCCTGATAACAGCTGGGAAGAAACTGTCCCCGAATCTGGTGGTGTGAGTTTTCACACTTCTATAAATAGAAACATAGAAAATAGGTGCAGGAGGAGGCCATACGGCCCTTCGAGCCAGCACCGCCATTCATTGTGATCATGGCTGATCATCTACCATCAGTAACCTGTGCCTGCCTTCTCCCCATATCCCTTGATTTCACTTGCCCCTAGAGCTCTATCTAACTCTATTTTAAATTCATCCAGTGAATTGGCCTCCACTGCCACTACCGCCTGCGCAGAGAATTCCACAAATTCACAACTGTCTGGGTGAAAAAGTTTCCTCTCACCTCAGTTTTAAATGGCCTCCCCTTTATTCTTAGACTGTGTGTCCTGGTTCTGGACTCCCTCAACATTGGGAACATTTTTCCTGCATCTAGCTTGTCCAGTCCTTTTATGATTTTATACCTCTCATCCTTCTAAACTCCAGTGAATACAAGCCTAGTCTTTCCAATCTTTTCTCATACGACAGTCCCTCCATCCCAGGGATTAACCTCTTGAACCCACGCTGCACATAAGTTTGCCTGGTGGGAGAGGGGAGAAGAGGGAGTGTGTGGTATAAATGGAAAGAAACTAAATTGGAAATAGACTAAACTAAACCAGAGTTTAAATCCAGAATTTCATAAACCTGTAAAATCTCCAAGGCATTAACTGGTTGCAAATAAGACTGGGATTGAGGAAATCAATCAGGTTGATGTGAAAGAGTTATTGCAATCAAATGGGAAGAATAACACAAATAGAAAGGGTGAATGCACAGTCTTTTTTCAAGGGTTGGAGAATCAAGAACTAGAAGGTATCGGTTCGAGGTGAGAGGGTGAAGATTTAATAGGAACCCATGGGCAATTTATTCACACAGAGGGCAGCAGGTATCTGGATTGAGCTGCCAGAGAAAATAGTTGAGGCAGATACAAGAACAACATTTAAAAGATATTTGGACAGGTACGAGTTCAGAGGATAGGTTTAGAGAGATATGGGCCAAACGTGGCAAACGGGCCTAGCTTAGATGGAGCATCTTGGTAGGTATGGATAAATTTAATCAAAAGGCCTGTTTCCATGCTCCATGATTCTATGGCTCAAAATGGGGACTTATTAGAGCCTAAATAAAAGAAGACATGAGAGGAATAAGAATACACCATTACCCAGAGGAGGGGGTGGGGTGGGGGGGGACAGTAGGGGGCGGCAACCTGAAGCAAGCTCCACCAGAAGAATGTATAAGAAAATAACTGCAGATGCTGGTACAAATCGAAGGTATTTATTCACAAAATGTTGGAGTAACTCAGCAGGTCAGGCAGCATCTCAGGAGAGAAGGAATGGGTGACGTTTCGGGTCGAGACCCTTCTTCAGACTGAAGAAGGGTCTCGACCCGAAACGTCACCCATTCCTCCTCCTGAGATGCTGCCTGACCTGCTGAGTTACTCCAACATTTTGTGAATAAATACCTTCGATTTGTACCAGCATCTGCAGTTATCTGCAGCCGGGAGAGAAGGAATGGGTGACGTTTCGGGTCGAGACCCTTCTTCAGACTGAAGAAGGGTCTCGACCCGAAACGTCACCCATTCCTCCTCCTGAGATGCTGCCTGATCACCAGGAGAATGTCCTCAGTGGCTATAACGCGAGCTGCAACAACAGCCATATCACTGGAGCGTGCCATGGGTGAAGAAGGGCTCGCTGGTGCACTTTGTGAGTCAGGAGTGCCCTCGGAAGCCGGGACTCTAAACGGCCGGGGTGACGGTGGGGGCACGGGATGGGTCAGCATGTCATTCCATTCACAATCTGTTTACATGTTGTATTTGTGTAGGAAGGAACTTCAGATGCTGTTTTACACCGAAGATAGACACAAAATGCTGGAGTAACTCAGCTGGACAGACAGCATCTCTGGAGAGAAGGAATGGGTGACGTTTCGGGCCAAGACCCATCTCTCAGTCCGAATAAGGGTCTTGACCCAAAACATCACCAATTCCTTCTATCCAGAGATGCTGTCTGTCTCTGCTGAGTTACTCCAGCATTTTGAATCTACATTTTATATTTGTTTTATTTAAGCTTCTGGAACTCCATGGTGTTTTAGAGACATTGTAGGGGTGTCATTTGCAGGCCCAGGGTTGTCTTGTCTTTTCATTATCACATGACATCTGTCAGTCCAGAAAAACAGATAATGCAGAAAGGCTTTGGAACCGAGGGTGCCGGAAAATCGGTGTTCAACCTGTAATCAGCTGGGCTGAATGTTTCCTTTCTATTCTGCAGAAAGTTGACGTTTTGTTATTTAGGCTCTATCTATTTAATCATTTGTTTGACTGCAGTCAGAATATTATGAGCACATTTGGTTTTCAGTTGAATAAGTCTCCACTACCCTTTTCATTATCAGGCGCTCCTTGAGCATCCCTATCGAACTCATGGCTCTCCATGCCAAATTCCACCACCAGAGGGAATAATTTTCATCGTCTCAAACTCACTAATTATGTCACAAGTTCTTCAGCACTAAAGATAATACAACCACAATCCAGGCAATTTCCCTTCACAATCCAACACCCAAGTCTCAAGTCTTACTGTAGAGAATCCACATTGAACTCAGATTGTTAAAATATTTTTTCCCGTGTTGTATAACTTATTAACCTTTGTAAACAAGCCACCTTAACATGAAAGCCAAAAAATCTCTGTGTGATTGAGTTTTTTTTCCCTTCCGCTTTTTTTCCAGTAATATCTGTTACTGGATCCCTAAATTCCTCCTCTTATCCGTCGTGATATCAGGGATCAAACCAATCATGAATAACAACTAAATCTCGTAGGAAGGAACTGCAGATGCTGGTTTAAACCGGAGATAGACACAAAATGCTGAAGTAAATCAGCGGGACCGGCAGAATCTTTGGAGAGAAGGAATAGGTGACTCATTCAGAGTCCGAAGAAGGGTCTCGACTCGAAACGTCACCCATTCCTTCTCTCCAGACATAAAACTGAAACTCTTCCTCTTCAAGTCTGACATAACTATCTCAAGAAACCCTTCCTCTCCACTAAAACAAATGGACTCTCTGAACTGGGTCCAACCTGCCACGGGAACCCTGGGTATAGTTCTGGCAATTTGTAAAAAGAATGGTGCTTCATCACGAGATTTCATGAAGAGTTAATGAGAGAATGCAGTTCAAATGACAGCAGCAAGAATCCCCTAGGAAGTTTAGGCATGCATATTCACACGAATAATCCTAAACAGGGGTTATCCTAAATCAAATGTGAATAACATTTACGTAGGGGAAGTTAGACTGGGCTTGTATTCACTGGAATTTAGAAGAATGAGAGGGGATCTTAGAGAAACATGCAAAATTCTTGAGGGATTGGACAGGCGAGATGCAGGAAAAATGTTCCCGATGTTGGGGGAGTTCAGAACGAGGGGACACAGTTTAAGAATACGGTGTAGGCCATTTAGGACTGAGATGAGGAAAAACTTTTTCACCCAGAGAGTTGTGAATCTGTGGAATTCTCTGCCACAGAAGGCAGTGGAGGCCAATTATGGCCAACCATAAGCAGTCTCGCTCATTCCTCAGGTCTCGCAGCCGCTCCAGGTCAACTGATAGGAAGTGAATCTGAAGCATAGTTGCCTTTGAAGATCTCTGTACAGACTGTCGGAGTTGTAAAGAATGTGATTTGCGTTTGTTTAATAGACTCTTAAGACATGTAGTTAAGCATTTTTTACCCTGTTTTAACTGTTCATTGTTTTTTCTTTTCATGTATTTTCACTGGATGTTTTCAAGAGAGAGTTAGATTTAGCTCCTAGGGCTAAAGGAATCAAGGGATATGGGGAGAAAGCAGGAACGGGGTTGGACTGCTTTTGGATGATCAGCCATGATCATATTGAATGGCGGTCCTGTCTCAAAGTGCCGAATGGACTACTCCTGCACCTATTTTCTATGTTTCTATGTTTCCATGACACAAAAGGTTGGGAGTAACTCAGCGGGTCAGACAGCACCTCTGGAGAAAAATGACTAGGTGACCTTTGGGGTTGAAACCCTTCTTCTGAAACGTATTCTTTTTCTCCAGATATGCTATGAAACCCGCTGAGTTACTCCAGCTTTTTGAGTCTATCTTCGGTTTAAACCAGCATCTGCAGTTCCTTTCTATAGATTTAGTGTGGCAAGCTGTCAAAATTGCACACGGACATGTAGTTTCCTTGCAAACTTTGCCTTCAATAATATGGTTTGATTAGAGAAATTCTCAATCTGTTTGTAATCAAAATTGTTCTCATATTGGTTGGTTGGTTAACGCACGAGAGAACATTCTCAATGTTCCAAAAGTGAATTTCTTCAAATACCGAAGTACAAAAATGTGTGAATACTCCAAATTGCGGAAAAAAACCACTCAATATTGCCCAGTTCATGTCACCTTTACTCCCATTTTAATGTGAGCTATTTCAATCTTTCAACAATTTTTGCCTTCCAATACATGAGTGCTTTGCACGACTAGTATAGTGGACAATCCAAGTTGCTTTTGATCAACCCCATTGCAATAAGACAATGAGCTCTTAGACATTTTCTGTCATCAACCCAGTCTTTTCTGATGAAATCCACATTTTTCCAGAGAAGTTCATATTGTTTGCCAGAAATATCAAAAAATGCTTTCAATGCATTAACATAACACGGAAATATAATTCAATTCATCCACACGTATCCTAGTAGGAAAACACTTTCATCATTTACAGTATCCAGAAGTTGCTATGCGGTTTATTTTCTCCCTTCCCGGAATCAAATTAATAAAATGGATTAGACAATGTTCTAAACAATGCTTTAAAAACAATGCAACTTGCACTAATCCTGAAAACAGGTTTCTGCTGTGACTGTCACAAATGTCTTGTTGCACAAGATCAATCGAGTAAAGAAGATCACTCGAGCTTTCTAAATTCAACCATTTGTAAAGATCTTACAGCTAATCCCTAATTCAGCCAGTAATAGCTCTAGCAGATAAGATTAAGGGGAATCCAAAGCATTGTATCACTACATTAAGGGGAAAAGGGTTATTACAGAGAGAATGGGGACCCCCCCCCCCCCCCCAGAATCCAAAGTGGTCATCGATGCGAGGAGCCACAGGAGATGGTCACGGCCCTCAACGAATGTTTCTCCTTACAGTGAAGAAAGTTATTAAGATAGGGAACTTGGGAAAGTTAAAGGAGATGTCTTGAAGATGGTCCATATTATAGTCAAGGAGATGCTGGACATCCTAAGGTAGATGAAGAGAGCTACATCCCGGGCATGATCAGATATGTTTTTTTAGAGACACAGCAAGGAAACTGGCCCATCAGCCCACCAAGTCCATGCTGACATGTGATCACCCATACACTAGTTCTATCCTACACACTAGGGACTAGATTTTTACAGAAGCCAATTAACCTAGAATTCTGCACGTCTTTGGGATGTGGGAGGAAACCCAAGCACCCAGAGAAAACCCACGCAGTCACAGGAAAACGTACAAACTCCGTGCACTCAGCATCCATAGTCAGGATCAAACCCGTGTCTCTAGCACTGTAAGGCAGTAACTCGACACTTGCGCCACTGTGCTGCCCTAATCCATATAATTCAACGATACCCGTGGGAAGCTAGAGAAGAAATTGCAGGAGTCCTGACTGAGATATATGAATCAACATTAGGGGCCGGAAGACTGGAGAATGGATGGAGAAATATTGTGCCTCTATTTAAGAAGGGCTGCAAAGAAAAACCTCGGATGGTCAGTCCCATGGCGGGACTGTCATATGTTGAAAGACTGGAGCGACTAGGCTTGTATACACTAGAATTTAGAAGGATGAGAGGAGATCTTATCGAAACGTGTAAGATTATTAAGGGGTTGGATATGTTAGAGGCAGGAAACATGTTCCCAATGTTGGGGGAGTCCAGAACAAGGGGCCACAGTTTAAGAATAAGGGGTAGGCCATTTGGAACTGAGATGAGGAAAAACTTTTTCAGTCAGAGAATTGTGAATCTGTGGAATTCTTTGCCTCAGAAGGCAGTGGAGGCCAATTCTCTGAATGCATTCAAGAGAGAGCTAGATGGAGCTCTTAAAGATAGCGGAGTCAGGGGGTATGGGGAGAAGGCAGGAACCGGATACTGATTGAGAATGATCAGCCATGATCACATTGAATGGCGGTGCTGGCTCGAAGGGCCGAATGGCATCCTCCTGCACCTATTGTCTATTGTCTATTGGAACAACATACCAGTAAGCTTAACATCTGTGGTTGGAAAATAACTGCAGAGGATTTTAAGGGTTAAGTTATAGGTTTAGGTTTATTATTGTCACTTGTACAGAGGTACAGTGAAAACTTTTGTTTAGCATGCTATCCAAACAGGTCAGATATACCATATGTAGAATCAGTTCAAACTCAAGTACAATAGAGTAAGGTGGAAGATACGGAGTGCAGAGTATCGTTCTCAGCATTGGAGCGCATCAATTCCTTAGACAAAATCTTGAACACTCATTTGGGTAGAGGAGGATCAAACAGTACCCCAGCTTACGGAAGAACTGTTCAGAAGCGCGATAAAGGAGGGAAGGAAGCTGTTCCTGAGTCTGGTGGTGAGCACTTACATGCAAGCATACATGCATTGGGAAAGGCAGAGGTTGATTACAGATTGTCAGCATGGTTTTGTGCATGGGAAATCGTGTCTCACAAACTTGAGTGAATTTTTTTGAAGAAATAACCAAGGAGGTTGGTGAAGGCACGGCCATTGATGTTGTCTATATGGACTTTAGCAAGATTCTGCATGATAGGCTGCTCTAGATAGTCAGGTCGCATGGGATTCAGGGAAAGCTGACCTACTGGATACAGAATTGCCTTCCTGGTAGAAAGCAAAGAATGGTGATGGAAGGTTGTTTTTCAGAACTGGAGGCTTGTGACTAGTGGTGTGCTTCTGGGAACACGATGCTGAGTCCATTGCTGTTTGTCAAGTCACGGAGTCATATAGCGTGTAAACAGGCCCTTCAGCCCAACTTCAATGGCGCTTTTATTATCACATGTGCAAATGGGCCATGATCATATTGAATGGCTGTGCTGACTCAAAGGGCCGAATGGCCTACTCCTGCACCTATTTTATATATAAGAAAATAACTGCAGATGCTGGTACAAATCGATTTATTCACAAAATGCTGGAGTAACTCAGCAGGTCAGGCAGCATCTCGGGAGAGAAGGAATGGGTGACGTTTCGGGTCGAGACCCTTCTTCAGTCTGAAGAAGGGTCTCGACCTGAAACGTCACCCATTCCTTCTCTCCCGAGATGCTGCCTGACCTGCTGAGTTACTCCAGCATTTTGTGAATAAATCCTGCACCTAATTTTCTATGTTTCCATGGACAGTGAAATTCTTCTCTTATAATAATAATAATAATGCATTACATTTATATAGCGCTTTTCAAACACTCAAAGACGCTTTACAGGGATTTCTAGAACATAGAGAAGTGAATAGATAGATAAATAAGTAAACGAACAGAAAAAGGAGACAGAAGGTGAGGTGACCTTCAGTGGTTGAAGGCAGTGCTGAACAGGTGAGACTTCAGTGATCTTTTGAATGTGGTGAGTGAGGAGGAGTCTCTGACGGTTTGAGGTAGTGAGTTCCAGAGGGTGGGAGCAGCGATGGAGAAAGCCCTGTCCCCCCAGGATCTGAGTTTGGTCCGGATGGGGGGGGACAGGAGATTGGCAGCAGCAGAGCGGAGGGTGCAGGTGGGAGTGTGCCTGTGGAGGAGGTCAGTCAGGTAGGATGGGGCCAGGTTATGGAGGGCTTTGTAGGTCATGAGGAGGATTTTGTACTGGATTCTCTGGGGGATGGGGAGCCAGTGGAGTTTGTAAAGGACAGGGGTGATATGGTCACGGATCGGGGAGTGGGTGAGTAGAAGGGCAGCGGAGTTTTGAATGTATTGAAGTTTACTGATGATTTTTGAGGGTGAGCCATAGAGGAGGCTGTTGCAGTAGTTCAGACGGGAGGTGATGAAGGCGTGGATGAGGGTTTCTGCAGCTGTGGGGGAGAGGGATGGACGGAGATGGGCAATGTTTTTGAGGTGGAAGAAGGCTGTCTTTGTGATGTGTTTGATGTGTTTGTCGAAGGAGAGGGTTTGATCAAAGATGATTCCAAGATTCCGGATGTGAGGGGAGGTGGATACTGGGAGACCATCAATATTGAGGATGAAGTTTTGGGTGGATTTGGTGAGCGTTTTTGGACCAATGATGATGATTATGTACAGTCCAGTACAGTATTTCCACACCTAAGCACATCCTCGATTAGCAAATGTAAAGAAATAATCTACTGAGTCCGCATGCAGGAGGCGCCATGTTTTGGTGCCATTTTCAAAGCCCGGGCCGTGCTCTCGTTCATATGAGCGATGACCGATCCGGGCAAGCCCCAGGCTGTTTCAGGTCTCCAGACATCATCTTTCTTGGATGCAACGGCCCTCTTCTCGCCCATCCACTTTTGTGCCCCGGGGCGACCTACCACAGCCGACCTTGAGGGCATGGTAGGCCAGACACCGTTTCCCTCTCCTACCAGCCTTGCTCCTCACCCGTTACATCCGTCATCATCGTCACTGAGTCCTTCCGCCCTATCTATTCCTCTCATAATCTTCTACACATCTATAAGATCACCCCCATCCTCCTGCACTCCAGGGAATAAAGTCCTAGCATGCTCAACCTCTCCCTATAGCTCAGGCCCTCTAGTCCTGGCAACATTCTCGTAAATGTTCTCTGCACCCTTTCCATTTCCACATCGTTCCTGTAACAGACTGACCAAAACTGAACACAATATTCTAAAAATGGCCCAACCAATGTCTTGCACAACTGTAACATAACCTGTCGACGTCCATACTCGATCGTCTGACTAATGGCCAACGTGTTTTTAACCTTCTTGACCAGCCTGTGGCGCCACTTTCAAGGAACTAGGAACTACTTTCATGTATCTCAATGACTTAAGGTGAGAGGGGTGAGATTTAATCTTTAATTGATATGTATTGCAGCTTCTTTTGGTCTACAAAAAAAAAGCACAGTGCATCAAAGACATCTAGCACAACATGCAGACAATGTTTATATACAAAAGTGAAAAATGACCATAATCACAATATAAACAAAAATTATAGACAATAGACAATAGGTGCAGGAGGAGGCCATTCGGCCCCTCGAGCCAGCACCGCCATTCAATGTGATCATGGCTGATCATTCTCAATCAGTACCCCATTCCTGCTTTCTCCCCATACCCCCTGACTCCGCTATCCTTAAGAGCTCTATCTAGCTCTCTCTTGAATGTATTCAGAGAATTGGCCTCCACTGCCCTCTGAGGCAGAGAATTCCACAGATTCACAACTCTCTGACTGAAAATTTTTTCCTCATCTCTGTTCCTATTGTGGATTAGCAAATGGAATGTACCTGCAATCTCATTGTGTGGATCAGAATGCAAGTTAAATTTCATCTGAAATAGATAATGTGATGACAGATTCAATATCTCCTTTATCAGTGGTAGTCTTGTTGGAAATCCATTAGTAAAGGGAAATTAAACTAATCACTAAATTTTAATTTTCCCACTTTTCCCCCACAGTGGATCTAAGCCTTTTTAATGATAGTTGGTTATAATGGGAAAACACATGTTATTGCTATATTCATTCAGAAAATTAATTTGGGAGCATTGAGGCAAATCAAGACAAAGATAGCTGGGCTTTAAGGGAGTAAGTACCTAGTTATCTTCAGTACTTAGCTTTGCTTTCAATCTCCACTGGCCAGTGTTAATAACAAAACGCAGACTGTTCACTTAAACTGGCTCCTATTCATCATCCTGTGTCGATAGAAATGGCTAAATATCAGGCAAAATACCACGTTACCACACACAGCGTGCACGTGGCTATGTTGCCCTGACACTATTAAAACGTTGTTCGCAGATGACAACAAATATATTAACATGTCTGGTAAAAATTCTGTTCACATTGATCGTACAATGTAAAGAACATTAACAGTTCCCAAAGTTATCACAAAATATTACTCCTTCAAGAAGTCTGCTTCTGATTGTAATAGTCTAAACTTGCTCCCAGTTGTTTAATTTATAGTCAGAGGAGATATGTAATTTTATACCAAATAAAGCCCCCTGTATCTTTGAACCTGCAGCTTTAGTGGAGAGGTTAGTAAATATATATTCAGACGATTATCAGGCTAAACCTTAGAGTATAGTTAAATTGTGAGTGCAATACATATTCAGAAAGGTTTAACCACAATTGTAAAACAATATGGAATCAGTTCCAGAAACAGACCAGGAAATATATATTCTTTAACATCCAAACAGTGTCTATAAGACACTGGTCAGGCCGCATTTGGAGTAGTGTGAGCAATTTTGGGCCCCATATCTGAGGAAGGATGTGCTGGCTCTGGAGAGGGTCCAGAGGAGGTTTACGAGCATGATCCCAGGAATGAGTGGGTTCACATATGTTGACCGTTTGACGGCACTGGGCCTATACTTGCTAGAGGTTAGAAGGATGGCGGGGGACCTCATTGAAACTTACCAAATAGTGAAAGGCATGGATAGAGTGGATGTGGAGAGGATGTTTCACTAGGGGAGAGTCTAGAACCAGAGGTCATAGCCTTAGAATTAGAGGACTTTGCTTTCGGATGGAGATGAGGAGGAATTTCTTTAGTCAGAGTGTGGTAAAACTATCAATGGCCAAGTCAATGGATATTGTTAAGGCAGAGATGGATAGATTCTTGATTAGTACAGGTGTCAGAGGTTATGGGCAGAAGGCAGGAGAATGGTGTTAGGAGGGAGAGATAGATCAGCCGTGATTGAATGGCGGAGTACATTTGATGGGCCGAATGGCTTAATTTTGCTCCTATCACTTATGAACAAACTACAGAACTTGTGAATGAAAGGCTTTTGGCTACATCTTAATACATTATATACATCTAGTTAACCCCCTGGAACTGCAAGTATATATTTGAGACCCAAAGACTTTGAATGGAAAAAAAACGCGGGAACAGGTGCGTTCAATTTACAATTCTGTTGTACTGCTTTTTTTTTAATGAATGAATGCAGTGGCTTGTTGTACTCAAGCAGCCATTCAGGCCTTTGTTCAGATGTGATCTACATAAATAGAACCTGTTCTAGTCTTGTAACATAGAGTTGGTTTCACATTACTGGCATTTCCTTGATATTTTGTACAGTGCATATATCTGTGCCAATCATCTGTACCATTTAATTTGAAGGAGAATGTACAGTAGCAGAATTGATCTCAGAGACTACGGTAGTATTATGGCAGTCTTTCAAAAGAATAATATCCCAGTATCAACAACACAATCCATTGTATAGGGCGGCACGGTTGCGCAGCAGTAGAGTCGCTGCCTTACAGAGCTTGCGCTACGCTGCTACATCGGTGAACATAGAAACATAGAAAATAGGTGCAGGAGTAGGCCATTCGGCCCATCGAGCCTGCACCGCCATTCAATATGATCATGGCTGATCATCCAGCTCAGTAACCTGTACCTGCCTTCTCTCCATACCCCCTGATCCCTTTAGCCACAAGGGCCACATCTAACTCCCTCTTAAATATAGCCAATGAACTGGCCTCAACTACCTTCTGTGGCAGAGAATTCGACAGACTCACCACTCTCTGTGTGAAGAAATGTTTTCTCATCTCGGTCCTAAAAGACTTCCCCCTTATCCTTAAGCTGTGACCCCTGGTTCTGGACTTCCCCAACATCGGGAACAATCTTCCCGCATCTAGCCTCTCCAACCCCTTAAGAATTTTATATGTTTCAATAAGATCCCCCCTCAGTCTTCTAAACCCATGAACGTCCCTGGCCAGGACCTGCCCCGAAAGCAGTGGTTAACCCTCAATCGCTTGAGGACAGGCGTCGGACGCTATGGAGTAGCGATGAAGAGGTGGGGTCTCGTGGACAGTGCCTTCTGCGAGTGTGGGGACCCAACACAGACAGTGGAGCACACAGTCACCAGTTGCCCCAAATACCGGTCACCGAAAGGTGAACGAGGTCTGATTGACCTGGACGATGACACGTTGGCCTGGCTCGCCTCAACGGAGCTGCAGGTCTAAAAGACATACGACAGAAGAAGAAGAGCTTGCGCCGGTGGGCCAAAGGACCAGATTCCGCGCTGTATCTCTAAACTGAACTAACTAAACACAATTAGTATCCACAATTAGTTCGACAACATTTTACTTTAGTTATGTTATATGCTGGATTTTCCTATCGTCTCTGAAGACGCATCATTCTCTGAAAAAAAAAATCCAGAATTAATTAATTCATACAGGAGTAAGTAAGTCAATGAAAATGATTAAACAGTTCCCAGAAGCTAATTCAGCCCAGAAGTCTGGGCACTAAATCAAAAAAAATTTTAAGCCTAAGTAACCTACTAAAAAAAAATATTTTTGGATCAGGTTACAAGTGCGCACTCTTCTCAAGGACCATTTTCTTTTCTGTAAACTACTAATTATACCTATCATCTTCCAGTTACAATGAATATATGTCAATGGTACTTTAAGACTATTATTCGAATTATCACAATATTGGCAGTCGTCACTTAGCATCCTCAATTAATCTAAAATCTTTTTCAAAAATACAAAGATATTGAAGGATGTGAGGCAGAAGTGAAATATCATAAATTATTTTGTTCAGTTATAAATGGTACTCAATTGGCTGATTAAACAGACTTTGGCCCAACAGAGACTGATGTAAAGTCTGTGTCGTTTTAAACCATAATCGGTTCAAGCCTTCTTTCTATGGTCCAAACAATCTACAACCACTGCTTGCCAGAACAGATGGAGTTTTCATTTATATTTGGAACCACACATAGTTTGCTAAATATTTGCATTTGACTTGCCTCAAGGGAAAAATGGCAGACAAAAGTTTACTTTAAAGAGTGTGAGGTAGAAAGTTACCAAAAACAAAATAGATGTAAATCAAAAAACCATAGGCAGAGGTTACCATGAAGAGCTACCACATTCTTTCACAATCATTCCAGTCTATTAGTTGATAGTAATTGATTAGAATCTTCTTTTGCAGAGAATGTTTAATACATATTCTTTGAATTGAATTCAAAATTAATTAGCAAGGGTGTCAAAGGTTATGGGGAGAAGGCAGGAGAAAGGGGTTGAGACAAGGGCTGTGATCAAATGGTGGAGCAGACCCGATGGGCCAAACGGCCAAATTCTGCCCCTGTCTTATGAACTTATGAATTGTACTGTCAATACCCAGCATACCTAGACAATCCAATTGAAAACATTACCCAGTGTAAAAAGCTTGACCTACCTTACTCATCGAATTATTAAATTATCCCTGGGAAGTATCTCCACATGAATCAAATCAACTTGCACGAGGCAGAGAGTAAATGTGAAAATGGACGCGGAATGGAGAAAAAGAGAGTTTTATCATAGCACATTTTGCACCTGGACTACAGTAAATTATTAATCCTTTTCAGTTGGAGGTTAAAGGCAAGGGGAAAATCACAACAAAATTAAACATAAACATCAATTATTTAAGCTCTAAGGCAAGGCAGAATGGGGAAAAACCACAAAGAAGAGCACTCTAAATTGCAAGATGGTATGCAGAAATGCGTAGTTGTATCCCATTAGAAAAAGCTACTTATAATCTGAGAAATAAATATGATTTCTTTTTGAAATTTTGGAACCCATTCACTTTAAAACTAGGATTAAGAATTGGAAATATTTAATTTCAGGATTGTTTTGATACCCCTAAAAAGAATTTAATAAGAAATTAGCCGGAAGTGTTTCCTTCTTGTCTCCAGGTTTCCTTCTTTCTTCTTTCTTTCTTTCTTTCCTTTTTTTTCTTTATTTGTTTTCATCTTTCTTCTTCTCCTTTTTCCTCTTTTTTCTAACTGGGGGGTGGGGGGGAGGGGGGTTGTGGGTGGGGAGATAATACAGAACAATACAAGTATAATCGAATTTAAAATGTATAATCGAATTTATAATGTAGGTACCATCGCGTATTATGAGTTCATACATGTATTTGTTTTGTTAAAATTTAAATAAAATTATTTTAAATAAAAATTAAAAAAAGAAGCGCACTCTGACTATGAAGTACCCTTGCGCAAATAAGGTTAATTCAAAATGGATGGGAAGAATAGTTTATTGCTCAGAAATAAAATTCATATGTAGAGGAAACTTAGTACAGGATCTTTGTTTATATCAATATTTCCTCTGTAAGTCTCACGTTTATTTTTCAAAAATTACTTTCCAAAATTGAGTTTAAAATATTACATTGCTATCTGCACAACATCCGATTTCAGAGTGTGAGAGGGTATAAGAAGCTAAGAAGGATCTTTTGGTTGCACTTACACCAAAGGACTGTGCCTACATGGTTGGTGAACATCATTTTGCAGCTGCATAGGCTTATGAAAGTGATGCACATCTTAATGTAGCACACATCCCACATGACCTACAAACCATACAGGAACTAATGTCAGTTTTAACTGCAAGATGTGAACAAGGTGGCTGTGGTCTGTTTTACATCTTCCTTCTCTTTCTACAACACCTCCATTCTCCAAGCTCGAGGGAATTTAAAATTCACCGTTGATGTCAGGACATGTTCCTAATTGTAAACTATTTTTCTCTGATCTCCAGGTTTGATATCTAATTGTGCACCATTTTGCTTCACTGCTGTTGCGTTAGTTTGCTTGGAAAATGTTGAGGAATTCAGTTGAAAAGCTTAGGGTTCTTCAATAATTAACATTCAGCTTCAAAAAGATTATTGCTTTCGAGGATTTGACACGACTAATTGGGTGATGTGAAAAGTTGTTTTTCAAGTATAACTAATTTGCTGCAGAGTCATAAATTAGAAGATCTGGAGCATTTAACACTGCTGGCATATTTGTCGTCACTGCTGATACAGCATATACAATGAATTCACAGATTAATTGGAGGGACAGTAAAATAGTTACATTTAGTATATTGAATACCTCATACTCATGACGTAAGCAGCGAAGTTTTTCCTAGCATGCAAGGTGAACAGTTCCCCACTATACATTTTATTTATGCACGTGGGAATAATTTTATTTAAATGACCATTAACATTGTATAAGTTGTTAACTTGAGCAGGGATTATTACAAATGCAGGCAGGTGTTCAAATATTCTTATTTATTTAGTTATATGAACTACCTTTCATCTCAGTCCAAAGGTGACCAGCTGGCAAATTTTAGAAAACTTCATTTTATGGGAGCAAAGTTTTAAATACTTCTTGACTCACTTGGAGCCAAATCCAAGTCAACTGTAATGTTTGGTAAATATTTGGGCTTGTGCCCTTACAAATGTTAAACAAACTTGATTATTAATTATGAACAGGCATCATGGTGTACTTGTATGTATTCGGCTTGAAGTTATGAAGAATGTTAATGTTCAAAGTGTAGAGTTTGATTAGATAACCATTGCATTTATATTGTGCCTTAAAATCTTAAAACTTTGTTTAAGTATTTTTGGCATCTTGGAAAGTGTAGAACAAATTCCATTACAACCACTAATACCAGTTTTGTTATCCTCTTCCCAAATACAATCAAACAATTAGCCTCATGCCTTTCAAAAGCGTTCCTGAATTCAACCTAGTGCTTCAAGTGTGGTCTTGCGGCAATTCATTTCCTAATAAACATTAAAAGCCAATGTCTCTCCGTCCATTAATTAACTAATTTTGGGGTACACTGACTGTGATTATGTGGGGTTATCACAACATCAGGGGTGCCGTTATTTGAATGTTGGGGTGCAGTCATTAACATTTAGAAGCACCAAATACGAGAAGTGATTCCATTTGTAGGCATGTACCTATTTCTCCAAAACCCCATGTAACATTCATGTGTCAAACGCTGTAAATATTAATCCGAGTAGAAAATTACTTCAGTTTACTTTGGAGGAAATACAAATAAATTAGAAATTATGATACAATCACAAGATTATTTTTCAACATTCACAAAAAATTCTACTTCGCACATTACAAAAATCTGTTTTGTTACGTTGAGTGATATCTCTGTTTAATATTTGGAGTAAATTTGTTTCTCTTTCATGTAAAATTGCCTCTGCAGTCTCTGCTTGAAGCAAAATATTGTTTCTATACCTGGTGTGTGGTCTGATTTATTTCCTTTTTGTCTGGGTCATACAAACTTTCTATTTTAGTTAAAATTATCATATTTGCTTTAAAGAAACGAAAGCAAAGCTAAAATCAAACTAGCAATTTGGTGATGTCATCATGACAAGTGTTCGCAACAGTGATCCAGAAAGTAGCTGCACCATTGCTGCTATGGTTAAGATTAGCTAAATCAGTAGATGAGGATAAACACAAAAAGCTGGAGTAACTCAGCGGAACAGGCAGCATCTCTGGAGAGAAGGAATGGGTGACTTTTCGGGTCGAAACCAATCTGAGTCTGAAGAAGGGTCTCGACCCGAAACGTCACCCATTCCTTCTCTCCAGAGATGCTGCCTGTCCCGCTGAGTTATAGACAATAGACAATAAGTGCAGAAGTAGGCCATTCAGCCCTTCGAGCCAGCACCGCCATTCAATGTGATCATGGCTAATCATTCTCAATCAGTACCCCGTTCCTGCCTTCTCCCCATACCCCCTGACTCCGCTATCCTTAAGAGCGCTATCTAGCTCTCTCTTGAATGCATTCAGAGAATTGGCCTCCACTGCCTTCTGAGGCAGAGAATTCCACAGATTCAAAACTCTCTGGCTGAAAAAGTTTTTCCTCATCTCCGTTCTAAATGGCCTACCCCTTATTCTTAAACTGTGGCCCCTGGTTCTGAGTTACTCCAGCTTTTTGTGTCTGTCTTCGGTTTAAACTAGAATCTGCAGTTCCTTCTTACACAGTAGATTAGGAACCAGACTTGGTCTCCAGGGCTAATAAGGAGACAGATCTGGCATGATTTGTACTCCCACATCTGATTGTTAATCAGTGACAGTAACAAGAATATGCTGAGGCAACCTTGTGATTAAACCAAGAGAGGAACATAAGTGAGCACATATGTATGACCCTTGACGAACATAGGATTACTTCTGACAGCGAAGAGTTCTTTGCCTTAATACCTGTATTGATTCTTACTCAAATACACATATAAAGAATGAGACTTGTGGGAGGATTAGATAAGGTAATTGCACAGTCTTTACCCAGAGTAAGTGAATCTAGAGCCAGAGGACATAGGTTTAAGGCGACTGGGGAAAGATTTAATAGGAGCCCGAGGAGTGACTTTTTCCACACAAAGAGTGGTGATGGAACAAGCTGCCAGAGGAGATAGTCGAAGCAAGAACTATCACAACATTTAAAAATCATTTGGACAGGTACATGGATAGCAAAGGTTGAGCGAGATATGGGCCAAAACGCAGACAGGGACTAGAGTAGATGGGGCACGTTGGTTGGCAAGTTAGGCCCAAGTGCATGTTTCATGTTGCATGACTCTAGGATTAGTTCAGAAATATAAATGTCAGTGATTTTGTTTCCCATTGCATGATACTTAGAGTCATAGAGTGATGCAGCATGGAAACAAGCCCTTCGGCCCAACTTGCCCACACCAGCCAACATGTCCAAGAAACACTAGTCCCACCTGCCCGCGTTTGGTTCATATCCCTAAACCTGTCATATCCATGTACCTGTCTAACTGTTTCTTACATACTCTGGCAGGTTGTTCCATACACCCACCACCCTTAGTGTGAAAAAGTTCCCCTCAGATTCCTATTAAATCTTTTCCCCTTCACCTTAAACGTATGTCCTCTAGTTCTCGATTCACCTACTCTGGGCAAGAGACTCTGTACGTCTACCCGATCTATTCCTCTCATGATTTTATACACCTCTTTCAGATCACCCCTCATCCCCCTGCACAGCACGGAATACAGTCCCAGCCTACTCAACACCTCTGCCTATTGCTCAGACCCTCTAGTCCTGGCAACATCCTTGTAAATCTTCTCTGTACCCTTTCCAGCTTGACAACATCTTTCCTATAGCATGGTGCCCAGAGCTGAACACATTGGCCGACTAAATACGGCCTCACCAATGTCTTATACAACTGAAACATGACCTCCCATCCCCTATACTCAATGCTCTGACTGATGAAGGCCTTATGAAGCAGCAGCAGCAGCTACATTTAGCAGCAGCAGCTACACTATCAGGTTCAGTCGTTTTTGGAGGGTGCACCCTCCTGAAGGATCTTCTGATGTCGGCTTCGGTGATTGAGATTGCAATATCATTGAGGGCTATGGGGCCTTGAGAAGGCACATCAGTGTTCTCTCTGTCGAACCGTGTGCAGAACGCATTGAGCTCATCCATGCTTCACTGTCACTTGAGCTGCCACTTAGTTTCTCTTTGTAGGGAGTGATGGTGTGCAAGCCCTGCCACATATGATTTATCCACCTTTATTCCCTTTAAAATTACCAATAGCTCCTTTTCCGTAATATTGAAATTACTGCAGACATAAGCGAAAGAAAAGAGAATAAAATTGTCAGTGTCCTTACTGGTTTAAAATATTCTTAAACTATATTAAGTGACTGGTTTATTCACAAAATGCTGGAGTAACTCAGCAGGTCAGGCAGCATCTCGGGAGAGAAGGAATGGGTGACGTTTCGGGTCGAGACCCTTCTTCAGTCTGAAGAAGGGTCTCGACCCGAAACGTCACCCATTCCTTCTCTCCCGAGATGCTGCCTGACCTGCTGAGTTACTCCAGCATTTTGTGAATAAATCGATTTGTACCAGCATCTGCAGTTATTTTCTTATATTAAGTGACTGGTGTGCTCTCTGTATTCTTCTAATAAATAGATCAACTTCAGCAAAAGAAAAAGAAATGTCTTGGTTTAAGCAATATCCAGCTGTAAAAAAAAAAAGATTTGGTTCATGATTCCACATCATATAAGGGGATACAAAAGTAAAGCTCACGATATACTATTTGCCAGAACTACTTCCCAATCAAAATCTGGGCTTCAATACAAATTCTATAATTGTAAGATATGCTTTTTACTGCAACACAAAAAAAAATTGCTAACAGAATCTTGCAGCTGGCAATCAATGGATGTCTGGCAGCTACAAGATCATAGCAATGTCCTTCCATATAAAGCAACTTAAAACTATTTTCTTTTTTTGTCTCACGCCGACTCTCAGAAAAGAGTCTCGGCAATCTCTTTGTCTCTAAAGGTGCTGCTTGACCCGTTGAGTTCTTCCAGCAGTTTATTTTTAGCTGTACATGCTTCTTTTGTCTTCTTTACAATGCTGATGAAGAGTCTCTAACAATAGACAATAGGTGCAGGAGTAGGCCATTCGGCCCTTCGAGCCAGCACCGCCATTCAATGTGATCATGGCTGATCATTCTCAATCAGTACCCCGTTCCTGCCTTCTCCCCATAGCCCCTGACTCTGCTATCCTTAAGAGCTCTATCTAGCTCTCTCTTGAAAGCATTCAGAGAATCTAAAACATTGACTCTCTTTCTCTTCCCACAGATGTGGCCTGACCCACTGAGTATTTGGCTTGATTTATTTATTCTCACCTGTAAAAAAGACAGCAAAAAGCTTGCTCTGCATGCTAACCAGTCAATTCATACGACACATGGGAACAATAGTTCCACTTTTGGAACAGCACGCAGGGTGTCGCCCTATTCCACCACCGTCTGCCAAAGTCCAAGACTCTGAAAACTCCAATCTTGTAGTTCAATGTCTCATACAGGTCCACCACCTATTTTCGAGCACCCTTGATTCAAGAGGTTGCCGTATTATCCATTTTGCCGGACCAACAGAATTTGGGGAGCTGATTCCGACCGGCCGGCCCGCCAATTCGGCCTCAGAAGCGGATTTGCCAGTTCCGGCTGGGCCAGAGTTCCAGAGCCCAGGCCGCAGGGAGCAAATTCGACCCGCCGATCGGCGCAATAGGTCCAGATGAGGTCACGGTCGACCTCCTCACCCGGCCTAGGTACCATAGGGGGGGGGGGGGGTTTCCATTGCACTCTGAATAAAGAAGTGAGAACCTGACATATTTTTCCTATATTTCCCAGCCCAGGAAACATTAGGTCAATTGTTCACAAGTTATAGGAGTAGAATTAAGCCATTCGGCCCATCTCATCTACCCCGCCATTCAATCATGTCTGATCTTTGCCTCCTAATCCCATTTTACTGCCTTCTCCCCATAACCCTTGACACCTGTTCTAATCAACAATTTGTCTATCTCTGCCTTAAAAATATCCACTGACGGTCTCCACAGCCCTCTGTGGCAATGAGTTCCACAGATGAACTACCCTCTGACAAAAGAAGTTCCTCCTTTTTAAAAGAGCGGCCTTTAATTCTGAGGCTATGACCTCGGGTACTAGACTCTGCCAACAATGGAAACATCCTTTCCACATCCACTCCATCTATGCCTATTGTTACTGGCATATCAGCGAAAATCAGTTAACTCACCACAAACCAGGGATTAAACCTGGAAACATTGTGATCCAAGTAAGAAGCAAATTCAATCATTCCAAAATATTGCTGAGAAATCAATCGAATAAAGCCAAGGGCATGCTCCTTTAATGGAGACTTTAGCTATCAGGCAATGATTAATGTAGTGTCAGCAGTAATCTCCCCGATCTAGCTCCATAAGATAGCAAAAATGCAAGTTACGTATTCTTTGGTAGGATACAGGAAACACTCAAAACTTGCAGGGATGAGTTCTAGAGAAAATCCTGTTAACCTTCCATCTGCTGAAGGTATTCACATGATAAGAGTAGAATTGTGAAAGCACATAGTGGGCTAACTACTTCTCCATTATCAGCAAACAGACAACATTCGCTGGAAACAGCCTGAAATAAAACAGAGCACATTTCATCTCAGACTCAGCAAGTCCCACCCAATCTGCTTCTATAATAACACAAGTTACATTAATAACAGCGGTTCTTCTGTATGACCCATTGAGAGCCACTCTGCTTCATGGAATAGTTGTTCACTCGTATAATTTCTTACTTAGTCCAATACTATAATTGTATCTTAAAAATGTTCAAAATCTTGGTCTAAAACTTTTAAACTTATTACATATATTACCAGAAAAAACATGGAACTTTAGCAGTAGTGGATTAATGCAGGATCAAACAAGTGAAATTTACCAAAAGGAGGATCTAATCACAAGATGCTAAACACCAAGGGCGCCAGGTCTGGGGACCATTTAAGGATAAGCCCCTTTTAAGTAACACCAAAGCATACCTCGTTTCCACTTAAATCTAGCTTTTGTGTGAGAGATCCACATCACTGCAGGCCTCAAATGCACAAAAGATGGTTCTGCACATACCCATGGCCAACTATCCAGAATACACGAGCACAAAGGACCAGATTACCTTCAGCAATCAAGGTTTGAATGGAACGTGTGATGAAGAACAAAATAGTGTGTGATACAAGAGTATTTTAATCCATTTATCTCTTTAATTCCAGTAATATCTGCTGTGTGGAGGTTGTGAACACCTAAAAATTGAAATCTTGCCAAATAGCTCATTTAACAATGAAGATCGTGTCAGATGAAGTCAATTTACATTAGGTACTGTCTTTTAGTTTAGTTTAGTTTAGAGATACAGCGCGGAAACAGGCCCTTCGGCCCACCGAATAACGATTCCCGCACATTAACACTACCCTAGGATAATTTTACATTTATACCAAGCCAATTAACATACAAATCTGTACATTTTTGGAGTGTGCGGAGAAAGCTCACGCAGGTCATGGGGAGAACGTACAAACTCCGTACAGATAGCACCGGTAGTCAGGATCGAACCCGTCGAGTCTCTGGCGCTGTAAGGCAGAAGCTATGCCGGGGGGGGGGGGGAGAACAGTTGGGGGATGGGTGCAGGGCAAAAGGGGGAACCGGCGTGCTTTGTAACTTTGTCAGTGCTGTCGGTGGCTACTATTTGTATACATTGTGTGTGCAAGTAAAGAATCCCACTGTGCCTAGTCAATAAAGTATCCTATACCTAAATTCTTATTTCTTCAAATGGCATGTAAGCCATTTGTAACTTCACTGGCCAAAGAAAATTAAAGCTTTAACCCAGCTGCTCGTGGGATGTACATAAGGGACTGAATAATGGCATCTTATTTCTTTTCTGCTATAATAATGATTCCTTTGACAAGTTTTGTTAATCCATGAAATTTAATGTACATATAATTATTTTCAGACTACTGCAGACATTATCTTCACTTTTTTTCAAAAATCAGATTTTAAATGTTATTATGTACTTAAAATATGAAACCAATTAAAATATTTGTGTGCGATAAGAAGACATTAATGATACATGCAAAAAATTCTAAACAACCCAAAAACATTCATTTGCTCCACTGTAGTTAATTTAGCATTAATCCAGTGTTCTCCCAATAAAATTGTGCATAAATACCATGGGAGAAAATAACCGGATATGTTGCTAGCTATGGACTGACTATAACATTAGTTATAATTTGCACTTCTTACTCATAATTTAATTGTTATCTTGAACAATAGTTCTGTATTCAACCCAAGTTATACTCAAGTTTCTCATTGAGAATGAGACAAAGTAATGCAGTGTGGACCAAGGACACCTTTCTGTTGCACTTGAAAAAAACATCCTCAAACACAGTGTTGCAGGGCAGGATTGAATGTGGGAATGTAAAGCTGCTTTCTGAAAACATTCACATGATCGATAAATGCAAGCTGCCTTTTTTTAAAGCTTCATCCCTATTAAAGTAGTATTTTCTTTGCTCAGCATATGTTATTCTTCCCTTTACTGCAAGATATTCAAAGACTTGGTTTTGGCAAAATGTACGTAGTTGTTACTCAAGGGCACTAAAGAATGAGTGGGATCTCTGAACCAATTCAACAGCCCTCATGCCATTTTCTAATACCAGGCCACAAATTGACATTTAAAACAAGTATCATTGGCAATTCCAATGTTAAAGTTCATGACACAAAATCAAAAGAATGTTTCTGGACCATGTGTAATCTTGTTGCAGGTTATTCAGATTAGGTTCCAGATGCTGGAAATCCGAAATACAGAAAATTGTTCAATAGTTTCTTTGTTGTCGCATGTTTCAGGTGCAGTGAAATACATTTTTGCATACAGATCAGCAAGACTATCCCTGTACACAAGCACAATCCTCCGGTCAGTACAGAATGGGCAGAACATCCCACTGAATTACAGATGCAAGAGGCACCATTTTGGCACCATTTTATAGTCCCAGCTGCAGCCGGCTACAAAAGCCCGTTGAACCCATCTCCTCCTCCATTTCAGTCATCCTGCGAATAGTAGTCCTCCTCCACGCCTGACCCTCTCCAGCCCTTCGTTTCCAGGGAGGGGTGGGTGGCTCCCGCAGCCAACTGTGGGTGCGGAAGGTAAGATTCGCCCGATTCCTCTCACCGGGCCCTTTGACACTTTTCCAGTGTCCGCCACCGTCTTCTTCCACTTTCCGATTCCGGATCCACGGGGCAAGCATGGGCCGGGCTCGGCAGCCTTCCCTCTCCGGGCCACTGGGCCAAGCCCCAGGCTGCTGCAGGGCCTTCAGAGCCCCTCTCCACAGTCGGGGCCCTGCCCTGCTTCCCACAGCCGGGCCGCTTACCGGCCCTCTGTTAGACCTCGTCCTCTCCGGTGCGCAGGGTGAGCAGAGGTCGTGCTCGGTGACAACCTCTCTGGGCTCGTTCCCGCTGCCACGGCAGCAAGCTGGAATCAGTCAGCAGGTCAAGCAGTATTTATGGAGAAAGAGAGTCCATGTCACTCTTCGAGCGCTTGCAAAGAAATTGCATTTCATCCTGGAGATTTGTTCAATCTCTTGTTTCTTGCATCATTGTCAGAACTTTTCAATTAAAGTTGGAATATTTCCTTCTTCAAACCCCAGTTTGGAATTCTTCAGGAACCAAAATGGTTGATTCGTACCTGAAAATGGGGCAGGATGTGATTATTGCAGCTGGAGATGAATTACTGCTCCATTGTGCAAACTACTTTAATCTAAAATCATACTACATAAATTAATCAACTTTAAACTCCGAACAATGGCATTGAAACCAGATTTTGGAACAAAACCAGTGCATCCACTATGAGAGACAAAGTACAGCCAAAAGTCATTTTTCCCAGGAAAGAAACAATCAAATAACTACAAATTAAATGCTGTGAGAGTTCTTTTAAAAGCATGTTGCAGTCATAGTGAAATCTTGAGGGTTTTCAATTCAATTCCATTCCAACTTTTTTTGGCCTCTTGGCAAATATCGTCTCTAAAATATAGTCTCTGTAGACACAATGTACATTTTAACTATTGATTTCGTTGTCCATCTGGATTTTAAATGAATTTCTTTTCACAGAATTGATGTCAAATACCGGAGGTAAAATGGAAAACCATAGAAGTAGTACTCTTGAATGACTTTTCACATTAATTTGTCCCAGTGGGAAGACTTGCATGGCAACATTGATACAAGGCACAAAACATTTAATAGAATGTTTGTGGTGACTTAAGCACATGGCCAAAGCCATTTCAATTTAGTTTTTGTTTAGAGATACAGCGTGGAAAAAGGCCCTTCAGCCCACCAATTCGGCACCGACCAGCGATCTCCACACATTAACGCAATCATACACACACTAGGTACAATTTACATTCATACCAAGCCAATTAATCTACAAACCTGTACATCTTTGGCGCGTGGGACAAAGCTGAAGATATCGGAGAAAATCCACGTGGTCATGGAGAGAACGTACAAACTCCGTACATACCACACCATTGTGGGGATCCATCCCGGGTCTCTGGCACTGCAAGAGCTGTAAGGCAATCACTCTACTGCTGCGCCACCGTGCAGAAATACTATTCCTTAGAGTTTGCCGTTGGACAACTAGCATTCATGTAATACCTCATCATATCATCAGTACTTCTCAAGCTTTCATATTCAGTTACTCGCTCCAGAAGAACTGTAATTATTAAATGGCAAAATCGTTCTTTAGATCCGAAATGTCACCCATTCCTTCTCCACAGAGATGCTGCCTGTCCCGCTGAGTTACTCCAGCATTTTGTGTCTATCTTCGGTTTAAACCAGTTTCTGCAGTTCCTTCTTACACTGAACAATCACTTGATCTTTTCTAATGGTGATGGAGAATAATGTCGACCAGAACTAAATGAAAACTCTTTCACTCACCATTGTCAGATGTTTAGCTTGAGCAGTAAGGAGCCAAATATTTAAGGGAACATGAGAGGGCAGTGGGGAAAGGAAAGGAGAGAGGGAAAGAGAAACGACAATAGTGGAAGGGTATATAGCAAGGAAAAATTGAGGGGGAAAGAAAGATAACAGTGGGAGAAGGGGTTTGAAAAGAAACACTAACTGCAGAGAGGCAAAGAGAGAGCGAGGGATGGCAACTGTGGGATGGAGAAAGGAAACACACAGCGGAAGAAGGCTGTGACAGAGATGTAGACTCATAGATTCCTAAAGTTTTGCAATATAGAATCAGGCCCTTCAGCCCAATTCATTCATGTCCTATCTATGCTAATCCTATTTGCATGCGTTTAGCTCATATCCCTCTGAATATTTTCCATACATGGGCGGTACGGTGGCGCAGCGGTAAAGTTGCTCCCTTAAAGCCTTTGTAGTGCCGGAGACCCGGTTCGATCCCGACTAGGGGTGCTGTCTGCACGGAGTTTGTACATTCTCCCCGTGACCTGCATGGGTTTTCTCCAAGATCTTCGGTTTCCTCCCACTACTCCAAAGACATACAGGTTTATAGGTTAATTGGCTTGGTGTAAGT